>NW_012115744.1:606182-623407 GCF_000951035.1 Colobus angolensis palliatus | reverse complement strand
TTAAATGTTATTAAGGACAGGTGCTTGCGCCTGTAATCCCAGCATTTTGGGAGGCCAAGGTGGGCGGATCACTTGAGCCCAGGAGTTTGAGACCACTCTGGGCAACATAGCAAAATCACATCTTTACAAAAAAATACAAAAATTAGCTGGGCATGGTGGCACGCGCCTGTAGCTCCAGCTACTCTGGAGGTTAAGGTGGGAGGATCGCTTGAGAGGCCGAGTTTGCAGTGAGTGGAGATCACACTACTGCATTGCAGCCTGGGCAACTGAGCGAGACTCCGCCTCAAAAAAAAAACCCAAATCGGGCGGGTGCGGTGGCTAACGCCTGTAATCCCAGCAGTTTGGGAAGCCAAGGCGGACACATCACTTGAGGTCAGGAGTTTGAGACCAACCTGGCCAACATGTTGAAACACCGTCACTACTAAAAATACAAAATTTAATGGGGCATGGTGGTGCACGCCGATTCTGGAGTCTGAAGCAGGAGAATTGCTTGAACCTCGGAGGCAGAGGTTTCAGTGAACTGAGATTGTGCCACTGCACTTCAGCCTGGGCAACACAGTGAGACTCTGTCTCAAAAAACAAAACAAAACAAAACTAACCAAACAAAAAGATTAAATGCTATTTGCAAAAATTATCTGTACCCGCTTATGATCCTTATGTTAGGATGATCCATCTCTTGCCTGGACAGGATAATTCTGAAATCTACTTCAGATTGTCATTCTTCACTAAAAACCCCCCTAAAGAGTTCTCGCTCAGGGTAAAAGCCAAAGTCCTTCAAATGTTCTAAAAGGCCAGCTCATCTGTGACTGTTTTCCTCTGACGTTCTCCCATGCTGTCCCCCTGCCCTGCTGGCTTCCTTGCCCTCCTGACTCACCAGACATGCATTAGCCTCCAGCCTTTACTCTCCCCAGGCATACACATGACTGCGCCTCCTGAGGGGCTTTTCATCTGGCACCTTCTCCAGGAACCTTACTGCCACTCCATCTAAAATTGTACCCACCCCCACCTCCAACTAAACACTCCTTACATTTTAGTTTCCTGTGACTGCCATAGCAAATTTCCAGAAACATGATAGATTAAAACAACAAGGCCAGGTGCAGTGGCTCACGCCAGTAATCCCAGCACTCTGGGAGGCTGAGGTCGGCAGATCACAAGGTTAGGAGTTCGAGACCAGCCTGGCTGATATGGTGAAACGCCGTCTCTACTAAAAATACAAAAATTAGCTGGGCGATGTGGCAGGCGCCTATAATCCTAGCTACTTGGGAGGCTGAGGCAGGAGAACCATTTAAACCCGGGAGGCGGAGGTTACAGTGAGCCGAAATCATGCCATTGTACTCCAGCCTGGGCAATAAGAGTGAAACTCCCATCTCAAAAACAAACAAACAAACAAACAAAACACACATGTATTCTCTCTTAGTCACGGAGGGCAGAAGTCTGAAGTCAGGAGTGGGCAGGGCTGTACTTCCTAGGCTCTGGGGGAGATTTTTTTCCTGTCTCTTCCAGTTTCTGGTGGCTCCAGGCATGCCTTGGCTTATGGCAGCATTATTACTCCAATGTCTGCCTCTGTGATCACAGTGCCTCCTTCTTTTCTGTCTTTTTTTTTTACATTTTTTTTCTTTTTTTTGAGATTCTGTTGCCCAGGCTGGAGTGCAGTGGCGTGATCTTGGCTCACTGCAACCTCCGCCTCCCAGGTTCAAGGGATTCTTCTGGCTCAGCCTCCCGAGTAGCTGGAATTGCGGGTGCCTGCCACCACACCCAGCTAATTTTTTAATTTTTATTTATTTATTTATTTTGAGATGGAGTCTCACTCTGCTGCCCAGGCTAGAGTGCAATGGCGTGATCTTGGCTCACTGCAACCTCTACTTCCTGGGTTCAAGCTATCTTCCTGCCTCACCCTCCCAAGTAGCTGGGATTACAAGTATGCGCCACCACACTTAGCTGATTTTTGTATTTTTATTTATTTATTTATTTTCATTTTTATTTTGGAGACAGAGTCTCGCACGATCTCGTCTCACTGCCACCTCCGCCTCCCAGGTTCAAGCGATTCTCTTGCCTCAGCCTCCCAAGTACCTGGGATTACAGGCTCCTGCTACCACGCCTGGCTAGTTTTTGTATTTTTAGTAGAGATGTGGTTTCACCACATTGGCCAGGCTGGTCTCCAACTCCTGACCTCTGGTGATCTACCCGCCTTGGCCTCCCAAAGTGCTGGGATTATAGGCGTGAGCCATCACACACCCCGGTATGTAATTTTGTATAATATTCTCTTATTTTTTTTATTTCTGTAAGGTCAATAATGCCCCCACTTTCATTTCTGATTTTAGTTATTTGTGTCTTCTTTTTTCTGTATTGGTGTAGGGAGAGGTTTGTTCATTTTGTTGATCTTTTCAAAGAACCAACTTTTGCTTTCATTGACTCTATTGTTTTTCTATCCTCTATTTTATTTATCCCTACTTTAATTGTTATTATGTCCTTCTTTTTGCTAGTTTGGGGTTTAGTTGGCTCTTTTTCAAGTTCTTCAAGGTATAAATTTAGGTTATTGATTTGATATCTTTCTTCATTTCCACTATCACAAATTTTACACATGAACTTTAAATGTAGACATTTACAACTGTAAATTTCCCTTTGAACACTGCCTTTACTACATCCCATAACTTTTGCTCAGTATGATTTTTCATTAAAGTATACATTCCATATTTATTTAACAAATATGTTTGTTTCTTCATTTGCTTTTAGAGACAGAGTTTCACTCCATTGCTCAGGCTGGAGTGAAGTGGCACAATCTTGGCTCACTGCAACCTCTGCCTCCTAGGTTCAAGCAATTCTTGCACCTCAGCCTCCCAAGTAGTTGGGATTACAGGAGCCCGCCACCATGCCCAGCTAATTTTTTGTATTTTTAGTAGAGGTGGGGTTTCGCCATGTTGCCCAGGCTGGTCTCAAACTCCTGAGCTCAGGCAATTCACCGCTTCAGCCTCCCAAAGTGCTAGGATTACAGGCACGAGCCACCACGCCCAGCCTCATTCAACAAATATTTATACTGGTTTGGTTCTAGGTGCTAGGGATACAGAGGTGAACACAACAGACAGGCAGGATCTATGTTATTACGGAGCTGACATTTTCAGGATGTACAGACAAGGTAGTAATTGATGGCTTGAAATCCATAAGTAAAATCGTACTGTGATAGAGTGATAGAGAGTGGCAATAGCACTTCTTTCCTCCTTCCTTCCTCTCTTTCTCTTTCTCTTTCTTCTCTTTTTCTTTCTTTTTTTTTGTTTTTTGACTAAGTTGCACTCAGAGCGGCAATAGCACTTCTTTCCTTCTTTCTTTCTCTCTTTCTTCTGTCTCTCTTTCTTTTTTCTGTTTTTTGACTGCATTTCGCTCTTGTTGCCCAGGCTGGAGTGCAGTGGCATGATCTCTGCTCACTGCAACCTCCACCTCCTGGGTTCAAGCAATTCTGCCTCAATCTCCCAAGTTGCTGGGATTATAGGCGCCTGCCACCACGCCTGGCTAATTTTTTGCATTTTTAGTAGAGACGAGGTTTTGCCATGTTGGGCAGGCTGGTCTTGAACTCCTGACCTCAGGCGATCCGCCCACCTCGGCCTCCCAAAGTACTGGGATTACAGGTGTGAGACCGTGCCCAGCCTTTCTTCCTTTTTGAGACAGGGTCTCATTCTGTCATCCAGTCTAGAGTATAGCAGTGTGATCTCGGCTAACTGCAACCTCGGCCTCCCAGGCTCAAACCACCCTCCCATTTCAGCCTCCCGAGTAGCTGAGACCACAGGCATATGATACCATACATGGGTAAGTTTTGTATTTTTGGTAGAGACAGGGTTTCACCATGTTGCCCAGGCTGGTCTCAAACTTCTGAGCTCAGGCGATCCACCTCAGCCTCCCAAAGTGCTGGGATTACAGGCATGAGGCACTGCACCTGGTCTCTAGTACTTAATTTTTGATTTTTATTTTATTGAATAAGCAACACATTATTTTCTCTTTTTTACTCTCAAATTCATTTTGACTTTGATTTTTAATTTTTTATCTAAATTATTTGTATTTTTTTAGAGACAGGGTCTCACTTGGTTATCCAAGTTGGAGTGCAGTGCATGATCATAGTTCATTACAGCCTCAAACTCCTGACTTCAAGCAGTCCTTCTGCCTCAGCCTCCCAAAGTGCTGGGGTTATAGGCATGGGTCACCACACTTTGCCTCAAATTCCTTTTTACCAAGTGACATGTTCATATGGCTCAGAAATAAAAAGTGTATTTAAAAGTTTTGTTTGTAAAGTCTCCTACCCCATGACCATCCATATCATTCTTTGTTGGCTTGCCAGACCCCTTCCCTGCTGGGGTTAACTCTTGTTAGATTATGGGGCAATCATTTATCCCAGGGTGAGAGCAGAGGTGGAGGGAATTCAGGGGTTTGGTAGTGGCCATTTATTGACCAGGACAAGAATATTTCTATATTTTAACCAGTATAACTCTACTGGTGTATATGAGCTAAATCTTAGGTTTCCTACAACCACTTAAATTAATTTCTTAAATATTCCTCCAGTGTTTTCTCATGAAGGTAGAAATACCAAAGAGAGTTTACTATGTATTCTCTTCTGCATCTGCTTTTCAAATTGATGGCCAGGTACAGTGGCTCACACTTGTAATCCCAGCACTTTGGGAGGCCAAGGTGGGTGGATCACCAGAGGTTGGGAGTTCAAGACCAGCCTGGCCAACATGGTGAAACCTCCGTCTACTAAAAATACAAAAATTAGCCAGGCGTGGTGGTGTACACCTGTAATGCCAGCTATTTGGGAGGTTGAGGCATGAGAATCACTTGAACCCAGAAGGCAGAAGTTGCAGTGAGCCAAGATGACGCCACAGCACTCGGGCCTGGGCTACAGAGCAAGACTCTGTCTCAAAAAAAAGAAAAAAGAAAAAAAGAAAGAAAAACAAATTGAACAGTATATCCTGGAAATCTTTCTATTCGTATAAAGTTTTTCAGTTCATAGAGCGCTTCCTGACTTTTTCCAGTTGCATAACTGCATTGTGTGGTTTCAGTAGGGATAGCTCATCAGCGTTCTATTTGGTATTGGCTGGAGCAGCTCCACTGGGACTGCAGGATCCAAGATGGCTTCATTCCAATAACTGGTCCAATTGGGTGGGTTGGACCTCCTGTCAGCTGGGTTCCAAGGGAATGAAAATGGAAGCTGCAAGGTCTCTTGTGGCCTAAGCCCCAGATCATATAGCTTCTCTTCCGCTGCACTGAATTGGTCAGAACAAACCACAGGGCCAGTCCAAATTCAAGTTGAGGGAAAATAGACTCCACCCCTCAATGGGAGGAGCAGTATGTGTTTACAGGGATTAGAGGAATTGTCAGCAGTGGTCTTCGCAGACAGTCTAACACACCGAAGCCCAATCAAGGTTCACATCTTTTTAGGTATTGTGCATCTTTTTATTTATTTATTTATTTTGAGATAGGATCTCACTCTTTCACCCTGGCTGGGTGCAATGGCACAATTTTGGCTTACTGCAACCTCTACCTCTTGGACTCAAGCAGTCCTCCCACCTCAGCCTCTTGAGTGGCTGGGACTGTAGTCACACAACACCACTCCTGGCTTAACTTTTGTATTTTTTGTAGAGATGGGGTTTAGCCATGTTGCCCAGGTTGGTCTTGAACTTCTGGGCTCAAGCGATCCACCCGCCTGGGCCTCCCAAAGTGCTGGGATTACAGGTGTGAGCCACTGCACCCAGCCTTGGTCTCTTAAACTAGTACATTTCCTCCACTTTCTTTATCTTCTCTCTCTTCTTGACTTTAGTTTTTGAAAGGCTGAGGCAAACTTTCCCATACTCTGGATTTGCTTTATTGTTTCCTCTAACTTTGCCCTCTGTCTCCTAAATTTCCTGTAAACTGCAAATTGGGATAAAAGACCTGTTTAGATCAGGTTAAATGTTATTAAGGACAGGTGCTTGCGCCTGTAATCCCAGCATTTTGGGAGGCCAAGGTGGGCGGATCACTTGAGCCCAGGAGTTTGAGACCACTCTGGGCAACATAGCAAAATCACATCTTTACAAAAAAATACAAAAATTAGCTGGGCATGGTGGCACGCGCCTGTAGCTCCAGCTACTCTGGAGGTTAAGGTGGGAGGATCGCTTGAGAGGCCGAGTTTGCAGTGAGTGGAGATCACACTACTGCATTGCAGCCTGGGCAACTGAGCGAGACTCCGCCTCAAAAAAAAAACCCAAATCGGGCGGGTGCGGTGGCTAACGCCTGTAATCCCAGCAGTTTGGGAAGCCAAGGCGGACACATCACTTGAGGTCAGGAGTTTGAGACCAACCTGGCCAACATGTTGAAACACCGTCACTACTAAAAATACAAAATTTAATGGGGCATGGTGGTGCACGCCGATTCTGGAGGCTGAAGCAGGAGAATTGCTTGAACCTCGGAGGCAGAGGTTTCAGTGAACTGAGATTGTGCCACTGCACTTCAGCCTGGGCAACACAGTGAGACTCTGTCTCAAAAAACAAAACAAAACAAAACTAACCAAACAAAAAGATTAAATGCTATTTGCAAAAATTATCTGTACCCGCTTATGATCCTTATGTTAGGATGATCCATCTCTTGCCTGGACAGGATAATTCTGAAATCTACTTCAGATTGTCATTCTTCACTAAAAACCCCCCTAAAGAGTTCTCGCTCAGGGTAAAAGCCAAAGTCCTTCAAATGTTCTAAAAGGCCAGCTCATCTGTGACTGTTTTCCTCTGACGTTCTCCCATGCTGTCCCCCTGCCCTGCTGGCTTCCTTGCCCTCCTGACTCACCAGACATGCATTAGCCTCCAGCCTTTACTCTCCCCAGGCATACACATGACTGCGCCTCCTGAGGGGCTTTTCATCTGGCACCTTCTCCAGGAACCTTACTGCCACTCCATCTAAAATTGTACCCACCCCCACCTCCAACTAAACACTCCTTACATTTTAGTTTCCTGTGACTGCCATAGCAAATTTCCAGAAACATGATAGATTAAAACAACAAGGCCAGGTGCAGTGGCTCACGCCAGTAATCCCAGCACTCTGGGAGGCTGAGGTCGGCAGATCACAAGGTTAGGAGTTCGAGACCAGCCTGGCTGATATGGTGAAACGCCGTCTCTACTAAAAATACAAAAATTAGCTGGGCGATGTGGCAGGCGCCTATAATCCTAGCTACTTGGGAGGCTGAGGCAGGAGAACCATTTAAACCCGGGAGGCGGAGGTTACAGTGAGCCGAAATCATGCCATTGTACTCCAGCCTGGGCAATAAGAGTGAAACTCCCATCTCAAAAACAAACAAACAAACAAACAAAACACACATGTATTCTCTCTTAGTCACGGAGGGCAGAAGTCTGAAGTCAGGAGTGGGCAGGGCTGTACTTCCTAGGCTCTGGGGGAGATTTTTTTCCTGTCTCTTCCAGTTTCTGGTGGCTCCAGGCATGCCTTGGCTTATGGCAGCATTATTACTCCAATGTCTGCCTCTGTGATCACAGTGCCTCCTTCTTTTCTGTCTTTTTTTTTACATTTTTTTTCTTTTTTTTGAGATTCTGTTGCCCAGGCTGGAGTGCAGTGTTACAATCACAGCCTACTGCAGCCTCAACCTCCTGGGCTCATGACATCCTCCCATCTCAGTCTCCCAAGTAACTGGGGACCACTGACATGTGCCACCACACTTGGCTAATTTTAAAATTTTTTGTAGAGACAGGGTTTCTCTGTGTTGCCTAGGCTGGTCTCAAACTCCTCAGCTCAAGCAATCCTCCTGCCTTGGCCTCCCAAAATGCTGGGATTATAGGTGTGAGCCACCACGCCTGGCCATGTTAACCATTTTTAGGTGTGCAGTTCAGTGTGTTAAATATATTCACATTGTTATGAAATAGATCTCCAGAACTTTTTCATTTTGCTAATCTGAAACTCTGTACCCATTAGACAACAGCTCCCCCCCGCAGGTAACCATTCTGCTTTTTGCTTCTATGATTTTGACTACTTTAGACGCTTCATCTAAATGGAATCGTATGGCAGTTGTCTTTCTGTGATTGACTTATACTACTTAGCATAATGTTGTTTCATCCATGTTGTAACATGGATCAGAATTTCATCCCTTTTTATGGCTTGATAATACTCCATTGTATGTATATACCACATTTTGTGGTAGATCCAATGTGTATTTACATTGCTTCCACCTCTTGGCTATTGTGAATAATGCTGCTATGAAAATGGGACTGTAGGTATCTTTTCCAGATCCTGACTTTACTTCCTTTAGATAAATACTTACAGGTGGAACTGCTGGATTACATGATTGTTCTACTTTTAATTATTTAACACTCTTTTACAATTTATTTTCTGCTTTTGTTGTTCTAATAATAGCCATTATTAGGTGAAGTATTTCTGTGTTTCTTATAAGGACACCTGTCATTGGATTTAGGGCCCTCCTGGTTAATCCAGGATTATCAAGTCTCAAAATCCTGAATTACATCTGCAGAGACTCTTTTTCCACGTCAAGTCACAATCACAGGTTCCAGTGATTCCAACATGAACATATCTTCTGGTCCACCATTAAGTCCACTATACTTTTTTTTGTGTGATGGAGTCTCGCTGTGTCACCCAGGCTGGAGCGGCTCACTGCAAGCTCCACCTCCCAGGTTCACACCATTCTCCTGCCTCGGCCTCCCGAGTAGCTGGGACTACAGGCACCTGCCACCACACCCAGCTAAATTTTTTTGTATTTTTTTAGTAGAGACAGGGTTTCACAGTGTTAGCCAGGATGGTCTCCATCTCCTGACCTCGTGATCTGCCCACCTCGGCCTCCCAAAGTGCTGGGATTACAGGTGTGAGCCACCGTGCCTGGCCTAAGTCCACTATACTTTCTTCTTCCCTACCTTATTTTTCTTCTTGATACTTACTTCCATCTGACATGCTCTGTATTTCTTTATTTATCTTGTTTGGCAGATGACAATCAAGATAAAGCCATGAAAACAGATTTTTGTTGTTGTTGTTGTTTTGAGACAGGGCCTCACTCGGTCACCCAGGCCTAGAGTGCAGTGGCACAATCTCGTTCACTGCAACCTCTGCCTCCCCAGCTCAAGTGATCCTCCCACCTCAGCCTCCAGAGAAGCTGGAACTACAGGTGATTGCCACCACACCTGGCTAATTTTTTGTATTTTTGGTAGAGATGGGGTTTCACCATGTTGTCCAGGCTGGTCTCAAACTTCTGAGTTCAGATAATCCACCCAAAGTGCTGGGATTACAGACATGAGCCACTGAGCCTGGCCTAGACAAGGATTTTTGCTTTGGTCACCTATGTTTTCCCATTAGAACAGTGGCTGGCACAAATGGTTGCACAGCACATACTGGTTGAACAAATGAAGGAAGGGGTGGCTGGTCTAGACAAAACATTGCCTCATGGCTTCTGAGCAGAAAAATCTCTCATCTGGGGAATTAGACTCCCTAAGTTAAATTTTCTTTCTTTTTTGGAGATGGGGTCTCACTCTGTTGCCCAGGCTGGAGTGCAGTAGCACCATCACAGCTCACTGCAGCCCCAACCTCCTGGGGGGTCAAGCAATCCTCCCACCTCAGCCTCCCGAGTAGTTGGGACTACAGACCCATGCCACCACGCCCGGCTAACTTTTTTTTTTTTTGGTAGAGACGAGGTGTCACCATGTAGCCCAGACTGATCTTGAACTTCTGGACTCAAGCGATCTTCTTGCCTCGGCCTCCCAAATGCTGGGATTACTGGCATGAGCCACTGTGCCTGACTGCCTAAGTTAAATTTTCTACAGTGGAGAATACAATCTCTTTAATATTATCTCTCAGTTGAGACAAATTTCAGCATCCTTAAAAAAAAAAAAAAAGAAAGAAAATAAGTTTGCCAATACAAATGCCATTTCTCACTAATGTGAATTAGGGTTCCTTGGAAAAATAGTTGATTTTGTTTCTAGGGCAGTAAATGTATAAAACAGAAAGCAAGGAAGTCCAGGGTGTCCAATCTTTTGGCTTTCCTGGACCACACTGGAAGAACTGTCTTGGGCCATACATAAAATACACTAACGATAGATGATGAGCTAAAAAAAAAAAATCACACACAAAAAATCTCATAATTTTTAGAAAGTTTATGAATCTGTTTTGGGCTGCATGGGCCACGGGTTAGACAAACTTGACCTAAAGACTACTAGGATTGTGGACTACTAGGATTGTGCCATAAAGACACAGGAGCAACTAAATATTTGATGAGACAATCCGAACATTTAAAAAAGGACAGTGACTGTCATGGATTAATGCACATCAAATATCTAAACATCCATCAATTCATGATAGCACTGCCCCTTCTCCCAAAAGAAGCTAAATTGGTCCCAGTTAGAGGTTGCTGGGGCATCCATCCATCATTATTATTATTTGAGCAAGGTCACCCATGCAAGAGTGCTGTGGCCCCATCACGGCTCACTATATTCTCAACTTCCTGGGCTCCAGCCATTTCCCTGCCTCAGCCTCCTAAGTAGCTGGAATTACAGGCACGCACCACCATGCCCGTCTAATTTTTAAATATTTTGTAAAGATGGGGATCTTGCCATTTCCTGGGCTCAAGCAGCCCTCCCGTCTTGGCCTCCCAAAGTGCTGGGATTACAGGCAGAGACACTGCGTCCCAGAAAGAATCAAGCATACATCCTGGCTATCCTGAATGGATTGTATTTCAAAGTAACCAGAGAGATGAGGGAATGCTCACCTTTGTAGAAGAATCTCATCTTACAAATGCAGGAGGAATGAGAGCATTTGAAATCACCACTTTGCACCCCTAAGGAACATAAATCTACACTAGGGTTTCTCAACCTGGGTACTACGGACATTTTAAGCTGGATAATTCTTTGCTATGGGGTGGGGGAGGTGTGCTCTGTGAATTATACAATGTTTACCAACCCAGTTGCAACAATCCAAAATATCTCCAGACATTGCCAAATTTTCCTTTAGTAGGACAGGGCAAAATCAACCCTCGTTGAGAACCAGTGGTCTAATGATCATTGATGTTTGCTAGACTATTAGAAGAAAGGCTGATAGTAAACTTCATGGATAATCAGGATGACAACCCCCAAGTTGAGAGATGAATTACAGTATTACTAAGAGAAAACCACGCCTTGTGCCTCAATAGAAGTACACAGTGCCAGCCATGAAGTGTTATTGCAAACAAACCAAAACCCCAAAAAACCCAAACCTCAACATTACACCTAAACCTAACGAAGCCTCTAGCCAGGGGTAAATCCAAGCTTTGTGGAGCCTTATACAAATTTCATGGTCCTCTTTAAGAAGAAGACACAAAATTATGTGAAATCAGGTACAGGGGTCTATGCAAGGGAGGGCCTGAATATTAAGCTTCATTAGTTTCACTGTAAGCCTCCCCTGACTGTAGAATTAACAGTGATTACAGGACACACCAGGGACAAAAAACGTTAAATGATACCTGAAGATACAATCAGCAAAACCCAGAAAGTGGAAAATTCTGTTGGTCAAATGATCCCATTTCTTCAATAAGAAGAAGCTTTTATATATATATATTTTTGGACACGGAGTCTCGCTCTCACCCAAGCTGGAGTGCCACTCCACGATCTCAGCTCACTGCAACCTCCGCCTCCTGAGTTCAAGTGATTCTTCTGCCTCATCCTCCCAAGTAGCTGGGACTACAGGTGAGCACCACCACACCCGGCTAATTTTTGTATTTTTAGTAGACATAGGGTTTTACCATATTGGCCAAGCTGGTCTTGAACTCCTGACCTCATGATCTGCCCAACTTGGTCTCCCAAAGTGCTGAGATTACAGGTGTGAGCCACTGCGCCCAGCCCTGTTTTTGTTTTTTTGTTTTTGAGATAGAATCTCACTCTGTTGCCCAGGCTGGAGTACAGTGGCAACACCATCTCAGCTCACTGCAACCTCCGCCTCCCTGATTCTAGCAATTCTCCTGCCTCAGCCTCCCAAGTAGCTGGGATTACAAATGTGCACCACCACACCTGGCTAATTTTTGTATTTTTAGTAGAGACAGGGTTTCACCATGTTGGCCAGGCTGGTCTCGAACTCCTGACCTCAAGTGATCCTTCCACCTCAGCCTCCCAAAGTGTTGGGATTACAGGCATGAGCCACTGTGCCCAGCTGGAATTGTTATATATTAAGAGACATATATGTCTATGAAATGCAGTAAGTAAACCTTGTTTGGACCCTAATTAAACAATCTAATGTACAAATTTTTTTTAAGGCAATGGGGAAATTAAACACATACTAGGTATTAAGTGTTGTTAAATAATTTTTAAAATTTTGGTGGGTGTGATAATAGTATAAAGTCCTTATCTGTTAGAGACACACATTTATAGGTGAAATGACATGATGTACAGGATTTGCTTTAATATACAGCACTTCAAAAAAAATGCAGAAAGGGATAGATGAAATGAGACAGCAAACTGACTGTTGTTGAAGTTGGATGATGAGTACAGTTCTCCCTTATGATCCGAGGGGGATAATTCCTGGGATCCCACGGATACCAAAATCCAGGTATGCCCAAGTCTTTTATGACAGTTCATTGTAACTATTCTACTTTTATATGTTTGGAAATTCTGTTGATAAAATATATTTTTAGTAGAGATGGGGGTTTCACCTTGTTGGCCCAACTGGCCTCGAACTCCTAACCTAAGGTGATCCACCAGCCTTGGCCGCCCAAAGTGCTAGCATTACAGGCTTAAGCCATCGTGCCCGCCCGGCCTTGATAAAAATAAAGTTTTAATCTTCCTTTGCTCTGATTCCATGCCTACTAAGTCACATTCTAGTTTGTTTTTCACTTTCAAAAGGGTGTGCTGTAACTAGGGGATGTAAACAAACTCCATGACCCTACTTATTCCAAGTTTTCGTTCCACCCTCCACCTTTTTTTTAAGACAGGGTATCACGCTCGGTTGCCCAGGCTGGAGCGCGATCACTGCTTAATGCATACTCGACCTCCTGGCTTCAAGCCTCCTGCCTCAGCCTCCCAAGTAGCTGGGACTGCAGGCACACACTACCATACCGGTTAATTTTTTTTTTTTTTTTTTTTAGAGATGGGGGGCGGTGTTTCACCATGTTGCCCAGGCTGGTCTCGAACTCATGGGTTCAAGGGATCCGCCCGCCTCAGCCTCCCAGAGTGCTGGGATTACAGGTGTCAGCCACGAAGCCCGGCCCCAGCTTCTTAAAAGAATGATCCGAAACTATGGCAGCACTGGGCTTTTAGTCCCCACCCAAGAAATTCCCGCTCGCAGAGGCTTGCCGCGGCAGGCTCTCCCGACGTGACAGGATGTGGGTCTGAATTCAGCCTTGGTTCTTAGGAGTCAGATAGGTGAACACGCAAAGAAAAACATCACAGGGCTTCCTCATTGTTTTTAGCACACAAAACACTCGAGAGCCCGCGCTGAGAATCCAAAAGGCACGCTTCAGGCCATCGTAGCCACCAAGCTTGGCCAGATTCAGAGACCCAAATCGCTAACTGGGGCCGAGGGCGGGCGTGACTGCGCAGGCGCGTCTCTCCAGCAAGCTGCCGGAGGTAAGCTGTGGCGTAAGGGGTTAGAAATTGCGAGCGGACGTCATTGCGCATGCGCCCTCTACCCTCGTTGCGGCTGTGGGTGGGCGCTGGGCTGTGGCGCGGAGCGCGGCAGTGTTCAGTAGGGAAGGGGTCACTGCGCAGGCGTCCTCTTCGCGTAACTCTTAGGGTCGCTAGGGTGGCGCGCAGGCGCAGAGCGGTGCGCAGATGTGCGCAGGCGCCTAGGGGTTGAAGCGCGATGGCAGGTGTAGGGCCTGGGCCTCTGCGGGCGATGGGGCGGCAAGCACTGCTGCTTCTCGCGCTGTGCGCCACAGGCGCCCGGGGGCTCTACTTCCACATCGGCGAGACCGAGAAGCGCTGTTTCATCGAGGAAATCCCCGACGAGACCATGGTCATCGGTCAGGCGGGCTGAGGGTGGGGAGGCCCTTGGTACCCCGCTCAGCCCTCGGCGGCTCTCCCTCCTCCCGAGCCCAGCCGGGTCGCTGCCCCCGCCCCATACCTAGCCTGAGGGGTGCCCCGAGGACGCAAAGCCCCTGCCTAGAACCCCGGACCGCACGTCTGAGGGGGCCGGGCGGAGAGGCGGCCCACTAGGGCCGGGTCGTGACTGTGTGTGTGCCCCGCAGGCAACTATCGTACCCAGATGTGGGATAAGCAGAAGGAGGTCTTCCTGCCCTCGACCCCTGGCCTGGGCATGCATGTGGAAGTGAAGGACCCCGATGGCAAAGTAAGGCTGGCGCTGGCCCACGCAGCCGTTCTTCAGTGGAGCTCCCGTGGGGTGTAAAGCACTGCCTGGTCGAGCCCTCAAGGGACAGGAGCTTGCACCTGGAGAGGCTGCGGTATAAAGGTGGGGCCTTCATTCACACATGTTGCAGGTGGTGCTGTCCCGGCAGTATGGCTCCGAGGGCCGCTTCACGTTCACCTCCCACACGCCCGGTGACCATCAAATCTGTCTGCACTCAAACTCTACCAGGATGGCTCTCTTCGCTGGTGGCAAACTGGTAAGAGGATTCTTTCTTTGGCTTCAGCTTAGAATCTCTCACTTGTTTCCAAATTTTGATTTATCATCATTTTGACACTTTGTAGCACAGTCAGAATCGGGGAGACAGATGTTGCCCTCTGCTCCACAGCCAGGGACAATAGTGGGTTCCATACCCTGGAACAGACAACTGGAGGCCCCACCACTCATACATTCCATGTTTCCTTGTAGCGTGTGCATCTCGACATCCAGGTTGGGGAGCATGCCAACAACTACCCTGAGATTGCTGCAAAAGATAAGCTGACGGAGCTACAGCTCCGCGCCCGCCAGTTGCTTGATCAAGTGGAACAGATTCAGAAGGAGCAGGATTACCAAAGGGTAAGTGCATATCTCCTTGTAATTGGAGAGGTCAGTTGACCTTTATACCCACTATACCTACTCAAGTTTCTGCTTGGGAGATCAGCTCTGCAGAGAATGGAATGAAAGGTATTGATTTATATAGATTTTTTGTTTGTTTTTGAGATGGAGTTTCACTCTTGTTGCCCAGACTGGAGTGCAATGGCACAATCTTGGCTCACTGCAACCTCCCCCTCCCCGGGTTCAACCGATTCTCCTGCCTCAGCCTCCTGAGTAGCTGGGATTATAGGCGTGCGCCACTACGCCTGGTTAATTTTGTACTTTTAGTAGAGACGGGCTTTCTCCATGTTGGTCAGGCTGGTCTCGAACTCCTGACGTCAGGTGATCCGCCCACCTCAGCCTCCCAAAGTGCTGGGATTACAGGTGTGAGCCACCATGCCCTGCCTGTTTTGCTTTTTTATCAAAACTTTTTGTTGTGGTAAAATACACATAACGCCAAATATGCCATTTTAGTTCAGTGGTATTAAGTGCATTCATAATGTTGAGATACCAACACCATTATCCAGCTCCAGAAGTTTTTCGTCTTCTCAGACTAAAAATCTGTACTTATTTTGTCTTGTTTTTGAGATGGAGTCTCACTCTATTGCCCAGGCTGGAGCGCGGTGGCGTGATCTCGGCTCACTGCAACCTCTGCCTCCTAGGTTCAAGTGATTCTCCTGCCTCAGCCTCCCAAGTAGCTGGGATTACAGGTGAGTGCCACCATGCCTGGCTCATTTTTGTGTTTTTAGTAGAGACTGGGTTTCACCATGTTGGCCAGGCTGGTCTTGAACTCCTGACCTCAGGCGATCCACTGCCTCAGCCTTCCAAAGTGTTGGGATTACAGGCCTGACCCACTGCACCCAGCAAATCTGTACTTATTATAAACAATAACTTCCCGTTTCCTTTTCTCCTGACACCCACCATTATACTTCTGTCTCTATGATCCCAACTATGCTACTTCATATAAGCAGAATCATTCAGTATTTCTCCTTTTGTAATTGGCTTATTTCACTGAGTATAATGTTCTCACAGTTCATCCATGTTATAGCATGTGTCAGAATTTCTTTCTTTAAGGTTAATATTCCATTGTATGCATGTGCCACATTTCGCTTTCAGTAGTCATTTTTAAGCTCTGTAAAATAAAGTGAAGAAAGGATAGTTCACAATCTAGTAATAGCCATTGCCTGTTTCTCTTGGAATCTTGTTGGAAATGATAGAATCATGATTTCAGTCCCAACAGAGATGCTTGTGGAGGAACAGCCCATCCCTTTCTTGGGGCAGCCTCAGTGGGGAGACCATAGCACTCCTAATGGAGTCACAGGTAGTATTCCAAAAGGAGTTTGGCCCTGGAGTTGAGTAGTTACATGCAGGGAGGGACCTCACAACAGCCAGGGACTGTTTCTCCTGCTCATTTAACCCTGTGTTGCCCCACACAGTATCGTGAAGAGCGCTTCCGACTGACAAGCGAGAGCACCAACCAGAGGGTCCTATGGTGGTCAATTGCTCAGACTGTCATCCTCATCCTCACTGGCATCTGGCAGATGCGTCACCTCAAGAGCTTCTTTGAGGCCAAGAAGCTGGTGTAGTGCCCTCTTTGTATGACCCTTCCTTTTTACCTCATTTATTTGGTACTTTCCCCACACAGTCCTTTATCCACCTGGATTTTTAGGGAAAAAAATGAAAAATAATAAGTCACATTGGTTCCATGGCCACAAGCCATTCAGATCAGCCACTTGCCAACCCTGGTTCTTAAGGACACAGGACATTAGTCCAATCTTTCAAAATCTGTCTTGGGGCTTGTGAGGAATCAGAACCCAGGACTCAGTCCTGCTTCTTTTGCCTCAAGTGATTTTCCTCTGTTTTTCACTAAATAAGCAAATGAAAACTCTCTCCATTACCTTCTGCTCTTTGTCCACTTATGCAGTAGGTGACTGGCATGCGCCACAGAGCAGGCCCTGTCTCACTGTCTGCTAGTCAGTTCTGGGTTCACTCAATGGCTTTGTGAATGTAAATAAGGGGCAGGTCTTGGCCCTAGAGGATTGAAATGTTTTTCTATATCTTAGAACTATTTTTGGATAAATTATATATTTTCCTTCCTAGTAGAAGTGTTACTGCCTGTGACTAGCTCCGAACACCCATGCAGTTTCTGCATTCTGGGTTTTTTTAATTTATTTTTTTTGAGTTTTGCTCTTGTTGCCCAGGCTGGAGTGCAATGGCATGATCTCAGCTCACTGGCAACCTCTGCCTCCCAGGTTCAAATGATTCTCCTGCCTCAGTCTCCTGAGTAGCTGGGATTACAGGTGCCC
>NW_012115744.1:590810-605777 GCF_000951035.1 Colobus angolensis palliatus | reverse complement strand
TGTTAGCCAGGATGGTCTCAAACTCCTGACCTCGTGATCCTCCCGTCTCGGCCTCCCAAAGTGCTGGGATTACAGGCTTGAGCCACCGCGCCCGGCAATTCACACATTTTTGGTAACTCCCATGGCAGCTCCTAGGATTTCAGTGGTCTGTGGGCCAGAAAGGCATTGGGTCTGATCTCAAGGCTGTATCAGAGGGCCAAGCAGAGTTCTTTTGGATACCTGCTTTTCATCCCACAGGGCCTCAGAGTCAGAGTTAAAGTAGCAACAGAGCTAGCATGGGTTAATGCACTCTTACCCTCCTCAACTTTTATTTAAGCTGTGCTAAATGTTTTCTTCGAGGGAACCAGATTTGGTTCTTTGCAGAATTTTCCAGTGAAATAAAACATGTTGTAATAGCTGCATTTGAGATGAAATAAGAGGTTGTGGGCAGACAGGAGGCACCTAAAGGAAAAGAGGAAAGGTGCCTGGACTGCCTACGCAGATAACCTGGAGTGGACTTCACTATGGACTCGTGGTACTAAGGCTTGGCTTGAACAGGCAGTCTAGGGGGCATGGGAATACACAGGGTGGTTGCTCAATCATTTGCAAAGGTCAACCAAATAGAACACACATTTGCAAGGCATCATCTGAGGAAATTAAGTACCTTCTTAGCCGTCTGAATCATAAATTTGAACAATTTTTAATATACTTCCCTCATGCCCTTCTATATAAAACTTAATACCATTAGTTCCCCATTCTTGACATTTTCAGTTATTATATATATTTGAAATATTTATTAAATTATCTGACCCACAGAACTAAATTCTTCTTTTGTTATTTCTTATGTCCTGTACCATATATGTACATATATATAATTTTTATGTTCATTTATTTGAGACACTCTTGCTCGGTCACCCAGACTGGAGTGCAGTGGCATGATCTTGGCTCAATGCAACCTCTGCCTCCCCGGTTCAAGCAATTCTGCCTCAGCCTCCTGAGTAGCTGGGATTACAGGCACCCACCTCCACACCCGGCTAATTTTGTATTTTTATTTTATTTTATTTATTTATTTGAGATATGGAGTCTCACTCTGTCACCCAGGCTGGAGTGCAGTGGTGTAATCTTGGCTCGCTGCAACCTCCACCTCCTGAATTCAAGATATTCTCCTGCCTCAGACTCCTGAGTAGCTGGGATTACAGGTGCCCGCCACCATACCCAGCTAATTTTTGTAGTTTTAGTAGAGACGGGGTTTCGCCATGTTGACCAGGCTGGTCTTGAACTCCTGACCTCAGGTAATCTGCCCACCTCGCCTCCCAAAGTGCTGGGATTACAGGTGTGAGCTGGCTGGGCACGGGTGATGGGGTCTTGCTCTGTCCCCAAGGCTGGAGTGTAGTGGTGCCATCATAGCTCAAAGCAACCTTGAGCTCCCAGGTTCAAGTGATCCTCCTACCTTACCCTCCAAAGTAGCTGGTACTACAGATGTACCCCACTGTGCCTGGCTATTTTTACTCTTAAAAATACATGTGGCCTGGACACGGTGGCTCACGCCTGTAATCCTAGCACTTTGGGAAGCCAAGGTGGGTGGATCCTATAGCCCAGGAGTTCGAGACCAGCCTGGGCAACATGGCGAAATCTTGTCTCTGCAAAAAATACAAAAAATGTAGCTGGTGGAACACGCCTGTAGTCCCAGCTACTTGAGAGGCTGGGATGGAAAGATCACTTGAGCCTAGGAGGTCAAGGCTGCAGTGAGCCATGATCGTGCCACTGCACTCCAGGCTGGGCAACAGAGTGATCCTATCTGAAAAAACAAACAAAACACAATTTTAGGACCAGGTGGGGTGGCTCACACCTATAATCCCAGCACTTTGGGAGGCCAAGGCAGGTGGATCACCTGAGGTCAGGAGTTTGAGACCAGGCTGGCCAACATGGTGAAACCCTGTCTGTACTAAAAGTATAAAAATTAGCCAGGCTTGGTAGTGTGTGCCTGTAATCCCAGCTATTCAGGAGGCTGAGGCAGGAGAATCGCTTGAACCCAGGAGGAGGTTGCAGTGATTAGAAATCGAGCCACTGCACTACAGCCTGGGGGGCAGAGTGAGACTCTGTCTCAAAAAACAAAACAAAACAAAAAACAATTTAGTTCTCGAGGCTTTTCCATTTAATATTTTTATATCCTCATATTTCTAAATCTGGGTGACAGTGTTACAGTCCAGTAAGGTGAATTGTGAATTGCTGAAATTCTTCAGATGTTTTAAAGAGTTTTCAGTATTCCTCATGTTAGAATTAATGCAGAGAAAAATCATGTCCTTTGAACTAGTTACATGTTGTGGACTTCTGGCCTGCAGCTCTTGGGGATTATGTGACATACTGGGAAGGGACACATTTCTGCTCTGTGGCTGTTACTAGAAATCTAGTCGGCAAATCAGACTCAAGCTTGTGAGAAGACAGAAAGGCACAGATTAGGGTTGAGCCAGCCTTCAACAGGTTTGGCTGGCAGTAGACACAATGGAGCACATCTTAACTATTCTGGTAGGTCCTGGGTTTCTCTTGGTAGTTTTTGATAGAAAGGGGAATGGTGTGAGGAAAAAGTGGGCACATATTTCACCTTTCCACTGATGAGGCAGGTGGAATTGGGATAGTCAGTGGATGGGCCAATAGCTGGTGGCTGTGAGGAGAATGAGGATTTCCCTACTGGTGTGTCATATTTGCAGATGGGTCGTGACCTAAAAAGTTTTTTAAAAAACAGCAGTTAAGAGGCCGGGCGCAGTGGCTCACGCCTGTAATCCCAGCACTTTGGGAGGCCGAGGCAGGCGGATCACAAGGTCAGGAAATTGAGACCATCCTGGCTAACACGGTGAAACCCTGTCTCTACTAAAAATACAAAAAATCAGCCGGGCGTGGTGGTGGGAGCCTGTAGTCCCAGCTACTCAGGAGGCTGAGGCAGGAGAATGGCGTGAACCCGGGAGACGGAGCTTGCAGTGAGCCGAGATCGTGCCACTGCACTCCAGCCTGGGCGAGAGAGTGAGACTCTGTCTAAAAAACAAAGAAACAAACAAACAAAAAAAAACAGCAGTTAGGGTACACAAAAATTTTGGTGATTTTCCCCTGAATACCACCCTTGACTCTTATTTTGAAATTCCTGCTTTCTCAGAGTTTACAACATCCTTGCCAAACAGCTTTCTCCCTCCTTACCACAAAAAAAGAAAAAAAAGTTCTGGGGTTGGGAGGACACTCCATTCTTAACACATCCTCTATATCCCAGCCCAGTTCCCCAGCTCTCGCTGGAACTAGTTGTACCTATTTTCATCATTTGGTCCCAGCATGACTACCCATTGGTGCATGAGCTGATCTGTTAACCTAACAGCCAGATGCTAGTCTCTGGTACTCAGATGCTGGGCTGCATCATATTGGATACACAGGATCACCCTGGAAGCTTGTTGACATAGATTCTTGTGCAACACTCAGATCCAGTCTTAATGTAGATTTGTGTTGGGTGGTATGGTAGGCAGAATAATGGCCTACCACTCTGAAACACGTGAATATGTTCCCTAACATGACAAAAGAGAATTAAATTGCTAATCAGATGACTGTAAAATAGATTATCCTGGATCATCTGGATGGGCCTAAAGTAATCACAACGGTCTTTTTCCTTGCCTCTTCCAGCTTGGCTCTGGCTCCCTTCCTCCAGCAAGGGTGGGTTGAGCCTTCACATGGCACCACTTTGACCTCTTCTGCTTCCCTCTTCTACACTGAAAGACTTGTGGGCCAGGAGGGGTGGCTCGCACCTGTAATCCCAGCACTTTGGTAGGCCGAGGAATGCAGATCACTTGGCCCCAGGAGTTCAAAACCGTCCTGGGCAACATGGCGAAACCCCATCTAGAAAGAAAAGAGAAGGGAGGAGGGAGGGGGACTTACATATATACACACACATATATGTACGTACATACATACACACTAACTGGACGTGGTGGTGCGTGCCCGTAGTCTTAGCTTTCCAGGAGGCTGAGGTGGGAGGATCGCGCCAGCCTGGATGACAGTGAGACCATGTCTCAAAAAAAAAAAAGATTTGCGATTAGGATTCTTAGTCCTCACCTGTATTAGTTTCCTATTGCTACTGTAACAAATTATCACAAATTTAGTGGCTTAAAACGACGCAAGTCTGTAGGTCAGAAGTCTGACACGGCAGCCCGGTTAGGGAGCCCTACAGCAACCCGCCCTTCCTGTCAGGCAAAGTTGCTGCCATGGCTCATTACTCCAACCGGTTCCTTCAGCCCAGTCGATCTCAGTGGCTCCACCATAGGGTGGTGTGCCCGGCGGGACCCTAACCCTAACCAAGCAGGGAGACGGTCGTGCCCGTCACGACCTCGGCCCTCGGTCCCGGCCGAGGTTTCTCCTGCAGGTCGCGAGAATCAGGTGCGTCAGCGGCGTCCGGGAACGCCGGAGGAATCAGTGAGTGGGGCGGCTCTGCAGTTCAAAGTACCCCTTCCAACCCAGCACGTCCGCTCCACCGCCTCCTCCTGGGCGCTGGCGCTGCGCAGTCGCAGAGCTCCGCCGGAACACCGGAAGCCTAGGCGCCAGCACTTCCGGGAAGTGACGGCGTCTCCGAAGCTGATTGGTTGTTGCTTTGCGCCCCCCCCACCCCCGCGAGTCCGTGGCTTTTTTCCTGAAGTGCGTGCGTGCGTGCTGTCGCTACTGAGCAGCGCCATGGAAGACTCAGAAGCACTGGGCTTCGAACACATGGGCCTCGATCCCCGGCTCCTGCAGGTACACGCGAGGGCTGGAGAGCCGGCTTATGGGTTCCGCGGGGCGCGCCATCACTCTTCGCCCCCCTTGAGCCGCACTCCTGGTCTCTCCTAGGCTGTCACCGATATGGGCTGGTCGCGACCTACGCTGATCCAGGAAAAGGCCATCCCACTGGCCCTAGAAGGGAAGGACCTCCTGGCTCGGGCCCGCACGGGCTCCGGCAAGACGGCAGCTTATGCTATTCCGATGCTGCAGCTGTTGCTCCACAGGAAGGCGGTGGGTAACGAGAAAGCTGAGGGGAGGAAGGAGGCGAACTCCAAAAGCCTGGGAAGGGCTGTTCCCGTTTGTCGGAGGTTTTCTCTTGGTCCTGTACCCGTGCAGGCCGGCCTGAGATCCTGGTGCTGTTGTGGCAAACACTCTGGGCTGTAGTAGTTCAGGTTACCTGGATCCTTGTCCAGGCCCTGCTACCACCAACCTTTGCGTAATCTTCAACAAAGCACTTTCTTTTCTTTCTTACATAAAAAGGGAGCACATCTCTTTTTTCTACTTATAGAATGATTGTGAGAATTTAGCTTCATAACTAGTACGTTTAAAGTAGCTTCATAAACATAGAGTACTTTATTCTTTTTGAGGGTCAGTGCCTGAGGAAACAACTCTCCACTCTGCATTCTGAGGCCGGCAGAGTGATAGATAATCAAAATACTGCTGAGTAGGGTTGCAGCGATGGGTCAGTTAGGCTGGAAGGGGTAGGGAAAAGCATCAGGTGGACACAGTGGTGTGCACTGCTGGCTAAAGTCTTTAGTTCATATTCTTACAGACAGGTCCGGTGGTGGAACAGGCAGTGAGAGGCCTTGTTCTTGTTCCTACCAAGGAACTGGCACGGCAGGCACAGTCCATGATTCAGCAGCTGGCTACCTACTGTGCTCGGGATGTCCGAGTGGCCAATGTCTCAGCTGCTGAAGACTCAGCTTCTCAGAGGTGGGTAAAAGCAGCAAAGCGGTACCTGAATGAAGCCACACAGAGTTGTGGGGTTGGGTTTGTGTGTGGCAAAAAAGAGCAAGTCCAGGGTGAGATGCCAGCTGCTATATTGTCCCTGATATTGATGTCTTGCCCACCTGCAGAGCTGTGCTGATGGAGAAGCCAGATGTAGTAGTGGGGACCCCATCTCGCATATTAAGCCACTTGCAGCAAGACAGCCTGAAACTTCGTGACTCCCTGGAGCTTTTGGTGGTGGATGAAGCTGATCTTCTTTTTTCCTTTGGCTTTGAAGAAGAGCTCAAGAGTCTCCTCTGGTAAGGCAGAAGTGGGTGTGATTCCTAGTGGAAACATCTGTGAGTAGGAATTGGTGTGAGAGTGGGGTGGCCGGAAGCCAGTTACAATTAGCGGCCCTGGGAGCTGGAATCTCATTGGACTCTTTCATTTCAGTCACTTGCCCCGGATTTACCAGGCGTTTCTCATGTCGGCTACTTTTAATGAGGACGTACAAGCACTCAAGGAGCTAGTATTACATAACCCGGTAAGAGGCACCATGGAAGCATCTGGAGCTGCAGGCATGGGGGCACTCAAAGATCTTGATGCTCCTTCTTAGGGGAGCCTTTGGTGTTTTGGGTGGGACAGTTGTCACTTAGTGTCTCGTCCCTAGTCCTGAGGCACTAAAAGTCAGTGGTCTTAAATCACTATATATTTCCAAGTGTCCGCAGGGGATGTCTCCCATTTCAGGCCATACTTTGCCTAAAATCCTGAGCAAGGACCTCCCCTCAGGGGCAGCTTTGAGAAGCAGAGCAAAAATTCTAAGGCCAAGGTTCTCATCTTAAGTAAACTTTACCTTTCAGAAGGTGTGTTGCTGTAAGCCTTCCTTCCTCGATGTAGTCCTTTATTGATGTGTTTCTCTTTCTTCTGTGCTTGGAAGTATTTTATATATGGTTTTGGTGGTATATTCTATATACCACAACAATTAGGGCATTTTGGGGTTTTATGTTACAAAACTGGAGGAGACTTAGGGTGCCAGGAATCCTTAAATGCATCTCTGCCCTGCACTAAAATGTTGATGCTTTGATTGATGAGTAAGTGGCCATACCATCTCTGTGTTCTTTTCCTTTCTGACCACAGGCCTGTTTTCTCCCCAGGTTACCCTTAAGTTACAGGAGTCCCAGCTGCCTGGGCCAGACCAGTTACAGCAGTTTCAGGTGGTCTGTGAGACTGAGGAAGACAAATTCCTGCTGCTGTATGCCCTGCTCAAGCTGTCATTGATTCGGGGCAAGTCTCTGCTTTTTGTCAACACCCTAGAGCGGAGTTACCGGCTACGCCTGTTCCTGGAGCAGTTCAGCATTCCCACCTGTGTGCTCAATGGAGAACTTCCACTGCGCTCCAGGTTTGCTACAGCCAACATCTTGGTTGAGATAAGTTGAAGATAGAGATGGAAAGGGGACCCAGTTAATGTTCTGTTTCTTAAGCACTTAGTAGGGGCCAGGTTCTAGATGTAACTGATACTGACTGACTTCTCCCAACTCCAAAATCCCTATCATGGCTGGGCGCTGTGGCTCATGCCTGTAATCCCAGCACTTTGGGAGGCCAAGGTGGGCGGATCGCCTGAGGTCGGGAGTTCAAGACCAGCCTGGCCAGCATGGTGAAACCCCATCTCTACTTAAAATACAAAAATTAGCCAGGCGTGGTGGCAGGCGCCTGTAATCCCAGCTACTCGGGAAGCTGAGACAGGAGAATTGCTTAAACCCGGGAGGTGGAGGTTGCAGTGAGCTGAGATCATGCCATTGCACTCCAGCCTGGGGAACAAGATTGAAACTCTGTCTCAAAAAAAAACAAAACCCTGTCATTATTTTATTTCCAGCTGAGGAAACTGAGGCACAATGATTAAGTAGGGAAAGAGATTAAGAAGAGGAAAAAGTAGGAAAGAGTGATGGTTACTATGATAGTAGGGATGGCAGAGGGGCCTCAAGCTTGCTCTGCCGAGCTGATTCTCTGTCCACTCTTGGCTGCAGGTGCCACATCATCTCACAGTTCAACCAAGGCTTCTATGACTGTGTCATAGCAACTGATGCCGAAGTCCTGGGGGCCCCAGTCAAGGGCAAGTGTCGGGGCCGAGGGCCCAAAGGGGACAAGTGAGTCCATACCTCTTTTTCCATCCCTCCCCAGAAAGACCGATTTTTTTCAGCTTTTTGGAAGACTAAAACTAGAGTGCACAGAGCAGGGAGCCAAACCTTCCAGGCCTGGCTGGTAGTGTAGCCCAGAGAGCCCTGCAGGTTCTTGCTCAGCTGCCTGGATATAAAGAAGGGAGTGGGTGGTGCACACTGCATATGCAGCATGAAGGGCAAGACTGGTGGGGTTGTTGGCATGCAGAGCCCTGCAGGAGAGATGGCCTGTCCTCCATGTGGCTGTGACTTGCAGGGAGCATGTTTCTGAAGGGAAAAGGAACCCCCCAACTCTCCAGTCTCTCTCCACCTGAAGGCTTGACTAGCTCAGGGTTGGTTCTCAGATCACCATGTAGGGCATTGAATTCTGCTGTTGTCCCAGAATGGAGGTCAGGCCAGGATTTGGCTCCATGTCAAAGCTCCAGGCTGCCCCAGGAAACCCTGACTCCTGGAACGGTTCCATTGTTGAAGAGTCCTCTGTATGTCAGGGTCTTATGATCTACAGGCATTGTTTAGAGGAAGTTTTGTTGATTCAGCTTGTGAATACCTGCCCAGAGGAGAGGAAGGGTCCGACTGACATTGAGTTATCTCTGCAGGGCCTCTGATCCGGAGGCAGGTGTGGCCCGGGGCATAGACTTCCACCATGTGTCTGCTGTGCTCAACTTTGATCTTCCCCCAACCCCTGAGGCCTACATCCATCGAGCCGGCAGGTAGGAGGGCTAGGAGTGTGATGGCCCAGGCACCTGTGTGGTGGACACGCTGAAGGACTTGGGGTGTACTGGACAGAGCCTGCGGGTTGGAGATGCAAGCTGCACTGTCTCCCCTTGCAGGACAGCACGCGCTAACAACCCAGGCATAGTCTTAACCTTTGTGCTGCCCACGGAGCAGTCCCACTTAGGCAAGATTGAGGAGCTTCTCAGTGGAGGTAAGAGCCTGGCTCTTGTGGGCCTGGGCCAGGGTCGGGCTTCTCGCATGATGCTTTAAAACTCCGTGATGATGATGACAGAGGTCACAACATAGTGTGACAGGCCACTTCCACTATCCATCCTTGTTTTGCCCTGAGTGGCAGGCACTGTTCCCCTTGAGAGATAAACAAATTGAGGTAATTTGTCCAAAGTCATGTTTACTGTCTGCCTCATGAGCGTTGAGTGACCTGACATGCTGCTGTGACAGCTCAGGATAGCACCTGACCCCAGGGTGCTGGGTGATCCTAGACTGCTCTCTGTGGCCATCGTCACGGGGTACCTTGACTCCCAAGGAATACTATGGGGTACTCCTTGGGAGAGGAGAAGAGAGTGGGTGACGGGTTCTTGGGCTCAGGGCCACACAGGCCACCCCCATCCACACACAGGGACAGATGGGTCATCACTGTAAGAGGCCCAGGTACAGCTAAGCTACATGTTTGGCATCCCAGGAGGGCGGTGGGTCCTCTGCAGGTTTGCCCCAAGGAGGAGGTGCAGGAGGCCTCCAACGAAGACCCTGTCCTAAGGCCTCAGCCTGTGGGACCCTCACTGCTTTCTTCTCCACAGAGAACAGGGGCACCATTCTGCTCCCCTACCAGTTCCAGATGGAGGAGATCGAGGGCTTCCGCTATCGCTGCAGGGTGAGCTGCTGTGGTGGGGAGGGGAATGAGAGGGGAGGGACTGTGGCCCAGGGATTGCACCCTGTTGCTGAGCATCCAGGCGTGAGGGAGGATTTGGGGCAGCCTCACTGTCTTGACCTTCAGTGTCCACCCCCAGGATGCCATGCGCTCAGTGACTAAGCAGGCCATTCGGGAGGCGAGATTGAAGGAGATCAAGGAGGAGCTTCTGCACTCTGAGAAGCTTAAGGTGAGGGGATGGGAAGTGAGGAGGGGACAAATCTTAGACGGCTGCCCTTTTTGGAGACTCGCTGAGCTCCGAATGGTGAGAAGCAGAGAACTGGGCAGTTTTCTGGCCTTTGGCACAGAAAGGGAGGAAATGGGAGGAAGCCAGTCTGTTCTGCTTGGTGGTAAATTGGCACAACCTTATGGTGGACACTGTCCAGCAGAATTACAAGCTCATGTGTCCTTTCATCCGAAATTCCACTTCTGGAACTTAATCTTGGTCACACTTGTGAATGTGCACGGTCAAGCATGTGTCTGCATTCATCATGGCATTATCATGGAACCAAAAGATGGAAACAGCCCGGGGCCACCATAGGGGGCTTGCTAGGTAAGCTCGGGTGCATCCAGAGCCGAAAGTTACATGGGAAGGAATGAGGTTGGTTGTGTGTCCATATGGAACAGTCTGTGAGGTGATGCCCAGCAAAAAGTGGTGCAGGGTACTGTCGTGTGTGTCATGGAGAAGAGAAAATAAAAACATCCGCTCCCGGGAGGTGTGAGAAATGTGCAGAAGCAGGTGCCTCATGCCTTTTGGAACACATGACTATGTTATCCTTTGAAAAGCTCAGTCTGTGAAGTCACACAAGAAAGATGCTCACTCTGTGACTCTCCCTCTTCCCCTGGCAGACATACTTTGAAGACAACCCCAGGGACCTCCAGCTGCTGCGGCATGACCTACCTTTGCACCCCGCAGTGGTGAAGCCCCACCTGGGCCATGTTCCTGACTACCTGGGTGAGTGTGGCCTGACGGGGCAGGAAGTAGCAGGCTGGGGAAGTGGCATTAATTTCTCTGCTGCTGGATCAGCCTCTGTGCTTGGTGCTGGGGATGCTCAGGCAGAATAGGACCTGGAAACGCTGGCAGCACGCGGGCGTGTAAACAGGCACACCCCTGTGTTTCTAAACTTGTTTGCTTGGTCCCACGGGTTAGCTGTCACTGTCTCCATTTTAGAGATGAGAAAATTGAGGTAGTGCAGAGTGGGTGGCAGACCCAGGATTTCAGGCCAGGTGGTCTCCAGAGCTGGGCCAAATTGCTATCCATGGGTCAAAGGGAGTGAACAGGTTTGGGAGAGAGTCACGGGCAGGAGGCAGAGAAAGCCACCTGAGCTGCAAAAGACTCAAGATTAGCAGCCACTGAAGAGGCATCTGTGGAGTCTCTGGGTAAGAGCAATCAGCAGGGAGAAAAACGCTATAAGGCCTAAACAGAAAAGGTGGCAAAAGAAGAGCCAGTGGCGATGGGAGGAATGCAGGGGTAGTGTAGGCATGGGGTCAGGACCCTGGGATTGGTTTCTGTGGTGCAGCCCAGGCTAGAGCTTTATGTGACCTTTAAAGCTGGGCACCTCTCCTCATCTTAGGCAGGCTCTGGGTAATGACTTCTTTCAGTGTCTCATAGATGTTTTTGGTAATGAGTATGTGTGACTTTTATGCCTAAAATGGATTGAAGGAGAAGAGTGGTGGAGATGAGGCTGTGGGCAGCAAGTGCAGGACCCTTCCCAGTGCCACAGGCTCTGCTCAGCCTGGACCCGCAGCCACCCAGCGGGTGTGGTGTTGCTGCTGTGGAGGTGACAAAGGGTGGAGATGGAATGTTC
This sequence comes from Colobus angolensis palliatus, assembly GCF_000951035.1. Classification (NCBI taxonomy): domain Eukaryota; kingdom Metazoa; phylum Chordata; class Mammalia; order Primates; family Cercopithecidae; genus Colobus; species Colobus angolensis. The sequence continues at coordinate 594,465 of NW_012115744.1, read as the reverse complement.
CAGGGCAGGAAAAGCCTGGACACTGGGAAAGGAAAGATCCAGAAGAGATGGGAACATGAAAATGCCAGAGAGAGTGGTGGGGGCCAGGTTCTCACAGGATAGTGAGCTGGAAGAGACCCCAGTCCAGGTCCTGGCCTGAGATGTGAGGAGGGGAGTTGGGAGGGTGGGTAGGGAGGAAGAGGGTAAGGCCAGAGCTTTGGCCTGAGGAACCCAGTCTGCTCCTATAGCGGAGTCACTTGCCAAGGTGTGGCCAGGAGGTTTAGAAGGACCAGGAGAAGGTGGAAAGGTGTCAGGATGTGGGATGTTTGACACTTGAAGGGGAAGGCCCAGGTGTGGTTGGCTTAGGGGAGTCCATGGGGTGGGCGAGTTGAAGACAGAGCCAAGATCAGGTGCAGCTGGGATGTGGGCCCCCGTATCTGTAGTAATGGGCCACAGGTGAAGAAATTACCTGTTGACTTTTATTTCAGCTACATTTTCTTTCTTTAAGGATGTCTTTTTCTTTCTTGTTACATGTTTGTTGGAACAAATCTAAACAATACAGGAGAGTGATTTAGATAGTGGAAGTCTAAGGTGCTCACATTCTCCTAGCCCTGTGCAGGTGTGATAGTGAACAGATATATATCATAGGCTGCCAGTTGGGTCAGAATTGGAGAATTTGCTGCAGAATCAGTGGGAGGGCAGGGGTGGAAGCAGTAGTGGTGAGCCCACTGCTCAGGCAAGCATCTCTTCCAGTTCCTCCTGCTCTTCGTGGCCTGGTGCGCCCTCACAAGAAGCGGAAGAAGCTGTCGTCTTCTTGTAGGAAGGCCAGGGTATGGCTCCTGGGGACATGGGGACAGCTGCAGGACTCCTCCCCACCTGGCTCTTTGTCATCACCAGAATGTGTAGGCGCCTTGCCCTAGGGAGGGGGAGAGAGGGCACCCTAGAACCGGGCCCCCAAAATCTGGTGGCTGGGACACAATCTGGTGTAGGATAGGGATACTTTTGTAACCGCCTGCAGGCCCTGCTTTTCTTTCCCCAGCTGCCTTTCCCCATTTCCTTGTCTGCAGCACCTTCTGGTCGTGTTGGCCAGCTGCGGGCACGGCTCCCTTTGTGTCTTTCTCAGTTGGGTGGGTGGGTGGATAGTTTGTCAGCCTGATTCCCCCAACTAGCCTGTGACTTTGCCTCCTTAGAGAGCGAAGTCCCAGAACCCACTGCGCAGCTTCAAGCACAAAGGAAAGAAATTCAGACCCACAACCAAGCCCTCCTGAGGTTGTTGGGCCTCTCTGGAGCTGAGCACATTGTGGAGCACAGGCTTCCACCCTTCATGGACAAGCGAGGCTCTCGTGCTTACTGCACAGCCTGAACCGACAATTCTGGGGCTGGCAGTGCTGGGCCCTTTAGCTCCTTAGCACTTCCAAGCTGGCATCTTGCCCCTTGACAGCAGAATAAAAATTTTAGCTGCCCCAGTTTGTGCCTCCGGCCTATGAAAAGGACTGTTCGAATCCCCAAAACATCAGGAGTCAGGAAACTTCCGGAAGACAGCAGCGCCTGGCTCTGCAGCTGCATGCAGTGCTTCACTTGGCCAGCAGAGGTCAGCTGTGCTGAGCTGCCCCAGCCATGAGAAGAGAAGCTTGTCCTTGCCGGCAGGTGGCTATGGCCGGCCCAGAGCCTTCCTGCACAGCTGCTGCAGCCCTGCTGCCTGGGATCAGGCTGGGAGATGGGCCTTCCTGACCGCCAGCCTTCCTCTCCCCAAGCACACGCACATGTAGATTCGGGGGGAAGCTGCCTGCTCTTCCTTAGAGGAGCCAGGGCAGTTAATCTGCTGGTCCCTTTCTGAACAACTGTTGATGTGTGAGCTGTGTCTGTGTGTTATGTGCATAAGCGGTGGTGTAACATGCACACACGTACTGTTCCTTGTGCCCTGGCTTCAGCTCTCCAGCTGCCTTCTCGGCCTGAAGGCTGGGCTTCTCTGCTAGTTTTAGGCCCTAGATTGCATGTCACCTGCTTACTAGGCGTTACAAGGCCAGGCTGGGGGCATGAGGAGGTTGGGGCAGCGGGAGAGTGGGGAGAAACTAGGGGAGTGCCTGCATATTTTAGAAAGAACCAAGTTTTTTCTTGGCAAAAACTTGTACAGAGACGAGTGAGGCTGGGCCTTTGGTCACGGTGGGACTGAAGCTAGCAGGACCTGAGATTTGGTGCCTCCATGATCCCTGCTCCTCTTCGGTTAATGCCCAAGGATTTCCATGAAGCCAGCGTGTATGATGGGGGCAGGAAGGTGGTATTTTCTGGGCAGGTGTGAACTAGAGCTGCCAGGGAGCTGCAGATAGTATTCTTGCAGTCTGGTGGTTAGGAGTATTCAGAAGGAAAAAGAGTTAATGGAACTGGAGATAAAGAGCAACCATTTGAGCATCTACTGGGAGACACGTGTCAACTGCACAGACCCTCTTGGTGGGCATCACTACCACCTCTTGGAAGATGAGACAGGGCAGAGAGCGCCTGCAGTGCTGAGACCTGGTCCTTGCCCTAGGTTGGCCTTCCCACCTGGCTTCATGGAGTGCTGAGGCTGGTCCTGGGGACAGTGAGTGCTCTGGATGTTGCGGCCAAGCTGTGTTCTAAAGTGATGCACAGCCTGTCTCCACTGTGTTTATCTCTCTGACCCTGTCACTACCAGTCACACCCTACCAAGAGAGCTTGTATCCCAGAGCCACCCTGGATGGAGAGGAGATTGGTTTCCCTGGTGATTTCCTTCTTGAGGGGGTGGGGTAGAGGAACATGGAGCTAGCCTTATGCTGTATTCCTGCCTGGGGACAGCAGGGTCTGGGCCCGGAGCAGAGGAGCTTGGGTAAAGGTATGGTGGCTATTTGTTCAAAGTGTACATTCAGGCCGGGCGTGGTGGCTCACGCTTGTAATCCCAGCACTTTGGGAGGCTGAGGCAGGTGGATCACGAGGTCAGGAGAGCAAGGCCATCCCGGCCAACATGGTGAAACCCTGTCTACAAAAAATACAAAAATTAGCTGGGCGTGGTGGCACGCACCTGTAATCCCAGTTACCTGGGAGGCTGAGGCAGGAGAATCGCTTGAACTCGGGAGTCAGAGGTTGTGGTGAGCCAAGATCGCACCACTGCACTCCAACCTGGCAACAGAGTGAGACTCCCGTCTCGAAAAACAAAACAAAACAAAAAAAAACGTACATTCAGGGCCAGGCCCGGTGGCTCACACCCTTAATCCCAGCACTTTGGGAGGTCGAGGCGGGTGGATCACGAGGTCAGGAGATCGAGGCTAGCTTGACCAACATGGTGAAACCCCATCTCTACTAAAAATACAAAAATTAGCTGGGCAGGGTGGTGAGCACCTGTAATCCCAGCTACTCGGGAGGCTGAGGCAGGAGAATCACTAGAACCTGGGAGGCGGAGGTTGTAGTGAGCTGAGATTGCGCCACTGCACTCCAGCCTTGGCAACAAAGCGAGACTCTGTCTCAAAAAAACAAAAAGTATACCTACCTTCCTCCTAATGGCATCCCTGGGGGAAGCTATTTCTATGTTTTAGGTGGGGAAGATGCGACTCAGAAGTTGCCTGGTGTATGAGGTTCTGTGCAGGGTTTGGACTCTGGCCTGTCCACCCTGGTGGAACAGCTGGTACCACGGGGGCTTTTGCTATGGGGTTAGGCACCATGTGGG
>NW_012115744.1:587545-589210 GCF_000951035.1 Colobus angolensis palliatus | reverse complement strand
GCGCCGCTGCACTCCAGCCTGGGCGACAGAGCGAGACTCCGTGTAAAAAAAAAATGAATAAAAAAAGAACAGGAAAGTCCGTCTTCATGTCCTGAGACTACAGAGAGAAAGTATACAGGGCTTGCTCGTTCAGTACCCCACCTGGGAGGCAGTTACCATGTGCCCATTTACATGTGAGCAAACAGGCACTCAGGGTTGGCTTCTTGGACTTAGTCTCTCTGGCCAAAGCCTGTGCCCTTTGCACCAACATGCAAATCAGGACTGGGCAGGTGTAGGATGAGGGTATGTGTGCTATGGGCAAATGAACCTAGGGCTGTCCAGGGCCAGACAGCACAGAGGACGTGTGGGCCTGGAAGGGAAGAAGGGGGTGTGGCATGTGCTGCCTGGAAGCCTAAGGCTTCACTAAACAGCAGAGAAGCTTGGATGGCTTTCAGGCTGGTGACGCCCTGGGCTCAAGCATGAAGGTCCAGAGAGTGCAGTGGCATCTCCACTCTGGGCTGGCACAGTTTTGCCCACACCTAGACCTGAATGGGTGCCTGAGTGTCTGGACTGTGCTAGGGTGTGGAATCAGATGGACGAAGCACAGTCTATGAGGCAAGGAGCAGAGATGGTCAACCAATGCAGACTGCTCGATAGTCATGTTGGGAGTTCAGGGTACTGGAGGGCTATAAGGGGCCCTCACCCAGTTGGAGAGAATGCTGGCTTCCTTGAGAAAGTGGTGAAAGTATCTCATTCCTAGACACTTTTCAAAAGAAGACATACATGCAACCAACAAACATTTGAAAGAAAAGCTCAATATCACTGATCATTAAAGAAACACAAAACCACAATGAGATGCCATCTCACAGCAGCCAGAATGTCTGTTATTAAAAAGTTAAAAAAAGAAAAAAATAACATGCTGGCAAAGTTGCAGAGAAAAGGGAACACTTGTACAGTGTTGGTGGGAGTGTAAATTAGTTAAACCATTGTGGAAAGCAGCATGGCAATTCCTCAAGGACCTAAAAGCAGAACTACCATTCGACCCAGCAATCCCATTACTTGGTATGTACCCAAAGAAATGTAAGTCATTCTACCATAAAGACACATGCACATGTATGTTCATCGCAGCGCTATTCACAATAGTAAAGACATGGAATCAACCTAAATGCCCATCAATGACAGATTGGAAAAAGAAAACGTGGTACTATATGCCATGGAATACTATTCAGACATAAAGACGTGAGATCACGTCCTTTGCAGGAACAAGGATGGAGCTGGAGGCCATTATCTTTAGCAAACTAACGCAGGAACAGGAAACCAAATACCACATATTCTCACTTATATTCTCTCACCAAATGATGAGAACACATGGGGACTAAGAGGGGAACGACAGATACTGGAGCCCAGTGGAAGATGGGAGGAGGGAGAGGAGCAGGAAAAATAACTATTGGGTACTGGGCTTAGTACCTGGGTGACAAAATAATCTGTGCAACAAACCCCCATGACACAAGTTTACCTATACAACAAACCTGCATATGTACCACTTAACATAAAATAAAAGTTAAAAACAAGGCCAGGCATGGTGGCTCATGCCTGTAATCCCAGCCCTTTGGGAGGCTGAGATGGGCAGATCACCTGAGGTCAGGAGTTCGAGACCAGCCTGCCCAACATGGTGAAACCCTGTCT
>NW_012115744.1:580190-585590 GCF_000951035.1 Colobus angolensis palliatus | reverse complement strand
GGCCAATGTGTATAATCTTTTTAATACGACGTTCAGCTTGGTTCACTAGTATTTTTACTCAGTATTCATGAAGGATATTGAATATCTTATTCAATATTTATGAGGTCTGTAGTTTTCTTGTAGTGTCTTTGGTTTTGGTGTCAGTATACCATAGGATCAGGATACTATGAACATACCCTCATAGAGTAAGTTAGGAAGTGTTCTTTCCTCTTCAATTTAGGAAAGAGTTTGAGAGGGATTGATATTAATTAGGGTTTTGTTTTTTTCTGAGATGGAGTTTCGCTATTGTTGCCCAGGCTGGAGTGCAATGGTGTGATCTTGGCTCACCACAACCTCTGCCTCCTGGGTTCAAGTGATTCTCCTGCCCCAGCTTCCTGAGTAGCCGGGATTACAGGCATGTGCCACCACGCCCAGCTAATTTTGTATTTTTTAGTAGAGACGGGGTTTCTCCATGTTGGTCAGGCTGGACTCGAACTCCGACCTCAGGTGATCTGCCCGCCTCGGCCTCCTAAAGTGCTGGGATTACAGGTGTGAGCCACCATGCCCAGCTGATATTAATTCTGCTTTAAACGTTTGCTAGAATTCGCCAGTGAAGCCATCTGGTCCTGGGCTTTTCTTTTGGGGGAGTTTAAAAATTACTGATTCAATTTCCTTAGTTATATGTCTATATAGATTAGATTTTCTGCTTCTTCATGAATTAGTTTTGGTAGTTGAATGTTTAGCAATTTGTCCATTTCTTCTAGATTATCCAGTTTATTATATGTTCATTTATATTATCTTGTATTTTTTATTTCTGTAAAATTGTAAAGCTCCCACTGTCATCTGTGATTTTGGTAATATCAGTCTTCTTTTTCTTAGTCACCTTACCTAAATGTTTGTTAATTTTGTTGATTATTTTCTTTTAAAATTTGGTTTTCTGTATTATTTTATTTGTATTATAGATTGCTTCTTCAGAAGATTTTTTCCAAGAAATCAACTTTTTGTTTCATAGCTATTCTCTATAGTTTTCTATTCCCTATTTCATTTATCTCAATTCTAGTCTTTACATTTTTAAAAATTCTAGCTTTGAGTTACTTTTTTCTTGTTCTAGCTCCTTGAGGTGTGCAGTTAGAAAATTTCAAATCTTTCTTCTTCTCTTCTTCTACCCCTCCTCCTTCTTCCCCCTCCCCCTTCCTCCTCCTCCCCCTCCTCCTGTTGGGGTGATCATACCCAACACCAGGTCGTGGGGGTGACAAAGTCCGGGTGGAGTCAAAGGATTGAGAAAAAGACAGTTTGAGAGATAAAGATGGGACAATCAATCGTGGAGGCTGCCAAGGCTCTGGGCTCTGGGAGCCCATGGTATTTATTGCTAATCCAACAAAGAAACAGGTGGTGAGAATGTGGAGGTCAAAAGGGCAGGTGCATGATCTACAGCTGTGATGGTTTAGCATGTATATGGAACATGTTCTGCTACTTGAGATAATGGAAATAGGAGCCTAGTAGGGCTAGAAGCAAGGAACCAACAAGTCTAGACACATTCCAGAGGACGTTATGCAAGCCCTGCCTCAGTTTCCCTCCCAACACTCAACTTTTTCCCAACATCCTCCTCCTCCTTCTTCTTTTCTTCTTTCTCTTCCTCTTCCTCTTTTCTCCTTTTTTGTAGAGATGGGGTTTTGCTATGTTTTCCAGGTTGGTCTTGAACTCCTGGCCTAATATAGTTCCCCTGCCATGGCCTCCCAAAGTGTTGAGATTACAGGCATGAGCCACCACGCCTGGCCCTTTCTTTAAAAAAATAATAATAATAATAATTAAAAATTTAAAAATTTTTTTGAGACAAGGTCTTTCTCTGTTGCCCAAGCTGGAGTGCAGTGGTGTGATCTCAGTTCACCGTAGCCTTGACCTCCTGGGCTCAAGTGATTCTCATCCCTCAGCCTCCTGAGTAACTGGGACTACAGGCACATGCCACCATGCCTGGCTAATTTTTTGTATCTTTCTTGTAGAAACAGGGTTTAGCCATGTTGCCCAGGCTAGTCTCCCTCAATCCTGCCCCCTTGACCTCTCAAAGTGCTGGTACTACAGGCACCACGCCAGGGTGCTTTCTTCTTTTTTGATTGCGCTTATGGCTAAAAATTTTCCTCTTAGCACAGCTTTGATGCATCCCATAAGTTTTGGTATGTTGTGTTTTCATTTTCATTTGTCTCAAGGTATGTTTATATTTCCTTTGTGATTTATGCTTTGATCCATTGGTTGTTAAGCATGTGTTGTTTAATTTCCCAATATCATGAATTTTCAGGGATTTTTTTCCTGTAATTTATTTACTTGTTTTTTTTTTTTGTTTTTTTTTTGAGCCAGGATGGAGTGCAGTTGTGTGATCACGGCTCACTGTAGCATTGATCTCCTGGGTTCAAGCAGTTATCTCACCTCAGCCTTCTGAGTAGCTGGTACCACAGGTGTGTGCCACCATGCCTGGCTAATTTTATTTTTTTTTGAAACAGGGTCTCACTCTGTGGCCCAGGGTGGAGTGCAGTGGTGCAATCATGGCTCACTGCAGCCTTGATCTCCTAGGTTCAGGTGATCCTCCCACCTCAGCCTCCCAAGAAGCTGGGACTACAGGTGCACACCAATACACCGGCTAATTTTTTGTGTTTTTAGTAGGGATGGGATTTCACCATGTTGCCCAGGAAGTTCTGAACTCTTGGATTCAGGCAATTCGTTTCCCTCAGCCTCCCAAAGTATTGGGATTACAGGTGTGAACCACCACACCCAGCTTCTTTTTATTTTTAGAGATGGAGTTTCTCTATGTTGCCCAGGCTGATCTAGAACTCCTGGGCCCAGGAGATCCTCCCAACTTGTCCTCCCAAAGTGCTGTGATTACAGATGTGAGCCACCGTGCTCAGCCCCTTCTGTTATCGAGTTCTAGTTTCATTCCATTGTGACTGGAAAATATACTTTCTATGATTTTAATTATTTAAAATATAACAAGGCTTGTTTTGTCACCTAACATACGGTCTATCCTGAGGAATATTCCATGTGCACTTGAAAGAAATGTGTATCCTGCTGTTGTGGAGTGGAATGTTGTATATATACAAGTGTCCGCGTGTTTTATAAATGTTCAAGACTTCTATTTCCTTACTGGTCTTCTGTCTAGTTGTTCCATCAGTTATTGAAAATGGAGTATTAAAGTCTCCAACTACTTATTGTTGCATTGTCTGTTTCTCCTTTCAATTATGTAATGTTTGCTTTACATATTTTAAGGTCACATTCATTGGTGCATATATATTATTATTACATATTCTTGATGAATTGACCCTTTTAGTAATGTATAATGTCACATTTGTCTCTTGTAACAATTCTTTATTTAAATTCTATTTTGTAGTCAGGTGCAGTGGCTCATGCCTGTAATCCCAGCACTTTGGGAAGCCAAGGTGGGCAGATCACTTGAGGTCAGGAGTTCAAGACCGATCTGTCCAACATGGCAAAACCCTGTCCCTACTAAAAATACAAAAAATTAGCTGAGCAAGGTGGTACACAGCTGTGATTGCACTAATGCACTCCAGTCTGTCTCAAAACAAACAAAAAACAACCTTCTCCCAAAAAACCCCAAAGTTATAATAATTCTGGCTTTTGTATTTACCCATGTAAATACCTTTATTGGGGATTTTTATTTCTTTAAACATCTTTGAGTTACTGTCTGGCATCCTTTAATTTCAACTGAAAGAGTCCCCTTAACAGTTCTTGTAAGGCAGGTCTAGTGGTAATGAACTTTCTCAGCTATTATGTATCTGAAAATGTCTAGGATCGTTTTGCTGAAAAAGGATTTTTGGTTGATAATTTTGTTTGTTTCAGCACTGTAAATATATCACGCTCACTGCCTTTTGACCTTCAGCATATCTTGTGAGTAATCAGCTGATAATCTTATTGAGGACACCTTGTATGTGATGAGTCACTTTTCTCTTGTTTTCAATATTCTCTCTTAGTATTTGCCTTTCAACTGTTTGATTATATTATGTCTCAATATAAGTCTCTTTGCATTTATACTCCTTGGAGTTTATTGGACTTTTTAGATATTTAATATTCATGTCTTTCATCAAATTTGGACAGTTTTAGGCCATTATTTCTTCAAATAACTGTCTCATTCTCTCTTCTCTTATTGAACTTCCATAACACCCATGTTATTTTGTTTCATGGTGTACCATAAGTAACTTAATCTCTGTTCACTTTTCCTCACTCTTTTTCACATCTGTTCCTCAGAACTGATGATTTCAATTGTCCTACCTTCAAGTTCACAGATTCTTTCTTCTGCTTTCTCACATCTGCTCTTGAGCCCCTCTAGTGAAGTTTTTTATTTCAGTTATTATCTTTTTTAGGTCCAGAATTTCTGTGTGGTTCTTTTTTTATAATTTCTCTTTATTGATAACCTCATTTTGTTCATGCATGGCTTTCCTAATTTACCTTAGTCCTCATCTATTTTTGCTCTTAGCTCTTTAAGATAGCTATTTTAAAATGTTTTTGTCTAATAAGTCTTATGTTGGGCTGCCTTGGACACAGTTTTTGTCAACTTGTTTTTTTTCCCCTTTGAATAGGCCATCTTTTCCCGTTTCTTTGTCTGCCTTGTGATTTTGCTGTTGCTGTTGCAAACTGGACTTTTGACTATTATAATGTGGTAAGTCTGGAAATCAGATTCTCTCTCTTCCTCAGCATTTTTTTTAATTGCTGAAGGCTGTAGTAATGTTTGTTTTTATACTTTCCCAAGCTATTTTTGCAAAGACCATTCATTGTCTTTTTGTGGTCACCAAAGTGTCCGTTTCTTCAGCTTGTGTTTAGCCAGTGTTTTGACAGAGAATTTCCTGAATGCCAGCAGCTAAAAACTACACCACCACCACCACCACGACACACACACACACACACACACACACACACAAGCATACCTCTCCCATCTTTTGCAAATTGGATTGGGACTCTTTAACACTTATCTAGGCTTGTTCTGAGCCTAGGATCAGCCTGTGACAAAAGTTTCAGGGCTTTTCTGAACATGTGTTTTGCCCTGGACATGCATGTAGCATTCTCAATTTCCTGTATACATAGCTGTTTTATTTTTGTTGGAGTTGGATCTCACTCTGTCATCTAGGCAAGTGTGCAGTGACATGATCATGGCTCACTGCAGCCTCGAACTCCTGGGCTCAGGTGATCTTCTTGTTTCTGTTTCCCAAGTGGCTGGGACTATAGGAATGCACCACTATGCCCAACTAAGCTTTCCCTTCCCTTCCCTTTTCTCCTCTCCCCTTCCTTTCCCTTTCTCCTTCTTTTCTCTCTCTCTTTTCTTTCTTTCTCTTTCTTTTCTTTCTTTCTTTCTTTCTTTCTTTCTTTCTTTCTTTCTTTCTTTCTTTCTTTCTTTCTTTCTTTCTTTCTTTCTTTCTTTCT
>NW_012115744.1:563166-579945 GCF_000951035.1 Colobus angolensis palliatus | reverse complement strand
TCCCCTCTCCTCCCATCTCCTCTCCTCCCCTCTCCTCTCCTCTCCTCTCTTGTTCCATCCCATCCCATCCCGTCCTGTCCTGTCCTGTCCTGTGTGAACATAGCTCACAGCAGCCTCAACTTTGAGGGCTCAAGTGATCTTCCTGTGTCCCTCCCAAGTAGCTGGGACAGCAGGTGCCTAACCCCCGTCTAATTATTTATTTTTTTCTGCTCGTCCTCTGTGGGTTGGACCCACTGCTGCCTAACCAGTCCCAATGAGATGAAGTGGGTACCTTAGTTGGAAATGCAGAAATCACCCGCCTTCTGCCCTGGTCTCACTGGGAGCTGCAGACCGGAGCTGTTCCTATTTGGCCATCTTGGCCCCTTCCAATTATTTATTTTTTTGTAGAGACAGGGTCTCATCATGTTCTCCAGGCTGGTTTAAAACTCTTGGGATCAGGGCAGGATCCTCCCACCTCAACCTCTCAAATTTCTGAAGATTACAGGTGTGAGCCACCATGCCCAGCCTGCTTTTCTATTTTGTTGTAGAGACAGGCTCTCACTATGTTGGCCAGGCTTGTCTCAAACTCCTGGCCTCAAGCAGTCCTCTTGCCTTGGTCTTCCAAACTGCTGTGATTACAGGCATGAGCCACTGCACCTGTCGGCCTCTTCTTCTTTTTTTGAGTCAACGTCCAGCCTGGAGCGCAGTGGTGCAATATGGCTCACTGCAGCCTCAAACCCCTAAACTCAGATGATCCTCCCACCTCAGCCTCCCAAATAGCTGGTACTACAGATACATGCCACCATGCCAGCTAACTTTTTTTAAATTTTATTTTTTGTAGAGATGGGGTCTTGCTATATTGCCCAGGCTGGTCTCAAACTCCTGGCCTCAAGTGATCCTCCCACCTTGGCCTCCAAAAGCATTGGCATTACAGGCATGAGCCACTGTGCTTGGCTCATAGCTGCTTTAAAAATTTATATACACATATATATTTTAAGACAGGGACTTGCTCTACTGCACTGGCTGGAGTGCAGTGGCACAATCATGGCTCACAACTCAAACTTCTGGGCTCAAGCAATCCTCCCGCCTCAGCCTCCCAAGTAACTGGGACTACAGGTGCATGCCACCACCCCCAGCTAATTTTTAAATTTGTTGTAGAGACAGGGTCTTGCTGTGTTGTCCAGACTGGTCTCAAACTCCTGGGCTCAAGCAATCTGCCTGCCTCAGCATCCCAAAGTGTTGGGGTTACAGACATAAGCCACCGTGCCCGCAAATTTTGTTGAATATCCAAATTGTCCAAACTTCTCCTCTGGGTTTAAAATGGTATATGGCATGTCTCTACCTATAACCTCTTGCCCCAGGCATCTTTTCTGAATAATGTCCTGATTTTAGGCAAGAGACACAGCATCTTGCATCAGTTCTTCCAGGATCCACCAGATAAGAACAGATGCACATAATAGTTTGCAAATAAGGCCTGCTCGCTTTGGAGGGAGGGAACTGAGAACTGTGCTACTATTGTCTCAATTCCAAAACTGTTGGCTGGGTACAGTGGCTCATGCCTGTAATCCCAACATTTTGGGAGGCCAAGGCAGGAGATCACTTGAGGCCAGGAGTTTGAGACCAGCCCAGACAACATAGTGAGACCCTATCTCTACAAACAATTTAAAACACTAGCTGGGTGTGTTGGCACGTACCTGTAATTCCAGCTTCTCAGGAGGCTGAGGTTGGAGGATCGCTTGAGCCCAGGAGTTTGAGGCTGCAGTAAGCCATGATTGTACCAGTACACTTCAGCCTGGGCTACAGAATTAAATCGCTTAAAAAAAAAAAAAAAGACCAAGACTGCTGCCATGCTGGGGAAGGGGCGGGGGTGCGAGCAAGACTAAGTGAAAACACTGCAAAACTTTCCTACTGTTTTGACGATGGCCTTTTTTAAATTGAGTGTTTGCCTGGTTGCTACAGGCCTTTGTTTTCTAGAGTGCCAACAAAGTTGATTCTGACAGTTGGGCTTGTTTATTCAGTGTTTCAGTTTGGAAATGAGAGCTTGGAGCTTCCTAGGCCACCATTTTGCAGATGTCATTTCCAATGGCATTTTTTGCATCTCGACTTTTTCCTCGTGTTCAGTGCTTCAGGACCGCAAGATGGTTGCTACAGCTACAGACCTTCCATCTTTCTAGCACAGCGAAAAGCGGGGAAGGCTAGAGTATCATGCCAGCTGCTTACCTCTCCTTTCATGAGGAAAGTAAAAGCCTTCCCATGGGGATCCCAGGGCCCCTGCTAGCTGCAAAGGGGCCTGGGAGAGCAGGGAGAGCCTCTCTCACCTAAGCAGTAGACACAGTCCTTCACCAGAGTGCAGGTTCTGATGGCAAGAAAGACGAAGAGGCCACCAGCAGGCTGGATACCCCAAAGAGCCAGAAGTAGGGGATGTGATTACTCACATCTGTGCCGGTCAGAGTGTTGTACACATATCCAGCCAAGGTACCTGTGACCCAGGTCAGGTGACCGGCTTAGCAATGTCACCTACCTTCCTCTCAACCCAGATCCCCAAACTCTTTGAATGCTGTTGGGATGCAGAACAGCAAGTCAGCGAGTGATTTTTTTAAAAAAAAATTTAATTTTTATGGGTACACAGTAGATTATATATTTATGGGGTACATGAGATATTTTGATACAGATATACAATGTGTCATAATCACATCAGGTTGTAAATGGGGTGACCATCACCTCAAGCATTTGTCACTTCTTTGTGTTACCTCTCTGTAAAAGGATGTTTAATCACACCCTTTCAGTTATTTTAAAATGTACTGCTGATTGTAATTACCCTGTTGTGCTATCAAACACCAATTTTTATTTATTCTATCTAATTATTTTTTTGTATCCGTCAACCATCTCCGCTTCTCCCTACCTCCCCACTACTCTTCCCAGCCTCTGGTAACCGTCGTACCTACTTTCTATTGCCATGTGTTTGTTTTAATTTTCAGCTCCCACAAATGAGTGAAAACACGTGAAGTTTGTCTTTCTGTGCCTGGCTTATTTCAGTGAGTGATCCTCATGTCTCCAGGGCTTGTCTCCACATGACTCAGCAGGGGAAACCTCTGCCAGGTGTCACCCCAGAGCCAACCACAGAGGGCTGCTCTGCTGATGGCTGCCTCACCCCCAGCTGCTCCCTCAGTGACCTGGCACAGCTCTGCGCCCCTCTCTGGACCTGCTCAGAGTAGCCACATTTCAGGCGTGTCTTATGATTCTAACATCAAGCTTATAATATCAATCTTACTAATACCAAGAAAAAGTGGAAAATGAGGTATTATCTGGCAGTCATTAAATTAGTAAGGTCTAATGACAAACATAATACACGATGACGGTGAGACTGCGGGGAGATGGTGCCTTTGTGAGTTGCCCGTGTCAGCGATAAGAGTCACGGCCCCCGGGAAATCACCGAGTCTTCATTACGCAAGACGGGCATCAACCCTTCACCAAATTCCAATAACTGAGGATCTGATAATTACCCGATAAATCCTAGATTAGCCTGAGGAAAGAAATGAGCTGTCCACATAAGAGTCGTAAACATTGGGCTGGGGCTGCTGGCTCACGCCTATAATCCCAGCACTTTGGGAGTCCAAGGAGGGCGGATCACAAGATCAAGAGATCAATCAAGACTATCCTGGCCAACATGATGAAACCCTGTCTCTACTAAAAATACAAAAATTAACTGGGCATGATGGCACATGCCTGTAGTCCCAGCTACTTGGGAGGCTGAGGCAGGAGAATCGTTTGAACCCAGGAGGCAGAAGTTGCAGTGAGCCAAGATCGCGCCACTGTACTCCAGCCTGGCAACAAAGCAAGACTCTGTCTCAAAAAAAAAAAAAAAAGGAATGGTAAACATTGTACTCTGACTCACAAATCTCATCTAGGGGAACTTGTTTTAAGGAAATATATTTAAAAAATAATAGGAAACATTGTTAGGCACAAAGAAGTCAACCAGAAACGTATTTATCAAAAATGATCTATTGGGAACCAGCCCGACAGTCAGCACCAGAAGAGGAGATCCATGAGTTCTGTGGACCATAACCTAGTCACAGACATGCTGATCAGAGATTGAAGGCAACAGGGAGGATTTCTGTGAAAAGTCAAGAGAAAAAGCAGGATGCATGTGTACGTAGCATATGGTCACAACTCGGCACGTGTGTCCAGAGGCACTGGCAGTTGGGTTGGGAGATCGGGTGTGAAATTTTCACTGTCATTCCGAGCCAGATTGTGCTGCTGTTACACTGCTTGTGTTTCACAGACAACCCCAGGAGATCACATAGCTGGACTCTATCTCTCTGTGGTGCTAGGCTGGGCACAACTGGGCTCTAGGGGCTTAGCCTAGGCAGCCCCCATGGGAACAAATATATGAAAGACAGGGTGGGCCTTTCATATGCTTGTTCTGACACTCAGCCCCATGCATACCAACAGTGACTTCTTGCTGCAAGTGCCCACAGCCCTGCCTAAGGCCCTTTAACAGTGAGTGTGCCCGCTACATGCTGGGGCTAAAGCTTCCAGGAGTGTCCTCTATCAGTGACAGAAGAACGTGGTGGAAAGGTGTCTGTGTCCTTATTCCTTGGAGGCGACCCTCTTGGACATGTCCCCACCAGCTCCTGGAGGTCCCTGGGGGCAGGAGAAAGCTCTTGGATGCACTCTGGTCAGCTTCCTTCCATCCCCTGGCTCATTCCCCACTCACCAACTGCTGTCATCTGCGATCACCTCCCCAATAAACTTTTTGCACTGGGATCCTTGTTTCAGGATCTGTTTCTGGAGGAACTAGATGACAACACCAGGAACAGAGGACCTAGAGAGGCAGCGTCATGGGTGGTGGGGTCTCTGCCTCGGCCGGCCAGGGACTTGGGAGCAGTTCTGGGAAGGTGCTGGATGGAGCTGTCACTCCCAGGGGCAGGCCCTTGGCTGCTGACTGTCTTTCCTCTCCACTATGGCTGTGTTGAGGACTTAGGGGTCAGCCTGACCCTGCCTTGGCCCGCTTCCTCTCAGCCTCTGTCTTCCCCTGCGTGAGGCTGGGGTCCACAGAACACTAGAGACAGGTCCCTCCCTGCAGCTGTCTCCAGTAGATGGCACGCAGGTGATGTTCCCAACAAGCTGCCCTTATCTGCAGCTCAGCTTTGGTAATGGGGGCCAAGGTCATGGCCCATCCTGGTGATAGTGAGAGCCCAAGGTAGGCCTTGAAGATTCCTATCAGGAGGGAGCAGAAAGTGTGTACCACACCCCTGGGCCCAGGTAGAGCAGGGCTGCTGCTCAAGGCTCCCGGCCATGCTCTGTCCCTTGCTAGGGGTGACTGGTGGGACAGGCCTGGGCAAGGGACAAGAGGAAGAAGGTCAGGGGGAAGTGGGGATGAAGAGCAAAATGAGCAAAGGAGAGTCTTCCGATATCTGGGGTCTCTGTCAACTGTCAGGCCCGGGAGTGAGCTGTTCTTTCCCTTTGCTTCCTGGAGGAGGGGACTTTTGTCACTGCGTCACTCCACCCTGACTGCCCCTCTGTTATCAGGCTGTTAATATTAATTAACAACAGTTGCTAGGGATGACAGTGCAGAGGGTGCCTCTGAGCCCATAGCTGGCCCTGGTCTCAAGAAGGGGTAGGGCAGATCGGGGGTCTAAGGCTGAGCCAGGGAGGGTGCGGAGGTTCCTCGGCCATGCTGAGTTCCTGAGGCCGGAGCCCAGCCAGTGCCTGGTTTCACCTGTGCCTCCAGGCCCTGGCACCAACTCCAGCAGAGGCCGAGTTAGGGGCTGATAGCGTGGTCTCTTCCCCTAACTGGCTCAGCCCTCTGGCTTCGGTCGTTTTGGGAAGTGAGTAGAGACCCTAGCACCTGCATGATGAGGCTCATCTAAAGCGGGGGCCTGTGGACTGGGGCCAAACAGTGGGAGTGGTGGATCATTAACTAGCAGGGCTCAGCCTCATTGGTCCCTAACCCAGTCAGGCCAGGGTTGTCATCGAAGGGGAGGAGGCTGCCTTAATGTGTGTTCAGCCCTTGGCTATCCCTGAGGCCTGGCCCGGCTACCCGCTGACCCCTTCTCAGACCCGGGATGGCGGAGGCTGTCCTGAGGGGCTGGCTGCTGTGGGCCCTGCTCCTGCGCTTGGTGAGTCCCAGGGCTTGGCTCCACCTCCCCTACAGCCTCCGGTTAGGGACCCTGGGGCCAGCCGTGTACCAGGCGAGTGTTACTGGGTAACAGCAAGGGAGCCTCAGGGCCTGCAGGCTGGGCCAGTCTCCGGACACATGAGGGATGCCGGGCCCCACAGAGGAGGGGTGCAGGTGGAGGGTTTCCAGGTCACAGGGTTGAATGCACACAGGGGTGAAAGAGGTCGCTGGACTGGGGTGCTCCAAGTCCCTCCTGTCACTGGCCCTACTGGGGTCCAGGCCTGCAGTTGAGGGAGGTCTGAGGCAAGGAGGTGCTGGGATGGGGTTACCTAGTGAGCATTACCTAGGGAGGGCTGAGCACTCTGGAGGCTGGGAGAAGATCCAGGACTGGTGCCTCTTAAGTTCCTCGCTCCCTTTGTGTCTGGGAGGTGGGTGATGGCTTTCGGCCTCAAGCAGGTGGTGGTGGTGGTGGTGGTGGTGGTGGGAGCCGGGGGGGCCTCCTGTGCAGACTCTCCATGAGAGACCCTGGCCTCTGGATGTGGTGTGCAGTGTGGGGACTCAGGCTGACTTTGATGTGGGCAAGGCCCGGCACCTTGGAGTCAGCTTTGCCTCCTTACCCATACCTGGCCTCTCCAGCAGGACCTTCCTAAACTGCAGGTCTATCAGGCCACACCTAGGAAGAAAGGCCTGGCTGCCCTGCCCACTTGTCACTCCAACACTGGCTGGCTGGTACATGCCTCCGGGAGGCTTCCCACTCCCCACACTCCCCTTCCCTGCCCCTGCTCGATGTCCTTCTTACCGCCACGCCCTCCCTGGCTGCCTGCTGCCTGGATGGCACCCAGCTGTGTCAGGGCCCATGAGTGATGTTGCTGTGCTCTGCAGGCCCAGAGCGAGCCTTACACACCCATCCACCAGCCTGGCTACTGCGCCTTCTATGACGAATGTGGGAAGAACCCAGAGCTGTCTGGAGGCCTCATGACACTCTCCAACGTGTCCTGTCTGTCCAACACGCCAGCCCGCAACATCACAGGTGATCACCTGATCCTATTACAGAGGATCTGCCCCCGCCTCTACACCGGCCCTAACACCCAAGCCTGCTGCTCCGTCAAGCAGCTGGTATCACTGGAAGCGAGTCTGTCGGTCACCAAGGCCCTCCTCACCCGCTGCCCAGCCTGCTCTGACAATTTCGTGAACCTGTACTGCCACAACACATGCAGCCCCAACCAGAGCCTCTTCATCAATGTGACCCGCGTGGCTCAGCTAGGGGCTGGACAACTCCCAGCTGTGGTGGCCTATGAGGCCTTCTACCAGCACAGCTTTGCCGAGCAGAGCTATGACTCCTGCAGCCGTGTGCGCGTCCCTGCGGCTGCCACGCTGGCTGTGGGCACCATGTGTGGCGTGTATGGCTCTGCCCTTTGCAATGCCCAGCGCTGGCTCAACTTCCAGGGAGACACAAGCAATGGTCTGGCCCCACTGGATATCACCTTCCACCTCTTGGAGCCCGGCCAGGCTGTGGGGAGTGGGATTCAGCCTCTGAATGAGGGGGTTGCACGTTGCAATGAGTCCCAAGGTGACGACACAGTGGCCTGCTCCTGCCAGGACTGTGCTGCATCCTGTCCTGCCATTGCCCGCCCCCAGGCCCTGGACTCCACCTTCCGCCTGGGCCGGATGCCGGGTGGGCTGGTCCTCATCATCATCCTCTGTTCTGTCTTCACTGTGGTCACCATCCTGCTCGTGGGACTCCGTGTGGCCCCCACCAGGGACAAAAGCAAGACGGTGGACCCCAAGAAGGGCACCAGCCTCTCTGACAAGCTCAGCTTCTCCACCCACACCCTCCTTGGCCAGTTCTTCCAGGGCTGGGGCACCTGGGTGGCTTCGTGGCCTCTGACCATCCTGGTGCTGTCTGTCATCCCGGTAGTGGTCTTGGCAGCGGGCCTGGTCTTTACAGAACTCACTACGGACCCTGTGGAGCTGTGGTCGGCCCCCAACAGCCAAGCCCGGAGTGAGAAGGCTTTTCATGACCAGCATTTTGGCCCCTTCTTCCGAACCAACCAGGTGATCCTGACGGCTCCTAACCGGTCCAGCTACAGGTATGACTCCCTGCTGCTGGGGCCCAAGAACTTCAGCGGGATCCTGGACCTGGACTTGCTGCTGGAGCTGCTGGAGCTGCAGGAGAGGCTGCGGCACCTCCAGGTGTGGTCGCCCGAAGCACAGCGCAACATCTCCCTGCAGCACATCTGCTACGCCCCCCTCAATCCGGACAATACCAGTCTCTCCGACTGCTGCATCAGCAGCCTCCTGCAGTATTTCCAGAACAACCGCACGCTCCTGTTGCTCACGGCCAACCAGACACTGATGGGGCAGACCTCCCAAGTCGACTGGAAGGACCATTTTCTGTACTGTGCCAAGTGAGTCCGTGGTGGGGCCCAAGCGAGGAGCAGGCTGGGGCTGGGCTGCCATGGCCTCCCGGGAACCTGAAGGACCAGAGGTAGCTATTCCTATGACTCTGGCCTGGGGCTGCCCAGATGCTTATCTCTGCCTCTTGTCCAGCCGCCATTTCCTTTGGCCAGAGTTCCTGCTCATGGCTGCAGGTTTGTGCGTGGCCATCACTGGCCCTTCAACCCCGGGTCCACTCTGTCTTTCTGTAGAGCTCCTGACATGTGGGAGCTCCCTGCCACACTCTTGTTTTAAGTCTGACAGAGGAGTCTGATTGGCACAGCACATGTTTATATTTGCCTTGTTTTGCTTCTTGTTTCTGTGCTAGGTGCTGTAGGGCCGTCGGTAGACCATGAGGTACCATGGTATGCACTGGAAAAAGTGCCCTCAGGCCAGGGGTCATGGCTGGTCTCAGGCATCTGGGCCGGGTATCCTGGGGCAGGCCACAGCCACACACACTCCTATTGATTGGGGTTCGGTCCTGGTTCTGTCCACTCTGGTGTGCTGCCAACAAGGCTGCTGGGCCAAGGGGCCCGAGAGCCAAGGGCAGTAGCGGGGTGGTGGCAGTGGAGGCTCCTTGAGGTTGGAGTAGAGCAGAGGTCCTCAAAATGAACATTTAGTACTCCATACTCCAGAGCAAATGGGAGTTAAAAGGGGCAAATAGCATCTTAGTGTTATTATGAAAACAGTTCTGACCTTACAGACCCTTGAAAGGATCTCCATGACACCTAAGGGCCCCAGGCCACACTTTGAGAACCACTGGATTGGAAGAGAGTGCTGACACTTTCTGTCCACCGCTATCTGGCTCTGCATCCCTTGGCTGGGCCCCAAGTTTGGGCTGCTTCTCAGAGTGTCTGTGCCAGGAACCCAAGGGCCGTCTCTTGGAAACAACGGGAACGAGAGGAGCTATTGTTTGCTCTGGGGAGGCATCGTGGTCTGACCTCAGACTCACGTCTGATGCTAGCTTTATAGTCCATTATAGAGCATTACCTTTATTTTGACTTTGGATGCTCACAACAACTCTTGGGTGGTCCAATTATCCCCACTTTACAGACATGAAAACTGAGGCTCGCAGGGGTGTGGTAAGCTGCTCAAGGTCACACAGCAACCAGCACTTGCTTGCTGAGAGCTGAGAGAGGGGTGTAGAGAGCTTCGCTCTGGTGTCCCACCGCATCTTCACAATGATGGGCTTTGCAGAAAGGGCTAAGCTGAAGGAACTACAGACTTGCCTGAGGGCACCAGGCTAGTAAACGCTGAAAACATTGGCTCCTGGGCTCCAGGATTCCAAATTTGACCTCAATACCTAGAGGGTTTTGGGGGGCCCTAGGCAGGAGAAGGAGGCTGAGAGGGCAACATTTGAGACAGCCCATGCCAGACCCCACGGCTCAAATCCCAGCTCTTCCACCCTCATGGGACTTCAGGTGTGCTGCTCAATCCAGAATCAGATACTGTCAGAGCCAGGAAGGTCAGGCTAGTGTGTGGAGACGTGAGAGGCACAGAGGGACATGGCCCGGAGCAGCCCCTGCCTGGCGCAGAGGTGGCACTCGGCAGCTCCAACTCACTCTGTGGGTGGGGGCCTGCAGGAGATCTTGCTGATGGGAGCCATTTAGGACCCACTAGGCTGGGCTATCTGCAGTTATCTGCAGCCAGTGCCCCCCACCCCACCAGCTCACCCTCCGTAGTGCTGTGGGTCTGGGGTGGGAGGGGAAGGGAGGGGCCGTAGGGACTGGGCAGGGCCAGGAAAGGCCCTTTCCCTTTGTGGTCATCTCCCTCCAGTGCCCCGCTCACCTTCAAGGATGGCACAGCCCTGGCCCTGAGCTGCATGGCTGACTACGGGGCCCCTGTCTTCCCCTTCCTTGCTGTTGGAGGGTACAAAGGTAAGCTAAGTGGGCCCTGAGAGGAGGCCAAGGAAGATGCAGTATTGGGGCAGGAACCATAGACGGGAGGGTGGGGGTGGTGCTAGGGGTTCTCACAGCCTGGGGGTGACCTGGTTTCTGGAAGCTATAGGCCGACCCTGTCCTGTCTCCTCTCTCTGCCATCTCCTTTATCTTCTCATAGTGTTACTCAGGCACTCTGGTTTTTTGCCTGGGCCCAAAGGTCTTACCTTTGCCTGAGAGAAGTGGGGTGTAGGAGGTAAGGCCATGAATCAGATGAAGAAGGAGTGGGGGAGAAGGAGCAAGGGGTGATGGGAGGGGTGAAGCTAGATAGGGGGAGGGAATATAGGGGTGCAGCTGGAGGGGGAGGGAGGCACGGGTGCAGCAGGAAGGGACTGAGCATTTCTTATCCCAGGGGAGGACTATTCTGAGGCGGAGGCCCTGATCATGACGTTCTCCCTCAACAATTACCCTGCCGGGGACCCCCGGCTGGCCCAGGCCAAGCTGTGGGAGGAGGCCTTCTTGGAGGAAATGCGAGCCTTCCAGCGTCGGACGGCTGGCAAATTCCAGGTCACGTTCATGGCTGAGGTAGGGGCTGCAGGGTCCCTGGCTCTGGGGGTGCAACCCAGGTGGTCTTGAGTCAGTTCCTGTGTCCCCAACCTGGGCAGTGGCTGCCTGCTCGGAACAGGGTGATTGTCATGGCTGTTCTTGTAGCCTCACCAGGGATTATGGGGGGCTATCAGGCCCTGTGACGCAACACACAGTTAGTGCCCAGTGACTGAGCTATTGAGAGCTGGCCTGGCTGGAGCAGGCACGGTCAGTGGGGGCTGGTCGGGTGTGTGTCCACAGCGCTCTCTGGAAGATGAGATCAATCGCACCACAGCCGAAGACCTGCCCATCTTTGCCACCAGCTACATTGTCATCTTCCTGTACATCTCCCTGGCCCTGGGCAGCTATTCCAGCTGGAGCCGAGTGATGGTGAGAAGCGGGAGGGACACAGCTAGGTGGGCTAGCCCAGGACCCCAGGCATCTTCAGCAGGCCTTCTACAACTTTCCTAACCAGAGCATCTCAGAACAGCAGAGTGGACACACCTAAGTGGCTGCCCCAAAGGGTAATACCTCTCGAGGGTGTTCTGTGCTGAAAGTGAAAGGCCAAGAGCAGTTTTCTTTTCTTTTTCTTTTCTTTTCTTTCTCTTCTTTTCTCTTTTCCCTCCTTCCCTCTCTCTTTCTCTTTCTTTTCTCTCTCTCTCTCTCTTTCTCTCTCTGTCTCTCTTTTTTTCTCTTTCTTTCTTTTGAGACAGAGTCTTACTCTATTGCCCAGGCTGGAGTGTAGTGGCATGATCTTAGCTTGCTGCAACCTCTGCCTCCCGGGTTCAAGTGATTCTCCTGCCTCAGCCCCCCCAGCAGCTCGGATTGCAAGCACCCACCACCATACCCCGCTTATTTTTATATTTTTAGTAGAGACAGTGTTTCTCCATGTTGGTCAGGCTGGTCGCAAACTCCTGGCCTCAGGTGATCTGCCCACCCAACGTGCTGGGATTACAGGCATGAGCTACCGCTCCTGGCCATTTTTTTTTTTTTAATTTTTTGTAGAGACGGAGTCTTGCTTTGTTGCCTAGGCTGGTCTCAAACTCCTGGGCTCAAGCAATTCTTCCTCGTCAGCCTCCCAAAGTGTTGAGATTACAGGTGTGAGCCACCACACCTGACCTAAGAGCAGTTTTCTTTCTGTTACATGCCATACCCTCACTTGCCCAAATGCAAAGCTAATACTTACAATCTCTTGCAATGCGTGCTCAAGAAAGATGGAGTAGGCTCACCTATGCCTTTGGGATTCATGGACCTGCCCTTGGGAGGATGGCTCTGCAGAGGGGCTTTAATGTGAGATGTGAGCTCCTCACCACCAGGGGCATATCGGGGACCTGCAGGCACGGAGGGTGCCTGCCTGCTGTGGTGTCTCGCCTAGCTGAGGCTGGTGGGCATACTGGGTAGGTGCTAGGTGGCCAGGGGGCTGAGCCTGTTTGCATTGCAGGTGGACTCCAAGGCCACGCTGGGCCTTGGCGGGGTGGCCGTGGTCCTGGGAGCAGTCATGGCTGCCATGGGCTTCTTCTCCTACCTGGGTATCCGCTCCTCCCTGATCATCCTGCAAGTGGTGCCTTTCCTGGTGCTGTCTGTGGGGGCTGATAACATCTTCATCTTTGTTCTCGAGTACCAGGTAAGAAGGGAGGAGCTCTCCATACCCCCAACTGCCCACTCTTCTCCCAACCTCACCTCCTGGCCAGATGGGACTCTGGCATGAATTTGCTGGGTCTCCCTGCAGACTCTTTCTGTTCATAGACACTCATGTTTACAGTATCTGTAGAAACTAGAGTGTGTTGACATAAATGACTTCATCCTGCCTCTACCATCCGGAATTAGCTTTCTGTTAACCCCTTGCAATGTCTAGTAAAACCTCTCCATGTTAGTACATTACAGCCTCCTCCTGTCTTTATGCTGCTACATAGCATTCCATGGTAAGGATAAATCAGAGTCGGTTTCACCTCTCCCTGTTGGTGAACAGGGTTCCAACAATGCTTGGAACAGGGATGCTATAGACATCTCGAATGCACCAAGCATTTCTCCCAGCCAGACCCTGGAAGAAGAACATTGGCCGTGGAGAGTGTGAGGGTCTTTGATGATTCAGGAAGGTCAGAGCAGCTCCTCAGGCCTGGCTGCAGCTCTGGGCACTTGCCAGCTCCCTGCTGGCCTTTGAGGGATGGTGCCCTTGGAGGGCCCTGGCTCTTATCCCTGCTGTTCCCACACAGAGGCTGCCCCGGAGGCCTGGGGAGCCGCGAGAGGTCCACATTGGCCGAGCCCTGGGCAAGGTGGCCCCCAGCATGCTGTTGTGCAGCCTCTCTGAGGCCATCTGCTTCTTCCTAGGTGAGCCTGGGGCAGACCCTCCCCACTCGGCATTAGGCCTACTGGGTTAGTGCTGGGGCCTAGGAGTTCCCAGAGGGCAGTGGGTATAGTGCAGACCCCCTTCCCCCTGTACCCTGTCAATGTCGGCTCCCACTCTGCCCTTGAAGCCAGGGTGCCCTGACAGCCTTCTGCTCTCTCACAGGGGCCCTGACCCCCATGCCAGCTGTGCGGACCTTTGCCCTGACCTCTGGCCTTGCAGTGGTCCTTGACTTCCTCCTGCAGATGTCAGCCTTTGTGGCCCTGCTCTCCCTGGACAGCAAGAGGCAGGAGGTAGGGGCAGCTGGGCCAGTACCGAGGGACCTGCCCCTGGGTTCCCACCATGGCAGGGAGATGGGGTGGCTTTAACACCACAGAGATGGCCCAGAGAATGGGGTGGGAGACAGGGGCATTGTGCCGGGAAGGTAATATTTAGGCCACGTATTCTCCAATTTCCTATAGAAAAATAAATTTGTTTTGACAAATTTTGCAATATAATCAAACCTCCTTAAGTGCATGAGGTTCAGAAATAAAATACAGTTGACCCTTGAACAACGTGGAGATTAGGGGACCGACTGTCTGAGAAGTTGAAAATCTGCATGTAACTTTTTTTTTTTTTCGAGATGGAGTTTCGCTCTGTCACCTAGGCTAAAGTGTAATGGCGTGATCTCAGCTCACTGCAACCTCTGCCTGCTGGGTTCAAGCGATTCTCCTGCCTCAGCCTCCCAAGTACTGGGATTACAGGCCCCCACTAGCACTCCTGGCTAATTTTTGTATTTTTAGTAGAGATGGGGTTTCACCATGTTGGTCAGGCTGGTCTCGAACTCCTGACCTCAAGTGGTCCACCCACTTTGGCCTCCCAAATGCTGGGATTACAGGCGTGAGCTACCATGCCTGGTCTGCATGTAACATTTGACCCCTCCAAACTTAATTCCTACTAGCCTACTATTATCTGGAAGCCTTAATGATGACATAAGTAGTCGATAACACATCTTTTGAATGTTGTATGTATTATAAACTGTATTCTTACAATAAAGGAAGCTAGAAAAAAGAAAATGTTAGTAAGAAAGTCATAAGGAAGAGAAAAATCTATTTATTATTCACGAAGTGAAAGTGGATCATCATGAAGGTCTTTATCCTCATTGTCTTCAGGTTGAGTAGGCTGAGGAAAAGGAGGAAGAGGAGGGCTTGGTCTTGCTGTTTCGGGGGCAGCAGAGGTGGAAGAAAATCCAGGGATAAGTGAGCCCAGGCAGTTCAAACTCATGTTGCTCAAGGGTCAGCTGTATAAATGAGGGACAGACAGGAGTTGATCTGTTGGTTCAAATAATGGCATACAATTTAGAGATATTTTATCAAGATTTAAAAAAAAAAAGGCAAAGAAAACAGCACACTGGTATGTCTCCATGAGCGGCACTGGCACAGGCCACCCACAGAAGGTGACACTCCTTGGGGGCAGGAAGGTGGTCCCTGGGATCTGGTCTGCTCTGGGACTACCTCGAGGGGCTGCCTCCCGCTCCAGGCCTCCCGATTGGATATCTGCTGCTGCGTCAAGCCCCGGGAGCTGCCCCTGCCTGGCCAGGGAGAGGGGTTCCTGCTTGGCCTCTTCCGAAAGGCCTATGTCCCCTTCCTGCTGCACTGGATCACTCGAGGGGTTGTGGTGAGTGGGCCTGGAAGCACACGAGGGCAGGGGGACTAGGTGGGGACCTCGCCTCAGGAAGAGCAGGGTTGGAGGTGGGGAGGTTGCCTAGGCCCAGGTGCTGATACCTGGGGCTGGCATGCAAGTCTGCTCAACTCCAGAATGTTGCCCATGACACCCTGACTGACTTAAATTTGTGGGGAGATTGGGGGGCGGCTATTGGGCAGGGTGGTCTCATGCAGCAGGTCTCTTCTCAGCTGCTGCTGTTTCTCGCCCTGTTTGGAGTGAGCCTCTACCACATGTGCCACATCAGTGTTGGACTGGACCAGGAGCTGGCCCTGCCCAAGGTGCGCTCAGGCTCTTCTCAACCCTTGGCCCTTGGGATTTGGGGAGGGGCAGTAGCAACCAGCAGGGATGGGTTGGGGGTCTCTAGCCAGGGGCTTGACCAGAGGTGCAGAACTACTCACTGCTTTGGAGGCATCTCCAGCAGTCCTGCAGAGTGAAGCCACATTCGTGTATGAACAGCACAACAGCCAGGTGCCAGCCCCAGGCCACAGTAAGAGAAATGGCCCAGGCACCGGAGGGCTGCCCATGTGAGACCGCAGGCCACAAAGAATGACTGTCACTTTGCTGAGTGCCTGCCCAGTGTCCAGCCCTGCGAATCCTCTGGCCCTGAAGCCCAGGGAGGGCAAGGGTTCAGGGGAAGGAAAGCCCCATGGTTGGAGGGGACCTCCAAGCTCGCATAGGATTTGCAGAGGAAAGTGATAACAGACTGGCCAATGGGAGGCTGGGGCGAGCCCAGGTGTGTTTCCTGGGTGTGGCAGCGACTGTGGGGGTGGGACGAGCTGGAGGCCAAGGGCATGGTTGGGGAGAGTGCTGATTGCCCAGCCTGGATCAGAAAGTGTGTGGGTGAACAGGCACAATGCGTCAGCCAAGGCTGGAGACCTGGCTCATCTGGATGTGCACCAGTGGTGGCCGTGGACTGGTGGCCAAGAGGAAGCAGCCACAGACAACAAAGTCTGAGACACATGGTCAGACTGCATGAGCAAGCTCTGGGGAGAGGGAGGGCATCAAGGCGACTTGATGTCTAGGACCCCTCTGGAGAACTGTGATGGAGATTGGGGCAAGAGTCTGGACACTGGCAGGAGCCCCAGCAGAAGCAGCGAGGCCCAAGCCCACAGCAGGGCTGAGTGGGGTGTGGCTGGGGTAGATGTGTTAGGCAGTACTGGCTTGGAAGCCACGTGAGGGAGGACAAGAACAGACAGCTCAGGACTATACTTTGGGTGACCCTATGGAGGGAGAGCAGGTGGGGAGTCCCAGAATGAACCTGCCACCTGCAGAAGCCCTGGGGGCTATGTCATGGGGCTGAGGTGAAGAGGGTCTTTAGTGCCCCAAGAGCAAGAATGAAGGACGTGATGGGCCACTAGACCCTGCTGAGGTTTTATGTTGACGTCTTTTGTTTATTTTTCTGTTGGGGACGTTTGTTTCTTACTGCTTTTAAAATTTTTATCATTTTTTTCCAGTTTTTTATTGTGGTGAAATACACATAATAGAAAATTACCATTGTAACCATTTTCAAGTGTACAGTTCAGTGATATTAAGTACACTCAAACTATTCAACTATCACCACCATCCATCTCCAAAACTCTTTCCTTTTTCCAAAATTGAAACTTTACCCAATAAACAGTGACTCCCCATTCTCCCCTCCCTTTAGCTCCTGGCACAACCACCATTTACTTTTTTTTTTTTGAGATGGAGTTTTGCTCTTGTTGCCCAGGCTGGAGTGCAATGGCACAATCTCG
>NW_012115744.1:562518-562871 GCF_000951035.1 Colobus angolensis palliatus | reverse complement strand
TACCGCAGCCTCTGCCTCCCAGGTTCAAGCGATTCTCCTGCCTCAGCCTCCTGAGTACCTGGGACTATAGGCGTGTGCCACCACACCCAGCTAATTTTTGTATTTTTAGTAGAGATAGGGTTTTGCCATGTTGGCCAGGCTGGTCTCGAACTCCTGACCTTGTGATCAGCCCGCCTTGGCCTCCTAAACTGCTGGGATTACAGGCATGAACCACTGTGTCTGGCCCATTTACTTTCTGTTCTATGAGTTTGACCACTCTAGGCACCTCATATAAGTGAACTCAAACAATATTTATTTTTTTGGCTGGAAGTGGTGGCTCACTCCTGTAATCCAAGCACTTTGGGAGGCTGAGG
>NW_012115744.1:558948-562036 GCF_000951035.1 Colobus angolensis palliatus | reverse complement strand
ACATCTCCCAGATTCAAGCGATTCTCCTGCCTCAGCCTCCTGAGTAGCTGGGATTACAGGTGCATACCACCAAGACTGGCTACTTGTTTTGTATTTTTTGTAGAGACGGGGTTTCACCATGTTGACCAGGCTGGTCTCAAACTCCTGTCTTTGAGTAATCCACCCACCTCAGCCTCCCAAAGTGCTGGGATTACAGGTGTGAGCCACCATGCCTGACTCTACTACTCTCTTTTGATTGGAGAGTTTAATCCATTTACATTTAGAGTAATTACTGATGAGGAGGGCTTTACTTCTGTCATTTTGCTATTTGTTTTCTATATGCCTTGTAGCTTTTTTGTTTCTCATTTCCTGCATTACTGACTTCTTTTGTACTTAGTTGGTTGCTACTAGCGAAATTTTACATTTTCCTTTCATTTCTTTTTGTGCATAGTCTACAGCTAATTTTATTTGTGATTACCATGAGGATTACATTAAATGTGCTGAAGTTATAACACTCTAAATTTATGCCAACTTTCTTTCCATAGCATACAAAAACTCTGCTCCTATAACAACTCCATCTTATCCCCCTTTCAGTTATTGATGTCACAAAATTATATCTTGGGCTAGCCATGGTGGCGCATGCCTGTAATCCCAATGCTTTGGGAGGTGGAGGCAAAAGGATTGCTTGAGACCAGGAATTTGAGACCAGCCTGGCCAACACAGTGAGATTCCATCTCTAGAAAAAATTTAAAATTTAGCTGGGCATGGTAGCACATGCCTGTAGTCCCAGCTATGTGGGAGGCTTGCTTGAGTCCAGGAATTCAAGGATGCAGTCAGTTATGATCATGCCACTGCACACCAGCCTGAGCAAGAGAGGGAGAGCTTGTCTCAAAAAATTATACTTTTCAGCTAGGTACAGTGGCTCACGGCTGTAATCCCAGCACTTTGTGAGGTGCTTGGATCACCTGAGGCCAGGAGTTCGAGATCAGCCTAGCCAACATGACAAAACTCCGTCTCTACTAAAAATATAAAAATTAGCCAGGCATGGTGGCATATGACTGTAAACCTAGCTACTTGGGAGGCTGAGACATGAGAATTGCTTGAATCTAGGAGGTAGAGGTTGCAGTGAGCTGAGATTGTTTCACTGTACTCCAGCTTGGGCAATAGAGCGAGACTGTGTCTCAAAAACTTTTGTATTTTTAGGCATTATGTATCCAAAATCATAGGCTAATGATTTTTTTTTTTTGCATTAGTCTCTTCAATCATGTACAAAAAGACGGAGTTACAAATCATAACATTTATAACTGCCCATTTATTTACCCTTGCTCGGGATTTATTTATTTATTTATTTAGGCAGAGTCTTGCTCTGTTGCCCAGGCTGAAATGCAGTGGTGTGATCATAGCTCACTATAACCTCAAACTCCTGGCCTCAAAAGATCCTCCCACCTCAGCCAGCTGAGGTACTGGGATTACAGGTGTAAGCCACCATGCCTAGCCAAGGGATTTTTATTTCTTCATACATCTTTGAGTTACTGTCTGATGTCTTTTTTTTTTTTTTGAGACATTGTTTCGCTCTTATTGCCCACCCAGGCTGGAGTGCGATGGTGTGATCTCAGCTCACCGCAATCTCCGCCTCCTGGGTTCAAGTGATTCTCCTGCCTCAGCCTCCTGAGTACTGGGATTACAGGCATGTGCCACCACATTGGGCTAATTTTGTATTTTTAGTAGAGATGGGGTTTCTCCATGTTGGTCAGGCTGGTCTCGAACTCCCAACCTCAGGTGATCTGCCTGCCTTGGCCTCCCGAAGTGCTGGGATTACAGGCATGAACCACCACGCCTGGCCTGTCTAATGTCTTTTTATTTCAACCTACAGGATTCCTTTTAGCATTTCTTTCAGTGAAGGACTAGTGATAACAGATTCCTTCTGCTTTTGTTTATCTGGGAATGTCTTCATTTCACCCTCATTTTAATTTTTTAAAATTTATTTTGAGATGCAGTTTCGCTCTTGTCACCCAGACTGGAGTACAATGGTGTGATCTCAGCTCACTGCAACCTCCTCCTCCTGGGTTCAAGCAATTCTCCTGCCTCAGCCTCCTGAGTAGCTGAGATTACAGGTGCACGCCACCATGCCAGGCTAATTTTTGTATTTTTAATAGAGACGGGGTTTTACCATGTTGGCCAGGCTGGTTATGAACTCCTGACCTCAGGTGATCCACCTGCCTTGGCCTCCCAAAGTGCTGGGATTACAGGCATGAGCCACCATGCCCAGCCCATTTTTACTTTTTAATTAAAACAATTTTTTTGAGATAGGGGTCTCACTATGTTACTCAGACTGGTCTCAAACTTTTGAGCTCAAGTGATCCTCCTGTCTCAGCCTCCCAAAGTATTCGGATTATAGGACGAATCACCTCATCTGGCTTCTCCCTCATTTTTATTTTTTATTTTATTTTTTTGAGATGGAGTCTCACTGTGTCACCCAGAGTGGAGTGCAGTGGTGTGATCTCGGCTCACTGCAACCTCCACCTCCGAGGTTCAAGAGATTCTACTACCTCAGCCTCCAAAGTAGCTGGAATTAACAGGTGCATGCCTCCACGCCTGGCTAATTTTGGTATTTTTAGCAGAGATGGGGTCTCACCATGTTAGTCAAGCTGGTCTCAAACTCCTGGCCTCAAATGATCTGTCTACCTCGGCCTCCCAAAGTGCTGGGATTATAGGCATGAGCCACCATGCCCAGCCTTCTCCCTCATTTTTAAGTGACAGTTTTGCTGGAATTAGGATTTTTCATTGACAATTGTTTTTTCTTCACCACTTGTTTTTTTGTTTGTTTTTGAGACAGAGTCTCACTCTGTCATCCAGGCTGGAGTGCAGTGGCACAATCTCAGCTCACTGCAACCTCTGCTTCCCAGGTTCAAGTGATTCTCCTGCTTCAGCCTCCTAAGTAGCTGGGATTACAGGTGTGTGCCACCATGCCCGGCTAATTTTTGTATTTTCAGAAGAGATGGGGTTTTGCCATGTTGGCCAGGCTGGTCTCAAACTCCTGACCTCAGGTGATCCACCTGCCTCAGCCTCCTGAAGTGCTGGGATTCCAGGCATGAGCCACCATGCCTAG
>NW_012115744.1:552399-558367 GCF_000951035.1 Colobus angolensis palliatus | reverse complement strand
AAAAAAAAAAAAAAAAATTTAATATCCTTTGGTGTGGGTTTCTTTAGTTTATCCTACTGGAGTTTATTGAGTTTCTTGAATGTTTATATTCATGTCCTTCATCAAATTTGGGGAGTTCTGGCCATAAGTTTTTCAAATAATCTCACTTCCCCTTTCTCTTTTCTTCTGGAATTCTTACAATGCATATTTTGGTCTATTTGATGATGATGATGTCTCACAGTCCCTTAGGCTCTGCTCTGTTCACTTTTGTTATTTTTTTTTCTTTCTGTTCTTCAAACTCAGTAATTTCAATGGTCTTATCTTCAGTTTGCTAATTCTTTCTTCTGACTGCTTTTGAATCCCTCTAGTGAATTTTTCATTTAAGTTACTATACTTTTTAGCTCCAGAGTATTTTTTCTCCTTTTTATGTTTTCTCCTTATTGATATTTCCATTTTGTTCATAAATTATTTCCTTGGCTTTGTTTTCTTTTAGCTCTTTGAGCAACTTTAAGGCAATTGTTTCATTTATTTATTTATTTATTTATTTATTGAGACAGAGTCTTGCTCTGTCACCGAGGCTGGAGTGCAGTGGTGTGATCTCAGGTCACTGCAACCTCTGCCTCCTGGGGTCAAGCCTCAGCCTCCCAAGTAGCTGGGATTACAGGTGTCTGCCACCATGCTTGGCTAATTTTTGTATTTTTAGTAGAGACAGGGTTTCACCATATTGGCCAGGCTGGTCTTGAACTCCTGGCCTCATGTGATCTGCCTGCCTTGGCCTTCTAAAGTTCTGGGATTACAAGCATGAGCCACTACACCCCGCTGAGACAATTGTTTTGAAGTCTTTGTCTAGTAAGTCTGCTGTCTGGTCTTACCCAGGGACAGTTTCCATTGCTTAATATTTTCCCTTTGAATGGGTCATGTTTTTCTTTTTCTTGGTGTGTTTTTGGTTGAAAAACGGACATTTGATTCTTATAATGTAGTAGCTCTGGAGATCAGATTCTCCTTCTTTCCCACGGCTTGCTTTATTTTATTTATTGCTGTTGGTGTTTCTGTGCTGGGGATCAGCCAAAGGCACAGAGTTAATGTCTTCTCAGGTATTTCATGAGCCTGCATATTTATCTGGGCATTTATGCAGTGTGGTGACTGTCTAAATATCCCTATATTTATGGTTGCTTTTGAATGTCCTTGTCCTTATATGTATGGTTCCCAAAAGGAAAACGAGGGAAAAATGAAGGGGTGGGAGATAGGTGCTTACTCTTTAAATCTCCTGGAAGTCACTTTAGTAAGATGTGGAGGCAGTTGCAACAATGGTGGTGGGAGTTGCAATAATGGCTGCCTGCCTGTGTATCTGTACCACCAATATCAGAAGTAATGATCAATGATCAGAATTCAGATATCAGAACTTGATATTTGGATTTATTTATTTCTTTATTTATTTATTAGAGACAGGGTCTGGCTCTCTTGCCCAGGCTGGAGTGCAGTGGTGCAATCATAGCTCACTGCAGCATCAGACTTCCAGGCTCAAATGATTCTCCTACCTCAGCCTCCTGAGTAGCTGGGACTACAGGCATGTGCCACCACACCCAGCTAATTTTTGTATATTTTTTTTGTAGAGACAGGGTGTCACTGTGTGCCCAGATCAGTCTCCCACTCATGGGTTCAAGTAACCCTCCTGCTTGACCTCCCAAAGTTCTGAAATTACAAGTGTAAGCCATCATGCCCAGCTGATATTTGGTGGATGGTGTCCTTGCCTACCCTGGCTCCTGCAAGTTGTATACAAGCTGCTTCTGGAAAGCATACACAGCTGCATGCCTTGAAGCTGGGAGTGGCAAATGGGTAGCTGCTACTGTACTAAAAGCTGAGATTGCCTGAAATTAACCACAATTTACTGTCCAAGCCTTATCCTAGAAGCTTCCAGCCCTCAACAGACTCCAGAGTTCCAAAATAATTACACCAGAGCCGGTGTGGTGGCTCACGCCTGTAATCCCAGCTGTTTGGGAGGCTGAGGCGGGTAGATCGCTTGAGGTCAGGAGTTTGAGACCAGCCTGGCCAACATGGTGAAACCCCATCTCTATTAAAAATACAAAAATCAGCTGGGAGTGGTGGCACGTGCCTGTAATCCCAGCTACTCAGGAGGCTGAGGCACAAGAATCACTTGAACCCAGGAGGTGGAGGTTGCAGTGAGCAGAGATCGCACCACTGCACTCCAGCTTGGGAAGACTCGGTCTCAAAAAAGAAAAAAAAGAAACAAAAACAAAATAGTTATACCAGACACAAGTTGTCTTCTAGGCGGGGAGAGAGATTCCTGACACTTCCTTCTGTGCCATTTTCCCTAATGTCACTCTGAGCCTTTATGTCATAGAAGGGAGCAGACCATGAGGATGCCTGGTTCATGGCTTTGAGGGTGTATACACTGACATTTATGTGTGCACACAAATATGGGCCGTTGTCACAGGCCAGCTTGTTAGACTGTGGCTGTGCCAAATTGGGGGTGATAGGAAGGGATACAATTATGTGTATGTGCATGTTTGTGTGTGTCAGTGTGTGTTCATGTGAGGTGATATGAGTTGCTCTGTGCTTGCACCCCCGTAAGTGTACTTCTGTTTGCACCTGTGATTATACCTCTTCTGTGAACCTTGGAGTATATTCATCTGTGGGTGAACACCTAAAACCGTGTTCTGGTGTAACTGTACAGTGCACATACATCTTAAAGGTACCCCTGAGTGTGTGTGTCTGGTGTCTGTGCATGTCCTTCTCTATATGTACCTTGTGTGTGACCTCTGAGCATGTACCTCTCGGTGTACATTTTGTGTACATGTGTGCATGTACCCCTGTGTACCTCTAGGCATGTATCTGTGTGTATACCTCTGAGTGTCCCACTGACACATCCCTTTGTGTGTGTAACTGCATGTGTATCTCTGAACATGTTCCTCTGTGTGTGTTCCTCTGATCATGGACCTCTGAGCATGTGCCTTTTAGCATGTATCTCTGTGTGTACCTTCAAGAGTGTGAGCTGGAGTGAGCCCTTTAGGGGTGTGCATAGCAAACTGAAGCTTACTGACCCTCCTCCACTCCTAGGACTCGTACCTGCTTGACTATTTCCTCTTTCTGAACCGCTACTTCGAGGCGGGGGCCCCGGTGTACTTTGTTACCACCTCGGGCTACAACTTCTCCAGTGAGGCTGCGATGAATGCCATCTGCTCCAGTGCAGGCTGCAACAACTTCTCCTTGACCCAGAAGATACAGTATGCCACAGAGTTCCCTGAGCAGTGAGTGCCTGGCCCGCCCCACACCCCGGCCTACTCCCTGTTTGAGTCCCCCCAGTCCTCACCAGTCCTTTCTTCCTGCCTGTTGTACCCCTGTCCTGCTGCCCTGCTGCCGTATGCCTGGGGAAGGCTGTGTGGGGGTTGGGCCATGAGAAGAATCCACCACCCTGCCCAGCTGGCCTTGTCACCCTTCCTCCCACCTGCCCCTTAGGTCTTACCTGGCCATCCCCGCCTCCTCCTGGGTGGATGACTTCATTGACTGGCTGACCCCGTCCTCCTGCTGCCGCCTTTATATATCTGGCCCCAATAAGGACAAGTTCTGCCCCTCGACCGTCAGTGAGTTTGGGGCCGTGGGGGCTCACTGCCCACCATAGCTCAGGCAGACTGAGGCAACAGAAAGGAGAGGACTGGAGAGGCTCCCTCAACATCTCGACCTGTCTTGTGGGGTCTGTCGGGGGCATGGGTGCAGACGTGGCCTGAAGGACAGGCACTCTGTGAGAAGCGCCTGTGTGGGTGGCTGTGCTGGCCCGTGGGCATCACACACGTATGCTACTGTGTACTGTGCCCCACTTTCAGAGCACGCGGCACTCCTGGGTGGCAGGGCACTGGGGAGTCAGGAGTGGAGAGCTGCTGAGGTTGGCACATGGCCCCGCCGCCCAAAGCAGTGGCATTTGTAGGTGGAGAGGACTTTGTGGGGCCCATTTTTCTGCCCCAAACTTCCTTTCCCCTTCTGCCTGTAGGTGCCCACAGTTTCTATAGCCAAGAGGAGAATTTCTCCCACAAATAACAAAAGCAAATCCCCCTAGAAGTGACTAGTTGAGGCTGGAGTGCCTGGGACCTCTGATGGGATTGTTGGGGAAGGAGGGGCACACAGCAGCTGCTGCTGGCCCTGGGGTGTCACTGCCCAGACCCCTGCTTTCTCCGCAGACTCCCTGAACTGCCTAAAGAACTGCCTGAGCATCACAATGGGTGCTGTGAGGCCCTCAGTGGAGCAGTTCCATAAGTATCTTCCCTGGTTCCTGAATGACCGGCCCAACATCAAATGTCCCAAAGGGTAAGCTTGGGAGGGCCTTCTGCTGGGGAGGACAGGCATGTGGGACCTAGGATGGGGGTGAATATAGAGAGGCAGGAGGAGGCTATCAGGGGCCTCTCTGGGGTGGCTGTGGGCTGGGCAGATGAAAGGAGCTTTGTTCCTGGCTAAGCCTTTGCCCTGACCTCACAGCGGCCTGGGAGCATACAGCACCTCTGTGAACTTGACTTCAGATGGCCAGGTTTTAGGTAAGCATGGCCTTGCCTGGAGGGGAGGACATAATCAGTTGCTCTGGAGGGCCCCTGAGAACCCCAGGGAATAGCCTGTCACATGTTGTCTCCCTCCTGTGTCAGGAGCTTCTAATTGCGCTGGCCCTGTCAGCAGGGGTCTTGTTTCCCAACTCCACATCCTCAGACTTCACCCCTTCTCTCACTCCCAAGTCCATGGTCAGCGTTAAGTTTGTGGAATTCATTCAGCAGTTGATACCATACTTGGGAGTTCTCCACACCCTGGCTAAGCACCTTTCTTACCAGCACAAATTACACCGACAGGGCAGCTGGCCAAATGAATTAGGATGCTTGGCACAGCACAATCCTAGCAGTTATTAAAAGTAACAAGAGGCTGGGTGCAGTGGCTCATGCCTGTAATCTTAGCACTCCAGGAGGCCGAGGCGAGAGGATCTCTTGAATCCAGGAGTTTGAGACCAGCCCAGGCAACATAGGGAGGCCCTCTTTTTATTTATTTATTTATTTTTTATTTTGAGACAGAGTCTCACTCTGTTGCCCAGGCCAGAGGGCAGTGGTGTGATCTCAGGTCACTGCAACCTCCACTTCCGAGGGTCAAGCGATTCTCCTGCCTCAGCCTCCTGAGTAGCTGGGACTATAGGAGCATGCCACCACACCTGGGTAATTTTTGTATTTTCAGCAGAGATGGAGTTTCACCATGTTGGCCAGGCTGGTCTCAAACTCCTGACCTCAGGTGATACACCCGCCTCGGCCTCCCAAAATGCTGGTATTACAGGCGTGAACCACTGTGCCTGGCCTCCTGTACCAAATAAAATTTAAAAAACTGCCTGGGTGTGGTGGCGTGTGCCTGTAGTTCCAGCTATTCAGGAGGCTGGGGGGGAGGAATAATCTGAATCTGGGAGGTTGAGGCTGCAGTGAGCCGTGATCACAATGATCGCAACACTGCACTCCAGCCTGGGCAACAAAGTGAGATCCTCTCTCAGAAAAAAAAAAAAAAAAAGAAAGAAAGAAAAAAAAGAAAAAGGTGACAAGGGAGATGCAGTTAGACTGACAGGAAAAGGACCCACAACATGCTGTCAGCTCATACAGCAGATGGTAGAATGAGACAGCCATCTGTGTAAAGGAGCTGGCTATAGCTCTGTGCAGACATGCTCAGTGTAGGGGCCCTAAGGGAGCTCGTGCTGGAGACAGACATGGGGGTCGTTGGTGGGTGGGGGAGCTTTTGAAGGGTGATCTCACTTTGTACTGAAATAATTTTTAGTTTGAACTGCTGGCTGAAAGCTGCCTGAAGTTCACTCGACAATCACTTGAACCTGGGAAGCAGAAGTTGCAGTGAACCGAGATCATGCCACTGCACTCCAGCTGTGGTGACAGAGTGAGACTCTGTCTCGAAAACAAAAACAAAAACGAGAACAAAAAACCCTTTATTGTATAAGGGTCTTAATAAC
>NW_012115744.1:548934-552239 GCF_000951035.1 Colobus angolensis palliatus | reverse complement strand
CATGCCCGGCTCATTTTTTTGTATTTTTAGTCGAGACAGGGTTTCACCGTGTTAGCCAGGATGGTCTCGATCTCCTGACCTCATGATCTGCCCGTCTTGGCCTCCCAAAGTGCTGGGATTACAGGCGTGAGCCACCGCGCCTGGCTTTCTTTTTTTTTTTTTGAGATGAGGTCTTACTCTGTTGCCCAGGCTGGAGTGCAGTAGCACAATCTCGGCTCACTGCAGCCTCTACCTCCTGGGTTCAAGCAGTTCTCCCCCCTCAGCTCCCCAAGTAGCTGGGATTACAGGGGTGTGCCACCACAGCTGGCTAATTCTTGCATTTTTAGTAGAGACAGGGTTTCACCATGTTGGGCAGGCTGGTCTCGAACTCCTGATCTCAGGTGATTGGCCTGCCTTAGCCTCCCAAAGTGCTGGGATTACAGGCGTGAGCCACCGTGCCTGGCCAATAACCTTAATTTCTTAAAACGTCATTAAGAAATAACCTTGATCTGGCAGGAGCCCTAAGCCACAGTTCTAATAATTCAACTGTTCTCATTTTTCTGTCTTCCTTTCTAGTCCTTTCCTATAGGAATATGCAAATTAAAAACCAATTAAGTTAATTTTAAAAATCCAATGCATATCTTGAAACCATATAGAGAAGAATCTGGGTTCACTAGAGAGATCTCTATAGGCTTCATTCATCAAAGGTCAGGCCTGGGTCTCCCACAGCAGTGGGGCCAGCTATGGAGTTTGCAGGGCTGGTGCAAAACAAAAATATGGACCTCTTGCACAAAATTTACTAAGAATTTCAAATGGTGGTGGCAGAGACCTGAACCCAGCTTGATCACATGCCTGTGCCACTGTGTCTGGGGTGTTCTGAAGGTGTCCTGGAAAGGGCTCTGACCTTTGCCCTTCCATCTTCTGTGTGCCATGGCTGTCCAGCCTCCAGGTTCATGGCCTATCACAAGCCCCTGAAAAACTCACAGGATTACACAGAAGCTCTGCGGGCAGCTCGGGAGCTGGCAGCCAACATCACTGCTGACCTGCGGAAGGTGCCTGGGACAGACCCAGCTTTTGAGGTCTTCCCCTACACGTGAGGACCTGAGTGGCTGGGCTGGAGGGAGGTGGGGGATGGTTGCTGGAGATTGGAGGTTAGGGCGGAGGGCTTGCAAGGAGTTGCATGAGATGAGCACCAGTTTTAGTTTTAGGTCAGGAGGCTTTGGCTGCAGACTTGGGCCTATTTCTTATGCTGGGTTGTACCCCAATATAAGCCTGCCTGATCCTCAGCATTCTCCTTCTGAAGTGGGGTGTCCCACCCACCTTGAGGGCCCCAGAGGCCTGAGCTTGTGACCATGCTCTGTACTCTGGCAGGGTCACCAATGTGTTTTATGAGCAGTACCTGACCATTCTCCCTGAGGGGCTCTTCATGCTCAGCCTCTGCCTGGTGCCCACCTTCGCTGTCTGCTGCCTCCTGCTGGGCCTGGACCTGCGCTCCGGCCTCCTCAACCTGCTCTCTATTATCATGATCCTCGTGGACACCGTCGGCTTCATGGCCCTGTGGGGCATCAGTTACAATGCTGTGTCCCTCATCAACCTGGTCTCGGTAACCCAGCAGACACAGGCACCAGGGGGCCCTGGAGGGGTGGTTGGGGATCCAGCCTCATAGAATACTCCCAGTTCCTTTCTCTTTCTTTCTTTCTTTTTAGAGGCAAGGTCTTGCTCTGTTGCTCAGGCTTGTGCAGTGACATGACCACAGCTCACTGTAGCCTCGAACTCGGGCTCAAGCGATCCTCTGACCTCAGCCTCCCAGGTAGCTGGGACTATAGGCATGTGCCACTGCGTCCAGCTAATATTTTAATTTTTGTTGTAGAGACAGGGTTTCACTTTGTTGCCCAGGATGGTCCCAAACTCCTGGGCTCAAGTGATCTTCTCACCTCAGCCTCCCAGTGTTGGGATTATAGGCATGAGCCACTGCACCTGGCCAAATACTCTGTCTAGAATCTAATGCCTGCCCCGCGCTGGTCCTGGTGGAGGCCTCATCTCCCCATTCCCAGTTCCTTCCCCACCTCTGCCTTTCTTGGCTTATGCCCCCTCTCTGCCCATAGGCGGTGGGCATGTCTGTGGAGTTCGTGTCCCACATTACCCGCTCCTTTGCCATCAGCACCAAGCCCACCCGGCTGGAAAGGGCCAAAGAGGCCACCATCTCTATGGGAAGTGCGGTGAGTGGGGAGGAGTGGGCCAGCCTGTGCCCCACTCTACACCCTGTGCCCTGCTTGATGCCCTGTGCCCTGCCTGACACCTGGTTGTGACCCCCCAGGTGTTTGCAGGTGTGGCCATGACCAACCTCCCTGGCATCTTGGTCCTGGGCCTCGCCAAGGCCCAGCTCATTCAGATCTTCTTCTTCCGCCTCAACCTCCTGATTACTCTGCTGGGTCTGCTGCATGGCTTGGTCTTCCTGCCTGTCATCCTCAGCTATGTGGGTGAGTGCCCAGGCCTGTTCCTACCAGGCTGTCATGATTATCATGACGACAACAGTAACAGTGCATGCTTACCACGGAAGCTCAGGAAGTGCACACAAGCCATGGGCAGACGTCAGAAGCCAGGACCATGACCATGTGGCACTTCTAGGCTTTGAAGCTTCTGTTGTTCATTTAATGTGCTGTGAACATCTTTTTTTTGTCAGCGATGTATGTCTCAAACAATGTTTCTGTGGCCCTGTACACTGTGGATCTTCACTGCACTGCTGTTGGACTTTTAAGCATGCCTTTCAGCAAGAAATGTTTTACACCTAGAGGTGACATGCACAAGCACACATAGACATGCCTGCCTAAAACAGATGCTTCACTAAATAATATTAATACTTCTCTTATACGTGTGAAGCATTCTGATATTTCTGGTTCCATTTTATTATTATTATTATTATTATTAATTGTTTTTGGAGACAGGGTCTTGCTCTGACACCCAGGCTGGAGTGCAGTAGCATGATCACAGCTCACT
The DNA here is from genome assembly GCF_000951035.1 of Colobus angolensis palliatus. Classification (NCBI taxonomy): domain Eukaryota; kingdom Metazoa; phylum Chordata; class Mammalia; order Primates; family Cercopithecidae; genus Colobus; species Colobus angolensis. The sequence goes on along the minus strand of NW_012115744.1, from coordinate 549,263 downwards.
GCAGCCTTGACTTCCCAGGCTCAAGTGATCCTCCCACCTCAGCCTCCTGAGTAGCTGGGACCCCAGGTGTACATCACCATGCCAGCCAATTTTTTATTTTTTGTAGAGGTGGGGCCTCCCTGTGTTGCCCAGGCTGGTCTCAAACTCCTGAGCTCAAGTGATCCACCTTGGTCTTCCATAGTGCTACCTTGGCCTTCCACAGTGTTAGGATTACAGGTGTGAGCCACTGTGCTTGGCTTTTATTTTAATTTAAATTTATTATTTATTTTATTTTAATTGATTGAGATGGAGTCTCACTCTGTCGCCCAGGCTGGAGTGCAGTGGTGTGA
>NW_012115744.1:538593-548504 GCF_000951035.1 Colobus angolensis palliatus | reverse complement strand
ACAAGGTTTCACCATGTTGGTCAGGCTGGTCTCAAACCCCTGACCTCAGGTGATCTCTCTGCCTTGGCTTCCCAAAGTGCGGGCCTCCCAAAGTGCGGAGATTACAGGCGTGGGCCACCGCACCCGGTCTCATTAATTTTTTGAAATGCTGGCCAGGAGTGGTGGCTCATGCCTGTAATCCTAGCACTTTGGGAGGCTGAGGCGCATGGAGGCTCAAATTGAGCCTCCCAGGATGAAGGTGTTTCTGGCTCTCAGGGTGGGCAAGCTGGGAGGAGTTCAATTTTACCCCCCACCAGATAGTAATAATAATATTACTAGAGGACATTTATAGAGGGGTGTGTTTGTGCATCAACATATGTGTCTGTAATTCTCTTAACTACCCCCCCGAGGTAGGTATCATTATCCTTCCCTTTTTACAGATGAGGGAACTGAGACACCTGCCCCAGGTTACAGACTTGGTCAAAGGTAGCAAGGGTTGGAGCCCACGCAGCTCCATGGTTCCTAAACATGTCTCTTGTGGGGACTCCCTGACCCTCTTGGAAGGAGTAGAGTGTGTGTGCTGGGGGTGGTGGGTAAGACATAAGAGAGGGGCAAGGAGGAGCAGTTGTGGGGTGTGCTTGGACGAGGGGTATCCAGGGCCTTGGAGCTGCAGGTGGTGGCTTTTCCTTGGAGGCTCCCAACATGCTTGGGGGATGGGGGGACCAGGACATCCCTGAAGCTTGGGCTGCAAATGTAGTGACCCCAGAAGGCACATGGCACAGAGCCCCCCTGGGACCCTTCCTGCCTTGGGTTTGTTGTACAGAACCAGGAATAGCTTCTCACCTGTGTCCCCTGCCCACCTCTCTGACTGTGGTTCTCTATCTCTCTGCAGGGCCTGACATCAACCCGGCTCTGGCACTGGAGCAGAAGTGGGCTGAGGAAGCAGCGGCAGCAGCCATAGTGGCCTCCTGCCCAAATCACCCCTCCCGAGTCTCCACAGCTGACAACATCTACGTCAACCATAGCTTTGAAGGTTCTATCAAAGGTGCTGGTGCCGTCAATGGGCGGCAGTTTTGATATGGCCAGAGGCCCTGCCTAGGCTCTATGGCCCTGAACCGAAGGGTTATGAGGGTCTTCCCTGTGACTGTCCCTTGACACATGCCCTTCTCAAATCCTAGGGGAGGCTGTTCCCATGAGACTGCCTGTCACTGGAGGATGGCCTGCTCTTGAGGCATCCAGGCAGCACCACTGATGGCTCCTCTGCTCTCACAGTGGGTCCCCAGTTTCCAAGTCACCTAGGCCTTGGGCAGTGCCTCCTCCTTCTGGGCCTGGGTCTGGAAGTTGGCAGGAACAGACACACTCCATGTTTGTCCCACACTCACTCACTTTCCTAGGAGCCCACTTCTCATCCAACTTTTCCCTTCTCAGTTCCTCTGTCAAAAGTCTTAATTCTGTGTCAGTAAGTCTTTAACACGTAGTAGTGTCCCTGAGAACGCAGACAGTGACCACTGCCCTGGGTTGTGATATCACAGGAGGCCAACGAGAGGCAAAGGCTCAGGCCAAGAGTCAACGCTGTGGGAGGCCGGTCAGCAGCCACTCCCTCCAGAGCACACCTGCAGGTCTGCCATCTACGGCCCTCTCTGGCAAGAGAAGGGCCCAGGAAGGATGTTCCCATAAGCACCTTGGTCATGGATTAGCCCCTCCTGGAAAATGGTGTTGGGTTTGGTCTCCAGCTCCGACTCTTATTAAGGCTGTTGCTGCCAGTCAAGGCCACCCAGGATTCTGAAGGCTGGGAGCTCTTGGGGCTGGGCTGGTCCTCCCACCTTCACCTCAGGCCTGGAGCCCAGGCCTCAAACCAGCCCAAACCGAGCTCTTGGACAGCTCTCCAGAAGCATGAACTGTAGTTAAGATGAAGATCCTGGCTCGGTACTGTGCACATGGGTGTTTAATAAACATTTGTTGGCAGAAATGGTGTTTTATGTCACATGTCCTACCCTGGCTGCCTCTTGGCTTAAGATAATTTTTGTGAATGACACAAATAATATATGTGTGGGAGAGTGATTTGTGGAGATACTAGTGTGTTTTGTTCTATTTCTCCTCCCTCTTTTCAAGAAAGTAGTCAGGCCATTGTGTGCTCATGCTTTACAAGGGCCTTTGAGGAGTGGGAGTAATTTCCCTTCAAACTGGGAGGGCACAGAGCCTGAGAGTCAGTCAGGAGCAGGATGTGCAGCACCTCCTTTTCTGGAACAGCCTGTGAGGTAGGCAACACCTGGAGGAGCTAGAGGAGAACCACGGTGCATTCAGGGAGGGAAGAACCCACCGTCCAAATGACCAGCTCCCAGGAGGGCCCCAGGCCAGGGCAGTGGGTAGAAATGTCAAGGAACATTCCAGATCCCCTCGAGTCTTTCTGCTCCCCGCTGGGTCCAGCCCTTGTTTGGCTGAGGGGCTGCTGTTGCCTTGAGGCTCAGAGGGACTGTTGGCATGTAAAGGGAAGACAAGCAAAAAGGGGTGGAAAGGAACTGGCGTTTCTGGAGCCTACTATCTACTCTCGGGTCCTCATAAGAGCCCCATGTGCCAGCATCAATAGCCCACCTTTGGGAGGGTTGCTGGCTGGCCATGATGGACAGGAGGTCTGGTGAAGGGACAGCTACCAGGGAATAGAGGCTGAGGAGAAATCGCACAAGTCACCCTGTTAAAAACTACACAGGTGCAGAATAAACAGATAGATCTGAGGAACAAAATAGCTTTTGACAGCAGACATTTCAAATCAGAGGAAAGGGCAGACCCTTCAGTAAATGGCATGAGAGTAGTGAGCAAATTATTTGGATCAAAATAAAGTTATATCTATACCTCACACAATACACAAGATAAAATTACAGACAGATTAAATAACTAAATACAAAAATGAAACTATACAACTATCAGAAGGAAACACAGAAGAGTATGTTATAATCTTGGGGTGGGAAAAGTTTCCTAAGCACAAAGTCCAGAAGCCATAAAGGTAAACACTAAGGTATGACCATATAATAGTGGAAAACATCTGTAAACACACAAACAAAAAAATTAAAGTTGAAAGACACATATGAGCTCAGAAACGTAGCTGCAACGTATTTAACAGCAAATAAAATCAAGAAAACACAAAGAGTGCCAGTAGCACTCCTGCAAACATGGTGAACATTCCTAAAACTCACTGGACTTTCGGTAAGAAGTGTGGGAAGCACCAGCCCCACAGAGTGACACAGGACACATTTCCCTGTATGCCTAGGGAAAGCCATGTTATGACAGGAAGCAGAGGGGCTACAGTGGGGAGACTCAGCCAATTTTCCAGAAAAAGGCTAAAACTACAAAGAAGATTGTGTGAAGGCTTGAGTGCGTGGAGCCCAACTGCAGATCTAAGAGAATGCTGGCTATTAAGAGATACAAGCATTTTGAACTGGGAGAAGGTAAGAAGAGAAAGGGCCAAGTGACCCAGTTCCAAGTATCATCTTTTGTTTTATTATGAAGACAATAAAATCTTGAGTTTATGTTTAAAAAAAAAAAGAATACACAAAGAGAATCCAGGTATGGTGGCTCATGCTGTAATCCCAGCACTTTGGGAGGCTGAGGCAGGAGAATTGCTTGAGGCCAGGAGTTCAAGACCAGCCTAGGCAACATAGCGAGATACTGTCTCTACAAAAAGTTTATAAGTTAGCCAGGCTAGCTACTTGGGAGGCTGAGGTGGGAGGACTGCTTGAGCACAAGAGTTTGAGGCTGAGGTCAGTTAAGATGGCACCACTGTACTCCAGCCTGAGTGAAAGAGTGAGCTTCTGTCTCAAAAAAAAAAAGAATATACAAAGAAAGGCAGGAGTGGGGAGGGGTCTGGGTTATGTGGCTAACCCTCCCATTAGAAATAACAGAAATTCTAGCTAAAATAAATCTTAGCTGTGTGTGTGTGTGTATGTGTCTGTGTGTGTGTATGATGCATACAAGTTTAGAGTGTTTTAACCTTCTTGATAAATTGAGATTTTTATAGTTTGAAATGACTATAAAAATATCCCTCTTTATCTCTAGTATTTATTTTTGTCTGTCTGTTTAAGAGGTGGGGCTCTCACTTTGTTGCCCAGGCTGGTCTTGAACACTTGGCCTCAAGGGATCCTCCTACCTCAGCCTCCCAAGTAGCTGGAATTACAGGTATGAGTCACCATGCTCAGTCCTATCTGTAGTATTTTTTCAACTGTATAACATTGTGTGTGTATATAACGTATATATATACACACACACACATATAAAATAACATACAGTCGAACAAATTTTATACTTAATAGTCAAGCATTGAAACCCTTTCCCCTGAGATTGGGAATGAGACAAAGTTGACCACCTTTGCCCAACATTGTACTGGAGGTCTTAGCCATTGTAATAAGGCAAGAAAAATAAATTAAGGTCATAGGCTGGGTGCAGTGGCTCACGCCTGTAATCCCAGCACTTTGAGAGGCCGAGGTGGGTGGATCACGAGGTCAGGAGATCAAGACCATCCTCGCTAACAGGGTGAAACCCCGTCTCTACTAAAAATACAAAAAAATTAGCTGGGCGTGGTGTGGGCACCTGTAGTCCCAGCTACTTGGGAGGCTGAGGCAGGAGAATGGCGTGAACCCGGGAGGCGGAGCTTGCAGTGAGCCGAGATCCCGCCACAGCACTCCAGCCTGGGTGACAGAGCGAGGCTCCGTCTCAAAAAAAAAAAAAAAAAAAGAGGCTGGGCGCAGTGGCTCAAGCCTGTAATCCCAGCACTTTGAGAGGCCGAGGTGGGTGGATCACGAGGTCAGGAGATCGAGACCATCCTGGCTAACATGGTGAAACCCCGTCTCTACTAAAAACTACAAAAAACTAGCCAGGCGAGGTGGCGGCGCCTGTAGTCCCAGCTACTCGGGAGGCTGAGGCAGGAGAATGGCGTGAACCCGGGAGGCGGAGCTTGCAGTGAGCTGAGATCCGGCCACAGCACTCCAGCCTGGGTGACAGAGCGAGGCTCCGTCTCAAAAAAAAAAAAAAAAAGATCCAAAAGAATCTATATATAAACTATTGGAATTACTCTAACAAAAGATAGTCAAGAAAACTATGAAAAATAACAAATTTGTAATTTGTCTAATATTCAGAGAAATTAACTGTCAAAAGAAATGGAGGAATATACCATGAACTGAGGACTCTATACTACAGAGATGTCAATTCTCTTCAAATTAATTACTAGTTTCACCATAATTTCAATCATAACCCCAGAAAATTTTTTATGGAAACTGATAAGCTGATTCAAAAATTCATATAGAACCACAAAAGATGAAAATTCACCAAGGCAATCTTGAAGAAAAACAAAGTCAGAGAACTTACACTACCAGAACTCAAGATATTATAAATATACAGAAATAAAGATAGTGAGATTTTGGCACAAGGAAGGACAAATAGAATAATGGAAAGAATACAAAGTCCAGAAACAGATGATATCCACAAGGACACATGATTTATGATGGAGGAGGCATGCACAGCATTGGGTAAAGGAGGTTTTTCAATGCATGATGCTGACCTAGTTGGGTATCCATACAGAAAGAAATGAATCATGATCCTCTTCCCCAAGATACACAAAAATCAGTTTCTGATAGATTGTTGATCTAAATGTGAAAGATAAAATGATAGAATTCTAAAAGATAACATAAGAGAATATCCCCAAGACTGAAATAGGAGAAACTTTTCTTAAGAAACAAAAGCCTTACTTATAGAGAAAAACATTGATAAATTGAACTGTATTGAAATTAAAAAAAAAAACCTGTTCAACAAAACACATCCTTAGGAGAGATAAAATTCAAACCATAGAGAGGAAAAGATATTTGCATATATCTGAAATACGCGCATATCTGAGAAAGGGCTTGTGTTTAGAATGTATAAACAAACTCCTACAACTCAGTAAGAAACAGACAGACAACGGAAAGAAAAGCTAGGCTGGCTACTGAAATGAGCAAATGGCCAATACAAGTTCCTCAACTTTGTTAAGTCACCAGAACAAGGCTGAGTAAAAGAACAGTGGGAGTTCTTCCTCTTCCCTTCCCTCACAATTTGGCCTACAGGCCATGGGGTAAGGTGGGGCCAGGCAGCACATGTGGGGTGTCAGAATCCAGGTGATGTGGGAAGGGATTCCACTTTGGATCTGAGGGAGGAGAGGAGGGCATTCCACACAGAATAGGAGCTACATAGGCCCAGTATGGGGCTAAGATGTCAGAACTGAGCTCTGATGTGCCTTTCTCCATGAGCAGAGGGGCTGGATGTGGGAGATGGAGGGTGGAGGAAAGGTTCAGAGCCATCTAGAGATGGCAATTCAGAGGAAATGGGAGGGCGGATAATCTCACTCCTCACAGTGAGGCAGAGTTTCCAAGCTGGTTTTGTCACTCCTCTGCTGGGCCCCTTTGGGTAATATGTTTGACTTATCTTGGCTTTAGTTTCTTTTCTTTTCTTTTCTTTTCTTTTCTTTTTTTGACAGAGTCTCACTCTGTTGCCCAGGCTGGAGTGCACTGGTGTGATCTTGGCTCACTGCAACCTCTGCCTCCCAGGTTCGAGTGATTCTCCTGCCTCAGCCTCTCGAGTAGCTGCAACTACAGGCACCTGCCACCATGCCTGGCTAATTTTTGTATTTTTAATAGAGACAGGGTTTTGCCATGTTGACCAGGCTGGTCTTGAACTCCTGACCTCAGGTGATATGCCTGCTTCAGCCTCCCAAATTGCTGGGATTACAGGTGTGAGCCACCACACCTGGCCTGGGTTTGGTTTCTTTATCTGTAAAATCAGGGACAGTTTAGCTGGGCACAGTGATGCTGTAGTCCTAGCTACTTGAGAGGCTGAGATGGGAGCATCTCTTGAGCCTAAGAATCACAGGTCAGTCTGGGCAACATAGCAAGACCCCATCTGAGAAAAAAAAATTAGTGGCTGAGCACAGTGGCTCACTCCAGCAATCCCAGAACTTTGGGAGGCCAAGGTGGGAAGACTGCTTGAGCCCAGGAGTTTGAAACCAGCCTGGGAAACACAGAGAGACCACAATCTCTGCATTAAAAAAAAATTAGCTGGGTATGGTGGCACTCACCTGTTGTCCCAGCTACTTGGGAGGGTGAGGTGGATCTCTTGATCCCGGAAGTGGAGGCTGCAGACTGCAGTGAGCTGTGATTGTGCCACTATACTCTAGCCTGGGTCACAGAGTGAGACCCTGTCTCAAAAACAAAAACAAACAAACAAAAAAAAAACACAAAAAAAAAGAAAAAGGAAAAAAAAAATTAGGAAAATTTTCCCTGACTCCCCATAGTTTTTTTTAAAGGACGAAATGAGATATTATATGTGAAAGCATCTAGTACTTGTGACATAGTACGTGCTTACTAAGCGTTTCCACTTCACTTCTGCCTAAAACCCAGTTCAGTTCTTGAGTTCCAGATACCTAACTGTGATGAGAAGAGATGCAGCCAGAGGTACCTCAAGGATAACAATACCCCCCCCCCATCCTGATACCTGATGTACTAAAGTCAGAAGTTTTAAAAAGCCTTGTTCTTCCTTTAGTTTTAAGTTGCGTATACTGATGAACTATCGGTCACATTTCACAGTTTACTTTAAAAATAAACGGGCTTCCAAATTAACCTACTTACATGGTTTGGCTGTGTCCCCACCCAAATCTCATCTTGAATTCCCACCTGTTATGGGATGGACCCGGTTGGAGATAATTGAATCATGGGGGCAGGTCTTTCCTGTGCTGTTCTCATGATATCAAATAAGTCTCACAAGATCTGATGGTTTTAAAAAGAGGAGTTCCCTTGCACAAGCTCTCTCTCTTTGCCTGCTGCCATCCATGTAGGATGTGACTTGCTCTTCCTTGCCTTCCACCATGATTGTGAGGCTTCCCTAGCCACATGGAACTGTAACTCCAATTAAACCTCTTTCTCTTGTAAATTGCCCAGTCTAGGGTATGTCTTCATCAGCAGTGTGAAAACGGACTAATATATCTACCTTGGAAAGGCCTTGTGATCCATGGTGACATCTTGTCCCTAAGGTAAGAATCTTATCATGAGTTCCGCAAATTGTTGATGTACTGATTAACGTGTAACCCTCTGACACTGGGAAGAACGCTGATTTATTTCTGAATCATCAAGCTTTACTGATTGTCTTGCATGTAGACATTTTAGCCTGTATGTTGCAATAGGTATCCAATAATTGTAACCTCTGTATTTTACCCTCCAATGAAAGAGGAAACAACTCCTGTATGAGTCGTCCCCTCCCTTCTCCTAAACTTTCCTATAAAAGCCTTCTACCTTGTAACAGACTGGAACATTCCTAACATTGTTAGTGTGTTTCCTAAGTGGATTCTCACATTTGGCTTCAAATAAACCTTGATCAAATTAGTTCTGCCTCAACAGCCTTAATTTCAGTCAATAGTACAAGCCTCTGTTTTTCTATTTAATCCCTACTTTAAAGGTAACCTTTGGAAAATGTTTAACCTGTTTACAAATGTAATTAATTGAACATATTTTAACTGCATTTATAAAGGTAATATTCTCCATTTTCTTTCTAAATACTCTGTACATAAGACACAAAATCTTCCCATATACTTAACTCTTTTAGACCTAATACATTAAATTTATGGAATATCATTAATACAAAGTTCTTATAGATGTTGTAACACTGCACATACATTTAGCAACATTTCAATTTAAAATCTTAAGCTTATATGAAATACCATTTTAAATTGGAGTTATACAATTCTTACACTAATAGACCAAATACTTTTAAATGTTACAAGCATATAAAACATGAAATATACAAAAATTTCCCCCATCACACAAATATTCTTACTAAGGTTTTACTTCTTTGAAACCTTTCTATACCCATTGTACTAGTCTGTTTCCATGCTGCTAATAAAGACATACCCAAGACTGGGTAATTTATAAAGGAAAGAGTTCAACAAGGCTGGGGAGGCCTCAGGAAACTTACAATCATGGCAGAAGGGGAAGCAAACATGCCCTACTTCATATAGCACCAGGGGAGAGAAGAATCAGTGCCCAGTGAAAGGGGAAGCCCCTTATAAAACCAGCAGATCTCATGAGAACTAAATCATTATCAGGAGAACAGGATGGGGGAAACCACTCTCATGATTCAATGATCTCCACCTGGTCCCTCCCACAATACATGGGGATTATGGGAACTGAAATTCAAGATGAGATTTGGGTAGGGACATAGCCAAACCCTATTATCCTTTTACCTCCCTCCCTCCCTCCCTCCCTTCCTTTTTCTTCAGAGTCTCTCTGTCACCTAGGCTGGAGTGCAATGGTGGAATCTTGGCTCACTGCAACCTCTGCCTCCCAGGGTTAAGCTATCCTCCCACCTCAGCCTCCTGAGTAGCTGGTGGGACTATAGGCGTACGACACCACACCCAGCCGATTGTTTTGTATTTTTAGTGGAGATGGGGTTTCACCATGTTGTCCAGGCTGTCCATAACCATTTTTTAAGTGAATTATAAATGGGGTTCAAAGGTCATACGGCTCTCCTGAGGAAGACAATCATCATCTCAGATAACCAAGGTTGCCTATGCAGTAAGGAAGGAGTCAGTCATCATTCTGGGTAACTAAATGTACCTAAGACCAGAGACATCAGCTGAGAGTGAGACCTGGAGTCTCAGGCATCTGGAGTAGTTATCTCACTGCCAATTAAGCTTACATGGTGAGTCAAAAGACCCAGAATACCCAACACAATATTGAAGGAAAATAAAGTCAGAGGACTAACACTATCTGACTTGTAGACTTACTATAAAGCTATAGTAATGAAGACAGTGAAAGAACTGGTGAAAGAACAGATAAATAGATCACTGTAACAGAATACAGAGTCTAGAAATAGACCCAAATAAATATAGTGAAGCAAAGGTAGACTTTTTTTTTTTTTTTTTT
>NW_012115744.1:536241-536683 GCF_000951035.1 Colobus angolensis palliatus | reverse complement strand
TTAAAGTAAACAAAATGTAACATGTTAAAATTTATGAGCTATGCCAAATCAACGTTTAGCACAGCTCATAAATACAGACCACCTATATTAAAAAAAAAAAAAAAAAAAACTTGGAAGTAACCAAGATGTCCTTCAGTAGATGAATGGGTTAATCCACACAATGGAATATTATTCAGCATTAAAAAGAAATGAGCTATTAAAATATGAAAAGACATGGAGGGGCTAGGCGCGGTGGCTCACGTCTGTAATCCTAGCACTTTAGGAGGCCGAGGTGGGCAGATCAAAGGTCAGGAGTTTGAGAAGAGCCTGGCCAATATGGTGAAATCCTGTCTCTACTAAAAATACAAAAATTCACTGGGTGTGGTGGCAGGTGCCTATATTCCCAGCTACTTGGATGACTGAGGCAGGAGAGTTGCTTGAACCCAGGAGGCAGAGGTTGCAG
>NW_012115744.1:521742-531581 GCF_000951035.1 Colobus angolensis palliatus | reverse complement strand
AACCCAGGAGGTGGAGGTTGCAGTGAGCTGAGATTGCGCCACTGCACTCCAGCCTGGGCGACAGAGTGAGACTCCGTCTCAAAAAAAATTTATTTTTCTGATAATAAACACAACAGGCTGGGCACAGTGGCTCATACCTGTAATCCTGGTACTTTGGGAGGCCAAGGTGAGAGGGTCGCTTGAGTCCAGGAGTTCGAGACCAGCCTGGGCAACATTGTGAGACATCATCTCTATTTAAAAACAAACAAACACACACTCCTCAAATCCCCATAAACTTACAATAGAATAATTGTAAGACAAAGAAAAGTACAGTTAAGAAAACAAAAAACAAAAATTACTTATATCTGTAACCCAGAGATAACCACTGTGTGTGTATGTATACAGTCTTTTTAGCCTTTCAAAATACACATTCTGTCACTTATAGTTAACATTTTATTTTTATTGGTTTAAATATAGTATACCTTTTGCCACTTAGTTTTGTTTTGTTTTTTTTCTTGAAGACAGGGTCTTGCTATTTTGCCCAGACTGGTTTTGGACTCCTGGCCTTGAATAATCCTCTCACCTTGGCCTCCCAAAGTGCTGGGATTATACGTGTGAACCACTGTGCCCAGCCTAGTTTTAATGTATTTCACTTTACATTTAAAGTGAGTTTCATTTAAGCAGCATACAGTTGGGTCTTGCTTTTTTAGTCAGTCAGACAATCTCTTCTAATTGAAAGGTTTATTTACATTTAATGTTATTGTTATTTTAAATATATTTTCCATATTCAGAAGCAGCACTGTCATAATCTGGCTTCCATTAAAAAAAAGTTTTCAGGTATTTCTTTGCTTTCACAAGGTGCTCCAGCCCCTTGTTTTTCTTCTGGTCCACCATCTCCACAGTCCAGTCTCTGATGTGGAGGGTTAGAGTGCCTTTTCCTTTTGACCCCAAAAGAGCTTTTCTGAGTAGGCTGTGATTATCAATATGGCTTTAAATCTGTAATTGGGTTATTGTTCTGCTTTTTCTGCCTGCTTTTGAATTTATTGAGTGGTTTGTATGATTCCACTTTATCTCCTTTGTTGCCTTATGTGACCACTCTGTTTTTTTAATTTTTATTTTTAGAGCTTTCTTTACAGTTTATAGATAATCTCTAACTTACCACAGTCTACCTTCAAATAAATTATATAACTTCACATGCAGTATATGAATCTTACAACTGTATCCTTTCACTCTATCCCTCTTGGCCTTTGTGTTATGGTTGTAATACACTTTACTTGCATACATTATAAACCTTAGGATGTCATGTTATTAATTCTTTTGCTTTAAGCAGTCAAGTATATTTTAAAGAGATTTTCAAATTAATAAAAATGGTATTTCATATTTGCTCACTTAAAAAAAATTTCTAGTGCTCTTTATTTCATTGTGTAGATCAGAATTTTCATCTAATGTAATTTTCCTTCTCACTGAAAGACATTTAACTTGTTTTTTTTTTGTAGTTCAGGTCTACTAGTGATGACTTATTTCAACTTTCGTATGTCTGAGAAAGTCTATTTTTCATTCATTTTGGTAATATATTTTTGCTCAGGGCAGAATTCTAGGTTGACATTTTCTTTAAACATTTTACAGATGTTTCTACATTATCTTTTGACTCACATTGGTTTGAGAGATCTGCTGTTATTCTTATGTAATCCTTTGTACATAATTTATCTTTTTTCTCTGGCTACTTTTAAGATTTATCTTTATCAGTGCTTTTAAGCAATTTGACTATTATGCTCCTTGGTGTAGTTTTATTTATGTTTCTTATTATTGGGGGTTCAGTGAGCATCTTGGCTCATGGGTTTTTAGTTTTAATAAATTTGGAAAAAGTTCAGCCATTGATTCTTCAAATATTTTTTCTGTTCCCCACCCCAGCCTTTAGGAACTCAGCTACATGTAAATTAGACAAGATGAAGTTGTCTCACAACTCACTGATGCTCTTTTTTTTTTTTTTTGAGTCCTTTTTATCTCTTTTTCAATTTAGGTGGTTTCTGTTGCTATTTTTTCAGTTCAATAATACTTTATTTATTTCTTTATTTCTTTTTATTTTTTTTGAGATGGAGTTTCGCTCTTGTTACTGAGGTTGGAGTGCAATGGCATGATCTCGGCTCACTGCAACCTCTGCCTCCCAGGTTCAAGCGACTCTCCTACTTCGGCCTCCCAAGTAACTGGTACTACAGGGGTGTGCCACCATGCATGGGTAATTTTTGTATTTTTAGTAGAGACGGGGTTTCACCATGTTGGTCATGCTGGTCTTTAACTCCTGACCTCAAATGATCCTCCCACCTTGGCCTCCCAAAGTGCTTGAATTACAGGTGTGGGCCACTGCTCCCAGCTGTATTTCTAATCTGTGGTACATCTCATCTGGTGTATTCTTCATCGAATACATCATATTTTCACTACTAAATGATTTCATTTTTTAAATGTCTTCTCTTTAGTTAACATGCTTGCTATGGTTGAAATGTGTCTCCCAAATTCATGTGCTGGAAATGTAAGCCCCAATGAAACAATGTTGGGAGGTAGGGCCTAATAAAAGATAATTGGATCATGTGGGTACAGCCCTCATTAATGAATTAATGTTATTACTACAGTGAATTAGTTACCATAAAAGTGAGTTGTTATAAAGTGATGCTGGCCCCTGGTGCCTCTATCTTGTATACTCACTTGCCCCTTCTGCCTTTTGCTTTCTGCCAAGGGATGACTAAACAAGAAGGCCCTCAACAGATGCTGGCATCAAGTTCCTGAACTTTCCAGCCTCCAGAACCATGAGCTAAATAAAGGCCTGTTATTTATAGATTACTTGGTCTGTGGTATTGTTATGGCAACAGTAAACAGACTAAGATAGAAAATTGGCACTGAGAAGTGGGTCTATTGCTATAACAAATATCTGAAAACATAAAAGTAGCTTTGGAACTGGATAATGGGTAGAGACTGGAAGAATTTTGAGGAGCATGCTAGAAAGAGCCTGTATTGCCATAATTGGAGCATTAAGGGTGAAGTCTCAGAAGAGAAGAGATATAGGGAAAGTCAGAATCTTCTTAAAGATTACTTCAGTGGTCACGATTGTTGATAGAGATATGGACACAGTCTCTGATGTGGACAGTAAATGGCCTTTACTGTCTATATCTCTACCAACATTAACAGTAAATGGCCTTTACTGTCTATATCTCTACCAACATTAACAGTAAATGGCCTTTACTGGCAATATATCTATCAACATTATATTTAATATTGGTAGAGGCCATTCTGATGAGGTCTCAGACAGAAATGAGAAGCAAGGTATTGGAAACTTTAATAAAGGGCATCTTTGTTATAAAATAGTAATGGTGGACCTGTGTCCATGCCTGACAGCTTTATGGAAAGCGGAATTTGAATGACAAACTAGGATATCTGGTGGAAGAAATACCTAAACAGTTAAGCATTCAGGCTGCTACATGGCCATTTTTAATCACATATAGTGAGATACAAGAACAAAGGAATGACTTAAAGACAGAATTTATAATTTAAAAAGAAGCAGAGTGAAAGATTTGGAAAATTTATAGCCTGGCCATGTAAAATATAAAAAGGTACATTTAGGAGAGTGAACTCAGACCATGGCCCAGAGACTGCTTGCTGAAGAGATTAGTGTGAATGGAAGGGAGCCAGATGCTATTCACCAAGGCAATGGGAGAATGACCTCAAAGCTATTTCAGAGATTTTCGAGGCTGCCCCTTCCATCACAGGTCCAGAGCTCTAGGAGGGCAGAATGATTCTGGAGGACAGGCCTGGGGTAATGTCCATAGGCTCACTGCCCAGAGCTGCCTTGGAACTCCGCTCCCTGCATTCCAGTGCAGCATTCCTCAGCTGCCCCAGGCACAGCTCATGTGGGACCAGGTTGGTTTGGATTGCTGTTTTGGAGGGCACAAGCAGTAAGCCTTGGCAATGTCTGCATGGTGCTGACTCTGCAGGGATGAGTGCATGGGTGGTGGGGTCATGGCAGCTTCCACTTAGTTTTCAAAAGATATATCAAACAGCTTGAGGCCCAGGAAGAAACTTATTGCAGGGGAAGAGCCACCACAGAGAGTCCCTACTAAGGCAACGCTTAGCAGGAATGTGTGGTCAGAGCTGTTACAGAGAGTTCCCACCAGGGCGGCACCTAGTAGAGCCCAAAACTGTAGAGCTACCCTTGTGTAACCCCAGCCTGGGAGAGCTGCAGTCATGAGACTCCAAACCAAGAGAAAGCCATGGAGATCTGGCTGCCTGAGGCCTCGGGGGCCCAATCCCCAAACCAGTGTGCCCAGGATTTAGAACATGGAGTCAAAGGAGATTATTCTCCAGCTTTAGGACTAAATACAGGTTTTTCTCTGCTGGGTTTTGGACTTACTTGGGGCCTGTTGCTGCCATATATTCCACATTCTGCAATGTGTTGTATTCACTTCACAAATTCATACCCACGGATTCTCAGTAAATACATGTTGTGTGTGAATAAAAACTATGGATCACAATTTATTTATTCAGCCACCTATGGTTGGGTGTTTAACTCTAGCTTTTCACAATTATAAATAATGCTGTAATGAATGTCCTCATATAAATAAATCCATACAGTCGCTTGAATATAGTTATAGGGTAAATTTCTTTCTTTTTCTTTTCTTTTCTTTTTTTTTTTTGTGATGGAGTTTTGCTATTGTTGCCCAGGCTGGAGTGCAATGGCACGATCTCGGCTCACCACAACCTCTGCCTCCTGGGTTCAAGTGATTCTCCTGCCTCAGCCTCCTGACTAGCTGGGATTACAGGCATGTGCCACCATGCCTGGCTAATTTTGTATTTTTAGTAGAGATGGGGTTTCTCCATGTTGGTCAGGCTGGTCTCGAACTCCCAACCTTAAGTGATCTGCCCACCTTGGCCTCCCAAAGTGGTGGGATAACAGGCGTCAGTCACCGCGCCCAGCTGGTAAATTTCTAGTAGTGAAATTGCTTGGCCAATATCTATGTACATTTTGATTTTCAATAGTGTACTGGATTTCTTTTTCTTGCCTTTTCTGATCTGCTCTCCACCTTTTTCCAACCTACTCTCTTCCCTGGAAGGCTGATCCAGATGAAGAGGGTTAGCCTGTTCATCTTAACTTCTGGCTTCAAAATGGATGTGACCATTAGTCACTACCAGCAGAAAGTCAGAGGGCAAGGAGTTAGAGGACAGGCGGGCTTCTCCACTAGCAACTATTCATCTTGATTTTAGAAGCCACTTTCTTCCAGGCCCTCCAGGCCCAGGGGTGGGAACAGCTCCCTGCTGTTACTAGTCCCATGGTCCCATTCTATCTCATGCGAGGTTTCAAAAACCTTGCCCCTATCTTTGTAAATAGTCCCTTTTAAAAGCCCCCTTCAAACTACTCAGCTTTGGAGGGCCATCTGTTTCCTACCAAGATCCTGACTGATAAAGCTAGATTTTGCCAAACTGCCTTAAAAAATGTCTGTATATTCTTACACTTTCACCAGCAGTGTCTACAAGTGTCTGCTCCCCCACATCTTTTTATTATAGTGTATAACGAATCTTCTTAAAACATTACATTTTAATTATAAAATATTTATTAATAAAATGCAGAAACCCTTTAGATTTACAGAGGGCAATATTTGACATCCCCAACTTCGATCTCGTTTATTCTTATTTTTAGCTGAGGTATTTTGTTTCATTAAACCATAGTTTAGTTTCTTTTTTTCTTTTTTTTTTTTTTTTTGAGACAGTCTCACTCTGTTGCCCAGGCTGGATGGCAATGGCACGATCTAGGCTCACTGCAACCTCCACCTCCCAGGTTCAAGCGATTCTCCAGCCTCAGTCTCCCGAGTAGCTGGGAGTACAGATGCGTGCCACCATGCCCCGCTAATTTTTGTATTTTCAGTAGAGACAGGGTTTCACTGTGTTGTCCAGGCTGGTCTCGAACTCCTGACCTCGTGATCCTCCCACCTCAGCCTCCCAAAGTTCTGGGATTACAAGCGTGAGCTACCTTGCCGGCGGAATCTTGCTGTCTTCTAGTAAGCTCATTAAAGAGATTTGCAAAAATGTAAAACTATGTTACTCCTCTCGCTGAGCTTTTATTGCTTTGAAGAACATTATTTTTTGCATAAAAGTATGTTAACATGTAATGTGTTTTATCGTCATTTAAAAATGGATATTTAAACATTTTCTAAGTTTCAATTTCTAATGTAGTAAATATTGATAAGTATAACCCATATCAACAAATGTTCTTTGGAGTGTTCAACAAATTTTAAGAGCATCAATGGTTCCTAAATCAAGAGTTTCAGAAAAACTGCTCTAGGGCAATTTACCTGAGTTTGATTTTACTTACAATCCATTAAAGCGTAGACACTATGAAGACGTGTTAACCTGCATGTTTTATTCTAGAAGAGGTGCAAATCATTTATATCCACTAGAAATGATAACCTATGGTTTTATCATCTTGTACAACACCAGCCAGCTTTGTATCCAACCTAATCTTACTCTAATGCTTTGTCAAAATGTTTAAAGTCCACTTCCTCAAAATGCTTTTGAACCAGCTTTACCATATCATTGTTAATTTGCTGAAGAAATCTTGGATATGTGTTCATGATATATCTGTATGAGTGTCATGCTTTTAAGATTATACTTTGACAGACACAACATATGCACACATGACGTATATATGTATATACATACTATATACACATACACGTACATATTTCACAACGATGGTATACGGATTCCCTATTCTGAATCTAGCTCTTTCCACTTAATATACGTGAATGCACTCACTCTTTTCTTTTCTTCATCGTCTTGACTTTCTTCTGATGCAACGCCCTGAGTTTAACTCACAGCTCTGTTATTAATAAGAAACCCATAGATCCCACATATACACATTTTCCCGTATCTGGCTTACTAACAAAAAGCTTACCGCAGCCCCAGCTTTAACCACAGGTTCCGAATACCCAGGCGGGAACTGAACACAGAAATAAGGCTCCACAGACAACGTGACAAAAATCCGAGCAGTCACGTGACACTGCACGCCCCATAGTTTTTTTCGCCCTCTTCAAACATGGCGGCCAAGCGACCGCAGCGCAACAGCAGCCACGGGCCTCCTTCCGCGTAGGAACCTCAATGCTGACTTTATCGGGCTGTTTTGTCAAAGACCACCTCAGGGCAAATAGCGTGGGGCAGCCGGCCCGGGGAAAACAGCCCGGGGTCGCAGGGGCCGAACAAGCACGGACCGGAAGTTCTGGAGCCACGCCGTCCGGCGGAGCCGTTGGCTGCGGACGCCGGAAGTGGCCAGTCGGCAGGTCTGAGGCGGCGCTCTGTGTGTGAAGCGTACCTAGGGCGGGAGGCGACATGGAGCCCGGAGCGGCGGAGCTGTATGACCAGGCCCTTCTGGGCATCCTGCAGCACGTGGGCAACGTCCAGGATTTCCTGCGCGTTCTCTTTGGCTTCCTCTACCGCAAGACAGACTTCTATCGCTTGCTGCGCCACCCGTCGGACCGCATGGGCTTCCCACCCGGGGCCGCGCAGGCCCTGGTGCTGCAGGTGAGGCGGGCAGGCCTGCGGTCTGGGGAGCCGCCGCCCCCGGCCTGCCTTGACTCCTGGCGCCCGCTTCTCCAAGCTCTCCCAGCCTGTTTCCTCCTTTTCATGGTGTCCTGGGGTTGAGCTTTCGAGAATGGCTTCAGTAATTTGAAGCGCGGATTGGATGTCAGTTTATTCCGCTGAGGGAGCAGCCGGGGTTCGCTCCGGACGTCCTGAGGTTTCAGAAGTAGTAAGCCGACTGTTAAGAGCCCTGCTCAGCACCCGGCAGCGCGTACCCCTCACGGTGGTGGGGTCTGCTGGTCAGGGAGTGAAATCCATGCAGGCCAGACAGGAAGGAAGGACATTTACAGCAACAGAAACGTGCATGCCCCAGAACTACCAAAGACTTGAGCTGGCGGTGATGACGGAGGCATTGTGTGGATCAATGGGTGTGGCCGCTTGTTTGAAATGTGACTTCCCAGGTCAAAGACTGTCATTGTAGTGATTATTAAAATTTCATTTGAACTTAATTCCATACCTTCCAGGTTAAGTTTATTGTATGTTGGAAGTGCTGTCAGTACTCATTCAGTAAAGTTGACTGGGCACTTTTGAATGTAGTAAGCAACCGTTTGCTGAATGTAGTTTACAGTCTTAGGTACGGGCGATAGGGGTGTTTAAGTAGTGGTCTCTCTCTGTTTGTGACACAGTTAAAGAGGGAAAACTCAGAAAGTAATAGAAAACTTTGTAAGGGCAATTATTTGATGGAGCCCATTGTAAAGAAAGGAGATAGAAATGATGGTTGAGAAGTGAAGAAGGTTTCATAAGAGAGATGGGACTTCTGATGAGATTGAAAGAAACTATTCAGCCAAGCATTAAGCCTGTTTGTAGAAACCCAAGAAGATAGAAATGCTGATGATACCTCCCCCAGTTCTCTAGATGTTACAATTTATAAAGTGTTTCAGATGTTTCCTCCTGAAATCTTAATGCATGCTGCAGGTTGATCGGATGTTACTTTCCTCAGTAGAAGCCAAAGCTTTGACTGGCTTGGTAACTACCAGGGTAATAGGGCCAAATGAAGAATGGGGTTCCATTAGGGTTCAATTTCAGAACTTAAGGCTATTTCTCATCCTTGTCAGTGGCATAAGTGCCATCTTAGTGATCAGAGAGCTGTTGAAGGTGGCCTTTAGCAGGACCTTATGGCAGGTTAATGAAGGCTTGCCATTTGATTTTCAGTCTCTCTGTGAAATAGGTAAGTTTCAAGTTTACATACCAATTCAGCAAGGTTAAGTGATTTGACCGAGAACACACAGCCATTCACCGTAGAGCTGGAACTAAAAATTTCATTTTGTGAAATCCAAATCTTCCTGTTCTATTATTTAACCATTCCATAGTAGCATGAGAACACTTTTGTCCAGGATGATTGTAGTTTGCAGAAAGGTGTGGAGGAGAAAGGAGTATATACGAATATGTATAGTGTCAGATGTTTTATATTCTGGAGTTGTTGTCTTATTTAACCCTTAACATAACCTGAGAGGTTGGTCTTTGTTTCACAGATGAACTGACAGAGGTAGTGCACTCATTTACCTGGTAACTCATTTACCTGGTAACACCTCTTATAAGACACTTCCATAGGTTAGGGTTTGGTGACCAGTCTAGTGAAGTAGTGGAGATGGGGAGCAGGGATGGAAGAAGGGGAGGGATGGGTCAGTGATGATCCAAGGTTTAAACTTGGGTGACTGGAATAGTGATAATGCATTAACTGAACTGTCACCTGGGTTTAGGGGAAAAAGTTCAGTTTTAGGTTGAACTTGAAGTTCCTGGTAGGAGTCCCTGCCCATAGGCTATTGGAATTACTGGACTAGATCTTTTGGGAGCTAGAGCAACTGGAGTGATTCGAGGGAGAGAGAAGAGCCAAAGGTGAAGAACAGGTCTTGGGGAATAATCTTGGTGGAGAGCAGTAAGTGTCACAGAAACGCAAGAGGACAATCTTCAGCAAATGGTTAAGAGAGGTGTCATGTTTTCTGGAAGTGGTTCTCAACTATCAGCATCGCTTAAGGAACTTTTTTTTTTTTCCCGGAGACAGAGTCTCACTGTCACCCATGCTGGAGTGCAGTGGCATGATCTTGGCTCACTGCAACCTCCACCTCCTGGGTTCAAGCAGTTCTCCTGCCTCAGCCTCTTGAGTAGCTGGGATTGCAGGCGTGCAACACCACGCCTGGCTAATTTTTGTATTTTTAGTAGAGATGGGGTTTCACCATGTTGGCCAGGCTGGTCTCAAACTCCTGACCTCAAATGATCCTCCCACCTTGGCCTCCCAAAGTGCT
>NW_012115744.1:491076-521259 GCF_000951035.1 Colobus angolensis palliatus | reverse complement strand
ACACTGAATGAGACTGAGTGACTTGGTACCAGCATAACATTATTTCTGTGTGGTAGTAGGTGATCTCCTGACCTCTCCACTCCTACTCATCTGCCTCTTAGGATTTTTTTTTTTTCTGTCCCTAACTTGATGGGCATAAGACTGCACCTGTGGTCTGCCCCTCCACCCCGACCAGAAGTGGGATGCTTGGTGTCTCTGCTGAATATAGGCAGAGAAGAATTTGGATGGGAGTGCTGGGCTGCATCATTGTAGAACTTCAAAGTGTTCCCTGAATATTTTGGGGAGTGCAGTGTTGGTGTAGAGTTAGGCAGCTCATATGTTTCCTCCTAAGAGTTTGCATAGCCTGGATACACAGCTTGAAGAACCTCAGTAGGAATGATGTATGTGAAAATTGCATTCCACTTTATAATACATTAGTATGTTTTAAGACAAAAATAGTTTAGACCGACAAGCCATTCATTGTAATCGATAATGCTGTTTTTTTTTGGGAGTCCACTTTGAGAAGTGCTCCTTTGTAGAAGTCCTTGAAACTAGAATCAGGAAAGCTAGCTAGCTACATCCTGTTCCTCACATAAATTGTTGGGAAATCTTGGGAGAGTCACTTCACCTCTTGTCAGCTGAGAAGATTGATTGGAGGTCACAGATTGGAGTTCTCTTCCAGCTCCATGTTCTGTGACTCTAGAATGAATACTGAGAACACGTGATGGTTGGGAGGTTGGCAGTGGTAGCACTTCCTGGTGGTGTGAATGGGTAGGTCAGAGAAGGCTGGATGTACTGAGTGAGCAGAGGCAGTGGCATGGTGAGGACTATCAAGTCTGGGGATTCTGTGTTAGAAGTCTCAGGTGTTAGGAGAGAGAGTTCTTGTTGCTTTGCTTTTGTGGAGTTAAGATGAGCTGGAGTATCAGGAGGATGAGCAACTCTGACTGCAATGGACTCAAAGCGGTAGAAACACGAATGTTAGAATCTAGTCAGGGCTTCAGGTTATCTGCAGAAGTGAAAGTGGTTCTGGTGTTGTTTCCAGTTTTTAACCTTTTAGGATTTTATTGATTTTTTTTCCCCTCTGCGTACATCATCATCTCCTTGCACTGTTTGGTGCCTGCTGCGTAATTTTTTACTTCTTTTGCCAGCAGGAGCTGGGGCAAGTTACTTAACCTTTCCAAGCCTTATTTTTTCTCATTTTTGAAATGTTAATGCTGTCTTCTTCGCGGGATTTTTGTGAGGGTTTTGAGAGAATGTTTGTAGAATCATTTGACACAGTTAGTCTGTTAGCACCCTTTTGACTGCCTGCGCAGTGCACAGAACATTGTTACTTAATACCTGTCCACATTCTGGCCCTTTAGAATCTGACTCCCACCCATGTCCCAGGTTGCTCTCTCAGCCTTTCCTCCCTCCAGTTGTTGCAAGAGCTTTTGCCATTCCTTGACAAGCCTATTCTTGGAGCTATGGCGTTTCCTCCAATGGTTCCCTATGGAAGATGTGCCTCTCATTCAAGGTCTAACTAGAATCCTCCTTGTTCCAAGAAGTCTCCCTAGATTTCTTTTGCCAGATATGCTCATTCCCACCCATACTCTGACAGGGAATTAAGGGCTCTGTCATGCCTCCTCTTGTATCAGAGTTTTCATATGTGGGTATGTCTTCACTGTACTTTTTTGGTAGAGAGGTCCCAGCACCTTCATGGGTGTGACTGTGTCCCAGAAAATGTTAAGAACTTATTTACACACCAGAATTTTGAGTTCTTACGAGGCAGCAGAAATCATTTTCATGTTTCTTTTTTTTGTTTGTGCGTTTCTTGCACACCATAGGCACATAGTAGATGTTTGTTGAATTGAATGTCCATACAGTGTGGTGAAAAATAGCAGCAGTCCAGTAAACCTGGTTGCATTTGGGGAATTGAAGTTCAGCCATATTTTCATGTTTCATTTGTGAGTCTGAATTTTGGATCCTTTATAACCCACAGTTGTACCAGGACCGTGTATTCTTTGCATTGTGAACAAAACTGGGGTCTGTAAAAATAATGACAACAAAGACCATCTAACTGTGCATATTTTAGGTTTGTAAATATTGTTAGCCTTGGTTTGTAAGTTTTTGATTTTGTTGATTTTGGAATCCTCCTGTTAAACACTGTATACCTGTCAGCTTTTGGTGAAGTGGCAGTGCATTTCCATTTTTCCAGTGGGAAAACTTGTCAGTTTATGACTTTTAGTTCTCTCCTTAACAGATTTTACCACATTTCTACAAGATATGTGGTACATTATTGGGCAGACGAACTGATTGCTGGGTTGCTGTTTGATTTTAGGTATTCAAAACCTTTGACCACATGGCCCGTCAGGATGATGAGAAGAGAAGGCAGGAACTTGAAGAGAAAATCAGAAGAAAGGAAGAAGAGGCCAAGACTGTGTCAGCTGCTGCAACTGAGAAGGAGCCAGTCCCAGTTCCAGTTCAGGAAATAGAGATTGACTCCACCACAGAATTGGGTGGGCGTCAGGAAGTAGAGAAAGTGCAGCCTCCAGGCCCACAGGACCCTGTGAAGGAAATGGCCCATGGCTCACAGGAGGCAGAAGCTCCAGGAGCAGTTGCTGGTGCTGCTGAAGTCCCTAGGGAACCACCAGCTCTTCCCAGGTGGGAATTTCTACTTTGCAGCTTCCTTCTTTCTTGCTTGACATCTGGTGTTTGTGTTTGTCCGTAATTCATTCTTTGTAACACCTCAATTCTTGATGTCAGTATTTATTTAGCTCTTCATATTTGCAAACTGCTGCATTACAGTTTTTCAGTTACGTAGGATGGGAGGTCAGTTGGCCTAAGGTCAGTTCCCTCATTAGGTAAGGTCAGTAGTCATACAACCATTTGAGATATAGAGCCAAAATTAGAGCACTTGACTCTTCTCACAAAGACCTAACTTTATCTGTTTTTAGAGGCTTAGCCTCATCAGCTCTATTGTTTGTGTTTTTCTCTCTGCAGGAGCACTGCTAGGATGTGCTCATAGTGCCTGAGGTATAATGGACACCTGAAATGGCAGTCTGTTTTAGGTGACTGGATTCACATCCTGGCTATGCTGCTTCCTGAATGTATTACCTTGAGCAAGCAGTATAATCTTTCTGTGTCTCAGTTTTCTCCTCTGTAAAATGTCGGTGATAATAATAGTACCTGTCTTATAGAGCTGTTGTGAATTTTAAATGAGCCGATAGTCAAGCAGCTAATGAGCAGTAGAGCTTGAATGTGGCATAAGGTTTCCCTGAATCAAGCCCCATGCTGTACTTGTACTCACTTTTTAGGAGTTATGTTTCGTGGGTGCTCTAAACTTAGTTATACAGTCCTTCCTTGCAGTCTGAGTGAGAGGAGCTGATCCCTTCTTGTGTGGGAGTTGTAGCAGTGTCTGCAAGACAGCCATGAGCCTCTTGGCCTGCTTTGTTTTTTGGAAAATTCACTCTCTTCCCTCTGATAGGATGGGTCAGCTGTGTCCCCCCGAATCCCTGCCACCTTGAGTTCTCTTCTGTTTTTCTTACTCCTGTGCTCTCTTTCTGACCTGTTTTGGGGGAGATTGTGTGTGTGCATGCACATTTTTAAATAGAAACCGGATCTTACTCTGTTGCCTGGGCTGGAGTGCAGTGGTGTGATCATAGCGCAATATATGAATTGAACTCTTGGACTCTAGCAATCCTCTCGCCTCAGCCTCCTGAGTAGCTGGGACCGTAGGCGTGCACCACCACATCTGGTTAATTTTATAATTTTTTGTAGACATGTCTGCCATTATACCTGGCTAAATTTTAAAAAGATTTTCTTGCTGTATTGCCTAGGCTGTGGGGGAGTTTTTGAATTTTTTTTTTTCTGGTTAGTGAAGCAAAGTGAACAACTTGGAATGGCTTATAAAATATGGAGTAAGAGAAAATAAGTTTTGTAAAGACAGGAGGGGCAAGATTGCAGAGTCTTAAAGCCCGGGCTAACTAATGAAGTTCAGAGAAAACAATTATTTGATGGCGGAACCAAATTGGTGGAGAAGGGGAGCAGTTCTTGAATATGGAGCTCTGGATGAGAAGGGGTGAAATAAAGATTTAGAGATTGGAAGTGGGAAGTGTAGGGTGGAAGGCAGACATCTGATATTTCCTTGCAGATCTTTTAAAAATATTTTTTATAGTACAAATGTGCTGATAGTGAATTCTTTCAGCTTTTTTGTCTGAAAATGCCTTTATTTCATCTTGCATGTCTGAGGATATTTTTGTTGGACATAGAATTGCAGTTGACACTTTTTTTTGTTTTTGTTTTTCTTTAAACATTAAAGACTATAATTCCATTGTCTTCTAGCTTGCACTGTTTCTGATGAGAAGTGAGTAGACATTCTTTGTTCCCCTGTATGTGAAATATCCCCATTCTTTTGTTATATCAGCTGCTTTTAAGTTATTATCATTAGTTTGAGCAGTTTAAGATTTACTCAGGCATGATTTTTGTTGTGTTTATACTATTTGGGGACTTTTGTGCCCACCCCTCAACCCCAACACACATACACACACACACACACACACACGCCTTCTTAGGTCTGTTTTCTCTTTGTCCTTCCTTTGGAATATTTTCTGTTGACCTGCCTTCAACTTTACTGTCTTTTCTCCTTTAGTGTCCAATCTTTAGTTAAACTCATCTAGTAACTTCTTAATTTCAGATAGTTTATTTTTCAACCCTGCAGGTTCCCTTTGATTGTTTTTTATGGCTTCGATTCCTACCTTGGTTTTCCTTTAAATCCTTCAATATACTTACAGTAGTTTAAAGTCTTTATCTGCTAATTCCATTATCTCTGTGATTTCTTGGTTTATCTCTATGGATTGAGTTTTCTCTTGATTTTGGGTCACATTTTCTTTTTCTTTCAAATGTCTGATAATTTTTTTTTTTTTTTTTTTTGAGGCGGAGTCTCGCTCTGTCGCCCGGACTAGAGTGCAGTGGCCGGATCTCAGCTCACTGCAAGCTCCGCCTCCCGGGTTCCCGCCATTCTCCTGCCTCAGCCTCCCGAGTAGCTGGGACTACAGGCGCCGCCACCTCGCCCGGCTAGTTTTTGTATTTTTTTAGTAGAGATGGGGTTTCACCGTGTTAGCCAGGATGGTCTCAATCTCCTGACCTCGTGATCCGCCCGTCTCGGCCTCCCAAAGTGCTGGGATTACAGGCTTGAGCCACCGCGCCCGGCCCTGATAATTTTTGATTGGATGCTAGACATTAACAAATGTTACGCTGTCAAGTCTCTGGGTTTTGGTTTCTTCTGTTGAGTGTTGAGTTTTGTTCTTGCAGGCAATTTATTTGCTGATCAGAATGATCTTTTTGAAGCTTGGTTTTTATTTGTATTGATTGATCAATTGATTGTAGAGATGGAGTCTTAATGTTACCCAAGCTGATCTGGAACTCCTGGTCCCAAATGATCTTCCCACCTTGGCTTACCAAAGTGCTGGGATTATAGGTGTGCACCAATGTGTCTGGCCTTGTTTTTCAGTTTTGTTAAGCTGTGTCTAGGGTACTTTTATTTTAAAGCTGGCTTAGTCGTCTAACACATGCCTTTTTGGGGCTTCTGAGTGCTCCAGCTGTTTAGTGAGGTCTTTCCATTCTGGCTGGTTGAGGCTTGAACATCTCCCAGCTCTAGGGATTGTCCATCAGTTACCCAGGTTTCCTACTTGTCTCATGGAGTTGCACTTTACACGTGTGCAGTTTTGTATTCAGCCAAAGACTCAAGGGGATCCTATGAGGTTTTCTAGAGTTATTTCTGTGTGTAGCCCCTCCTTACTAGTAGTCTTTCTGTAAAATAATCAGATGTGAGAATGAAGATTGAATATGCAAAGTTGTTTGTCATAGTCCACTTTTGCTGCTATAATAAAATAATATAGCCCGGGTGGCTTATAGACTACAGAAATTTATTGCTTACAGTTCTGGAGACTAGAAGTCTAAGATCAAGACTGGCCGATTCAATGTCTGGTGAGAGCCCACTTTCTGATTCATAGTTATCTCGCTGTGTCCTCAAATGCTGAAAGAGGTGAGAGAACTCTCTCAAGTCTTTTATGAGGGCACTAATTGCAGTCATGAAGGCAGAGCCGTAATCACCTCCCAAAGTACTAATCCCAATATCTTGGGATTAAGATTTAGCATAGGAATTTTGGGACACAGACATTCAGTCTATAGCATTGTTCACTTGAGTTCTATTTATTCCAACATTACTTATGTTAGCAAAATTTTGGAAGAATGCTGAATTTCTATAGTAAGGGAATGGATAAATACATTTATAAAATGCTTTTAAAGATTACTGACACGGTTATTGTGATAGTCAGTTTCATTTGTCAGTTTGGCTAAGTTACAGTCCTGGTTATTCAGTCAAACACTCATCTTGGCATTGCTGTCACGGTATTTTGTGGATGTGATACAAGTTAATAATTGGTTGACTTTAAGTAAGGGTGATTGTCCTAGGTGATCTGAGTGGGCCTGATCTATCAGCTGAAAGCCTGAAGAACACAGCAGAGCTCCCCTGACGTAGAAGAAATTTCTCCGATGGACAGCAGCTGCACTCAGTTTCTGGAGAGTTCCACATTGGCCTGCTATGTGGATTTCAGACTGGCCTAGCCAGCCCCCACAATCATGTAAGCCAATTTCTTGCAGTAACTCTCTTAATAAATACATTTATCCCTTGGTATCTGAAGGGGATTGGTTCCAGGTCCCTCATGGATACCCAAATTCGTGAATGGTTAGGTCTCTTACATAAAACAGTATAATATTTGTGTATAACCTATGCACATTCTCCCATATACTTTAAATCGTCTCTAGATTACTTACAATCCCTAATACAATGTAAATGCTATGTAAATAGTTGTTACACTGTATTATTTAGGGAATAATGACAAGAAGTTTGTACATGTTCAGCACAGACAAAACAATCCTTTTTTTTTTTTTTTTAGAATTTTATTTTATATTTTTTGATACTGGGTCTTACTCTGTTTGCAGTGACATGATCTTGTTTCACTGCAGCCTCTGGCTTCTGAGCTCAAGCGATCCTCCCACCTCAGCCTCCCAAGTAGCTGGGACTACAGGCGTGCACCACCTTGCCCAGCTGATTTTTGTATTTTTTGTAGAGATAGGGTCTTACCATGTTGCCCAGGCTGGGGTCGAACTCCTGAACTCAAGTGATTCACTCACCTTAGCCTTCTAAAGTGCTGGGATTACAGGTGTGAGCCACCATGCCTGGCCTTTTTTTGGGAGTATTTTTGACCTGCAGCAAATATTTTGATCAGTATTTTTTGGGAATATTTTGATTTGGGATATGGAACCCATGGATAGCGAGGGCTGACTATATCTGCTGCTTCTGTTTCTTTGGTGGAACCTTGACTTGATTTTCATGATATAATGTTAAGTGAGAAGGGGAGAATTCAAACTATACAGTCTAACATCAAATTTGAAAACTTTAAAAATTATATATGTAGAAAAAAAGGCTGGAAGAAAATAATAGTAGTAATCCCAGAGTGGTGGAATTGTGAGTGTTCTTCATTTTTATCTTTGTCACTTACTATATTTTCTAATTTTTCTGTCATGACCATTTATTTTGTTTCATTAATTTTTTTGTATTCCTTTTATGATCTCTAAAAAATGAAAAGAGGGGATTGGTTTTGATTTCTGAGTAATAGACTAGAATAGCTACTTTGTTGTTTCATGGAGACCCTATTTTAAAATTCTTGAACCAATGATTTATGTTCTGGGTTAGAATTAGAGTTAGTTTTGTGAGTTCTACCTTAAAAATAAGTATAGAGTGAAGACTTGCATATGTTTCAGGAAAGGTGACCTTTCTATTTGGTAGCTCTTTGTTCAGAATAGACTGGTACTGCAAGAATCCTAATCAAACATTTCCAAGGACTGGAACATTCTCAGCTTCAGTTACTTGTTTTCCTCTAACAAAACAGGAAGTTGTGGCACTGATCTCTGGTTATACCTGAAATGTAATGTTTTAGCAGATTTGAAAGTAGAACATGAAAGACCATCCTTTTCCTTGTTCTCTTTAGCAGTACCCCCAGTCCTCCCACCAGTGTTCAGGATAGTTTATCCTATAAACTGTAGATCTGCAGTTCTTTTAATTGAGTAAGTTAAGGTAGTTATTCTTTGGAAGACCACACAGAAGCACCGCCTTTTGTGGGCACTCTGCCTAAAATCAGTTACCTAGAATCTAAGTCTTAGATTGCTGATTTCTGCTGACTCCTGCTTGACACATTTTTTGGTTCTAACCAGTATTAGGCATTAGCTCCCTTTTTGTATACTACAGTAAAGTCACATCACATGCTTATTTAATTTAAATAAATTTAGTGTAAGTTCTGGGAAAATTATTAAAAATAATGTATTTATATTTTGCATGTATGTATTTTGAGTTTTATTTTTTTAGAGACAGAGTCTTGCTGTGTTGTCTAGGCTGAACTCAAACTTCTGGGCTCAAGTAATCCTCCTGCCTCTATATATGCATTTTTATTATAAGGTATTCATTACTGTATACAGACAATTATTTTGTGTTTTAGTAGAGTATAACTTATGTAACAATACAATTCATTCCTTGTAGAATACAGTTTATGACTTTGGACAAATACAGTCTTGTAACCACCGCAGTCAAAATAGATGACCGGTGTGGTTTAGCTGTGTCCCCACCCAAATCTCATCTTGAATTGCAGTTCCCATAATCCCCACGTGTCATGGGAGGGACCTGGTGGGAGGCAGTGAATCATGGGGGCAGTTATATACATGTGGTTCTCGTGATAGTGAGTTCTCATGAGACGGTTTTATAAGGGGCTTTTCCCCCTTTGCTTGGCACTTCTTCCCGCTGCTGTGTGAAGAAGGATGTGTTTACTTCCCCTTCTGTCATGATTGTAAAGTTTCCTGAGGCCTCCCCAGCCATGCTGAACTGTGAGTCAATTAAACCTCTTTTCTTTATAAATTACCCCATCTTGGGTATGTCCTTATAGCAGTGTGAGAATGGACTAATAGACTAATACAATGACATTTCCATTGATGCCAGACTCCCAGATCCTGGCAACCTTGTGCCTGTGTTCTGCCTTAAAGCTGTTGCAGCGTACATTGTTATTTATACATAATAATGTACAGGTTTCATTTACAGTATTTTCGGGGTGATTTGGGGGAAATTTTATTTTGACGTAATTTTACCATCACTCTGATTTTAGCATCTCCCTGACTAATAACCTACAACTGGTCTGAATTTCTTTCTTGCTCCTGCCCTGCTGTTGCTGCCAGGACATGTCAAATGAAGATCAGAAATGTTCCCACCCCAGTGCTTAAAATAACCTATCTTTCTTTTTGAGACAGAGTTGTGCTCTTGTTGCCCAGGCTGGAGTACAATGGCGTGATCTTGGCCTACTACAACTTCCACCTCCCAGGTTCAAGCGATTCTCCTGCCTCAGCCTCCCAAGTAGCTGGGAGTGCAGGTACCTGCCACCATGCGTGGCTAATTTTTGTATTTTTTTAGTAGAGACAGGGTTTCACCATGTTGGCCAGACTGGTGTCGAACTCCTGACCTTGGATGATCCACCCGCCTCAGTCTCCCAAAGTGCTGGAATTATAGGCATGAGCCACTGTGCCCGGCCCAAAGTAAATAACCCATCTTATTCCTCAGAGAAGAGTGAGAATTTGAGCACACAGATATTACCCTATTTGTACAAGATAGCATCAGAGAATGTGCTTATATCCTGTAAGGATACTTTACAGTTTTAGTAGTTGTTCAGGCTGGGCGTGGTGGCTTATACCTGTAATCTCAGCACTGTTAGAGGCTGAGGCGGGCTGATCATTTGAAGTCAGGAGTTTGAGACCAGCCTCATCAACATGGTGAAACTCCATCTCTACTAAAAATACAAAAAATTAACCAGGTGTGGTACTTGCCTGTAATCCCAGCTACACAGGAGGCTGAGGCCGCAGAATTGCTTGAACCCAGGATGTGGAGGTTGCAGTGACTTGAGATCGTGCCACTGCATTCCAGCCTTGGTGACAGAGCAGAGCGAGACTACATCTCAAAAAAAAAAAAAAGTTCATAGTAAAGACTTTGTAAACAGTGAAAAGTGCCATGTGAGCTTCAGTGTTTGTGTAATACTAGACTGAGTAACTAGTGCCTGCAGACATGGTTAGGACTGTGGAAGAGAGGGGTGCAAAGTCTGCAGCATCTTATGACATAGTCACTAATCAGGCATTTCTCAAGAGCTGCCTGTTAGGGTTTGCCTCTTGAATGACATCACAGTAGGGTTTGGTGTTGGTTTTCTGGGCATGGGCTGTCAGTGTCAACTTTCATAGCACCTGCAGTTCAAACTCTTGACCTGCAGGTGTTGCTGTAGGCAGTGGGATGGTAACTTTGTCTTTGCTAGTGCTGGGATGCTGACAAAAATCTCCAAAAGTCTGTGTCAGTTCTGGGCTTTTCTCTTTAAAAATCACGAGCAGAATTCTTTAACAAAGATGAAGGAAAATATGGTAGCACTAAGAATTTCAGTTACTGCCTAGAAACCGTTGTCTTTGTCCTGTGTGCTTGGACTGGGTGTCTTTTTGTCCTTTGGATGAGGAACAGAGTGCTCCAACACTGTTGGTGTGCACTGGGCAGTGACAGGGCCCTGGGTCCAACCAGGCCATTCCTCCTGCCCTGGACAGGGAAGCAGAGTAGTGGCAGTGTACCAAGAGGTGTCATGGAACAATTTGACATATTAACCCCTTCTAGGACAAGCCCATTAGAACATAAAACCTGAGAAAACTGTTCATTACTTTCTCTTGCTTTGGGTAGTGTGGCCTTTGTGCCCAGTTACAGGGACCTCAGTGCTTCTTGGGAAGGGAATGGCATCGTTTGGAAAGTAAGTTTCAGGTTTCCTAATAGTGTCCTTGGCAGATACTTCATCATCATCAGACTGCTCCCTCCTGACCTGGTCCCCGTAGGTATGGGCGCTCTTCACTTCTCTCATCAGCAAAGTCTTTCCAGTAGTTCATCCCTCCGCTTTCCCCAGCAGATAATCCTGCCTCCTTGGAGTTTGTGCTTCGTTTTACGTTATTCCTTTATGGCTGGCTGTGCCCACATTTTCAGTGATACAGGACAGTGACTTACTCAGCCTTTCTCACTTCCTGGCCCTTTGTGAGGTGACCCCCAGTGCATGCCGAATTCCATTTCTTACTACCTCTTTGGTTTTGCTTACTGTTATCGCTCAGTCTGTTATAACAAAAATACTATAGCCTGGGTGGCTTATAAACAACAGACATTTATTGCTAACAGCCTCTAAAGGAGGCTAGAAGTCCAAGATCAAGGTGCCAGCAGGTTCAGTGGTGAGGGCCCACTTCTTGGTTCATAGACCTGTCTTCTCATTGAGTTGTCACATGGTGAAAAGGGCAAATGAACTCCCTTAGGCCTCTTTTATAAGGCCACTACTCACATTCACGATGGCTCTGCCCTTATGACCTACTTGCCTCCCAAAGGCCCTACCTCCAAATAACATTACTTTGGAGGTTAGGTCTTCAACATGAATTTTGGAGGGACACAAACATTCCTTCTGTAGCATTCACCCACCTATCATGACATCTGTGGCTCTTGATGTCCCTCGGGTGGGCTGTCAGGAGAATAGAAAGGTGCCTGTGCTCCAGGCCTGAGACTTCTTTCTGTGTGTAGGCGCACACTGCCTGAAAAAGTTGGCTTCCTTGTTTTGTCTTTAAACAGCTTCTCCTTTACTATTCAAGGCTTTTTCAGGTGCCCATTGCAGGAGACCCCTTTGTAGAGTCATGGGGGCTTAATCAGAATCCCCTTCTCTCCATATACCCAAGTCCGTAGGCTCTGGTGAGGATTGAATGAGGTCTGCTTAGCATGATTCCTGACAGAGTGTGAACTCAAGTAGGTAACTAGCTATTATTGTTACTATTATTTCTCTTGAAAAAGCTTTTCATTTTTCTTTCTGATTATTTATACTCAGTGTACAATGTTTGGAAAATACAGCTAAGTATATAAAGAACATTCCTTCACCTCCTATTAACTTTTTGGGATATTTTCTATGGCTTTTCTTTCCTTTCTTCTTCCTTTTCCTCTTCTCTTTTCTTTTTTGAGACAGAGTCTTACTCTGTTGCCCAGGCTGGAAGATAGTGGAGCACGGTGCAATTGTAACTTAGTGCAACCTCGACTTCCTGGGCTCAAGCTGCCTTTCTACCTCAGCCTCCTGAGTAGCTGGGTTCACAGATGTGTACCACCATGCCTGGCTAATTTTTAAAAAATTTTTTGTAGAGATGAAACTCCCTGGTGTTGCCCAGGCTGGTCTCAAACTCCTGAGCTTAAGTTATGCTCCTGCCTGAGCCTCCCAAAGTGCTGGAATTACAGGCATGAGTGTCTGTGCCCAGCCTGTTTTTTTTCTTAATGTAAACATATACATAAATACATGTATGTATATTTATAAAATTTTATTACACTTTATCTTCTTTTATGCTAAACAGAGTATCCTGAGCATTTCCTGGTATTCCTTTTGCTGATTTTGAATTCGTGATATAGACTAGCCTGGCCAATATGGTGACAGCCCGTCTCTACTAAAAATACAAAAATGAGCTGGGTGTGGTGGCACGCACCTGTAGGAGGCTGAGGCAGAAGAATTGCTTGAACCCAGGAGGCAGAAGTTGCAGTGAGCTGAGATCACGCGACTGCACTCCAGCCTGAGTGACAGAGTGAGACTTCGAATAAAAATAAATAAATAAAATAAAATAAGTGAATTCGTGATATACACTGTTGAGTGTTGTCTGCCTGAAGTGGCTCTTGTCCTTGGATGAGGGCGTATGCTGCATAGTATGCACTGAAAGAGAATAATGAATTGAAAGCCAGGGGTTGAGGGACGTCTGTCTGTTTCTCGTCAGATTCAGCTTATGCACTGAGAGAGAATAATGAATAGAAAGCCAGGGGTTGAGGGATACCTGTCTGTTTCCCCTCAGATTCAACTATCTGTGGACCCCACCTGGGGATTGAGCCTTGGGCTACCTGGCTCGGTCTCATCTTGTGTCGTAGCTGCTATTTCACCTTTCCAGTGATTCACCCTGAAACTGCACCTTCTTTAAGAAAGCTCAGGCATAAGAAGCCTCCAAGCGATTTGACTTAAATCACAAGTCAGGAAAACCTGATTTAAGTTGTTAGGAGGACTTTAAAAAAATTATCACAAGAAACATTGCATTTTAATTTTTTATTTTGCAATTTATTTTTATTTTGCAGTGAAGGTTATATGCTTCATTTTTAGAAAGCAGTATTGAGTTTGCTGGATATTGAAGTTATATCAGAAAATAACCTGGTATCTTAACCTTTCAGAGTTGGATGAGTTTGAGGAGCATCCCTCCTTCCAGGGAGGAGGAAGAGGAGTGTTAGAATCATCTATGAAGTCTTTCCCCTAGAAAAATATGTATTTCCAAAATTTGAGAACCAATGATCTGCTTCCTTTTTACAGATGAGGAAATTGAGATGTACAGTGGTCAAGTGCTTTGCTTAAAATCACATATTTAGAAGGTAGGGCCAGAGAGTTATTGAGGATTGAAACAGAACTACCTTGTGGACTAACTGAGGATTTATTTGCATTGCCATGTTAGAAAAAAGCGACTAATTACCATACTATCTGAGAGATACTTTTTAAAAACTAGCCAATTTCTTTTAAAATAACCAACTTCTATTTGAATATTTTTCTGTAATAATAGTTCTACTTTTTACGCTAGCTTGGTTTTTTTTGATGTTGGAAAGGTAATATATGTACTTCACAAAATGTTTATTAGGTAGAATTTGAAATACAAAAGACAGTAGACAGAAGAACATGACTCCTCATGTTCTCATTGCCCAGTTCCAGCAGCAGCCTGCTTTTTTCCCTCCTGGGTTATTTTGAAACAAATTCTGCCTTGTATCATTTCATCTGTAAATATTTTCAGCCACTGTTTAAACTTCCAGTTTTCTTATAATGTCTTAATTAAAAGAAAGTTCTGTTTGAATCAGGCTATTAATAAGGCTCCAAACACCAGTGCCTCATAGTTGACCTTCCATTTTTCTCTCCCTTTTTTTTTTACCTCAAAATTTATTTGGTAAAGTAAATCAGGTTGTTTGTTTCTATTTCCCACTGGCTGGATTTTGCTGATTGTTACCCACGTGTGGTTTAGCATGTCCTCTGTCCTATTTCCTGTAAGTTGGAGTTGGATTTAGGGTAACATTTTTGAAAGTTATGAGAGGATGTAATAGAAGCAGGTTCTTCCTAGAGGTGACTGTTGTCAATATCGTCTTTTGCAAAATTTTTATATTTTATGTGTATGTATATATTTTCCGTATTATATGTAGTACACATGCGCACGCAAAAGCACATCTGTGAGTATTGCCTTTGTCATATCCCTGGAATGTGCCGTGAACCTTTGCACTAGATAAGCAGCTGACACTGACTGAATACTTCCTACTGCCAGGTAGCTTCTCCTTAGTGTTCACATAGGTTTTTCACTGTCTTCACAACTCTTTGAGGCCAGTCTGTTGCCTTCCCATTTTGTAGTTTAGGAAACTGACCCAGGCTCATGTTGTTGAGCAGTGGAACCTAGTTTGCCTTTGGGTAGTTTGCCCTGAGATTCTCCGCTATTTTAAAATGCTGATTCCTTATGTTCATTTTGTTTGGTCCATAAAACAAAATAAAATAAAATGCTTGGGCCATTGCTCTAGAGATCTGATTTAATTGGTCTGAGTGTGGCCTCTTCTGTGTCATGTCTGGATTTTCAGAAGCTTTCCAGGTGACTCTGATGTGTGGCCAAGATGTTTATTAGCTGCCGTATAGTATTCTGCTGTGTAGATCTTATTATTTAATGAGTCCCCAAGGGGTGTGTACTTAACGTTGTTTCCAGTGTGCTGGCATCACAAATGATGTTGCAATGAATATGTGTTTTAAGTGTCTCTTGGAACATGTGTATGAACATCAGCTAAATGAATTCCCAGAACAGGAATTACTGGGTCAAAGGGTATGGCGTTTGTAATTTTGATGGATGTTGCTAAATTGGCCTCAGGGAGTTTGTGTCAGTTTGTTCTCTCACTGCTAGGTTGTCTGAGGGTACCCGACCCCATCCTAGGTGTCAGCCGGAGTCCCTAACTCCTTTCTGGGCTACTGTTACCTTTTCTTCTTTGGTTTTCTTTGAAATGTCATTCACTTTTGAAATATCTTGGATTTAACTTTGTATATGTTTCTGTATTTTTTTCCATTCTGTGTATTTACAAATACTAAACCATTTGTTCAGTTTGTTTGTTAGTACCACGCTATTTTGTTTATCATAGCTTTATAATACATTTTAGCACTTGGTAGAACTAGTGTTTAATCTTTTTACCCCCAGGCTTTTCTCAAATATTCCCGTAAATTAATTTTTGCATATGAAAATTCTGTTGAAATATTCATTGAGAATACATTAAATTTATGTTTTGCATCTTCACATTGTTGAGTCTTTTGGTCTAAGAAAAAGTTATGTCTCATTTACTCAAGTCTGTAGAATTTTAATCTTTTTATTCAGTAAGTCCTATACACCAATATTGATTTCTCTTACTGGTTTCTAATAGTTTCTCAGTTGATTTTCTTGGATTTTCTAGGAGTGCAGACTATTTCTTATTTATTGTAGTATTTTAGTAACAACCGTATTTAGTAATAAGTCATATATGTATTTGTCACATTTAGAATTCTAAATGTAATTGTATTTTTTTCCTCCCCCTCAAAATTTGTTGCTGAGCAACTGGAAGGATGGAGCTGGCAGCCACTAAGCACTGGAGGGGAAGCTTCTCAGGGGTGATTGGGTTTGGTCACGGCTGCCATCAATCTGAGAAGCTGGCCAGTGGTCGAGGTGGCATTACTGAGTAGGCAATAGACACACGAGTCTGGAGTTCTGAGAAGAGTGGGGACTGGGATGGGCATTTGGAAAGCATTAGCATTTAGATGCATTTAACCATAGACTGGGTAAGATCACCAAGGCAGTGAGGGTGGATGGAGGAGACAAACCTGAGAGCATTCCAGGAGCCCATGTGACTGGTGCAGTAACCCCTCCATTAGACCTGTTGCTTCATCTCTGGTTTGTTCATGGAGTCTGGATGAGCACCTAAAATCTTGTGTCACTTTTGTGAGCTTTTGTTACCCCTTGCTTCTAAGAGGTATATCTAAAGTCTCTGTGTCATCTCTACTCTGTAGTAGGTGGCCTCAGTGTGTCCCTGGGTAGATGATTCTCTATTCTCTGTCCTATGAGTGGTGGCTGTAAACACTTCTGTGTGTTTACATACTCCTATGTGTTTACAAAAAATCTTTATGTGCTTTTCCTGTGCACACTGTCCTTTGTGTATCTTTTCTTGTGGCCACTCATGCTTGCCTGCTCATTCTGTCAGCAGAGAAGTCAGGAGGAAGGGAGTGGGAGTGACCTAGATCACCTGGCCCTGAGCTGGTCGTTACCATGTACAGTTGGCCCTCTGTATCCTTTGGTTCCATATCTGCAGATCCAACCAACCTTGGGTTGAAAATACTAAAAAAGCTCAAAATCATAAAAAAAAAAAATGATAAAAATAATGCAAATAAAATATTTAACAACTATTTACATAGCATTTACATTGTATTAACTATTACAAAGCTAAAGATGATTTAAAGTATACATGAGGACGTGCGTATGCAAATACTACACCATTTGATATCAGGATATCAGGGACTTGAGCATCTTTAGGTTTTGGTATCCTCAGGGATCTTGGAACCAGCGCTCTGTGAATACCAAAGGACAACTGCGTATCTACTCGCTGGGTATTATTTGTCGTCACCATGCAAGGCAGGGAGTTTGTTCATTGTGGATTCTACTGCCTGGCACATAGTTGGCACTCAGTAAACAGCTGAACAAATAATAATTGAAGTTAAAAGTCACATTGAAGATGATCAACCTTTGAATTTTAACATATCTCATGAATGCTACTCTTCAGTAACATTTAGTTTTTCTCATATTTTTACATTTGTGTATGTTCCCTGTCTTATGAGGGCAACTCAGAGTTGTGCTTTAAACTTGCTAGTAGTTTGAACTCTTGGTTTGGTCAAAGTAAAGATAAATGAACAATAGTTAAAAGTTAAACTTGTTGAACTTGCTAGTAAAGTCCTGAGGCCACTTTTTTGTCTTCCAGCAATTATGCTGAGCCATCAGGCTGTCAGCTGCCCCTTCTGGTTTTGTTGTTTGTGCTCTTGCCCTTCTTTTCCCTTCCCTTGTGGACTGCTTCCGTTGCAGCCCCTAAGTTACAGATGCCCAGGACCATGCAGAGCCCGGTCCACGCAGGCCTCGTGCTCTCTGAGCCACGCTGTGAGGGAATTGGAGTGACCTGAGTTTTTATATCTTCTTTAATTAAGCCAAGAAATTTGCTGTGGAAGCAGCATCTGAGTGACAGGCTGACATTGAGGGGACCTCAAACTGAGCCTGAATGTGTGGGCAGCTCTGTCCTGTAGAATTTGCTTTGAGACCCTCTGGAATAAGTAATCTCAAATGACTTGTCTCTGAGTTCTGTGAGCTGAGAAATCAGATTTGGAGCCTGTTATCTGGTCTTTAAAATAGCAGCTGTGGGATTCTGAAGAGTGAGGGTCAGATCTGTGGTCTGGCTGCTGGTTGCTGTGATATGGAGTCAATCTGTTCTTAGTAAGCAAAGACTAGCGTATTCTCTCTCTCATATAACTGTTAATGTCTGTTTATTTTTTGGTCTTTTAAAAAAAATCTTTGAATTTTAGATAATTCACATCCACCAAAAAAATTGCAGAAGTCATGCAAATAATTCTCAAATAATGCTCTTCACCCAGCTTCACCAAATGTTAGAGTCTTTTATAATGAGGGATTACCATTAGCTCATCTGTAGACCTTGTTTAAATTCCGCCTGTTAAATGATGTCCTTTATCCTTGGCTCAGGGTTCCATTTGTTATTGTCATTATATTCGTGGTTGTGTCTCTCTTCAGTCTCCTTTATCTGGGACAGTGACAGTTTCTTAGTCTTTTCATGACCTTGACACTTTTGAAGAGAACTGGTCTTTTTTTTTTTTTTTTTTCTTTTTTCTTCATTGCCTTTTTTGTTTCTTTTTGGGTGGATGTCCCTCATTATAGTTTTGTCCAATGCTTCCTTATGACTGTATTTGTGTTACATATTTTTGGCAAGAATACCACAGAAGAATACTACAGTGGGCCCTTGGTGTGTCATGCCAGGATTTGCCCCATTCCTTCTGATGTTAATTGTGATCATAACTGATCATTTGGCTGAATGGATGGCTGCACATTTCTTCCACTGTGGAGTTATTATGTTCCTTTTTGTAATTAATAAGTATTTTGTGGGGAGATACTTTGAGACTAGATAAATATCTTGTTTCTCAGGATACTTTTACCACTAATCTTAGCAACCACTGATTATTCTTGCCTGAAACAATTATTACTGTACTGTTTGCTAAATGATTTTCTATTTTTATCATTCTTTCTCCCTTTATTATTTAGACTTATACTTGTCAAAAGACAAAATTATAACAAATTTAGTTTAAAGATCTAGTTGGCTTTTGTGTTTCTAGAATTGGGCAACATTTTATTCTATAAAATAGAATGAGTATTCCTATGAGCTGACCAAAGGAGTCAGGTTTTATAGGCAGAAAAGGGCTGAGAAAAGCAGACACAGAGAACAAAAAGCAGATCGTTTCAAAGTCACTTCCTCATAGGGTTGAAACAGAGGTCTTCCGTACCTGCTGACTCAAGTTGACTGAAATCTCCTGTTTTTGTTTGTTTGTTTGTTTTTGATTGGTTTGTTTGTTTGAAAACTGGCCCTTTTAAAAGTACATTTTGATTATCTCCATTCTGGTTTGCTCTGGTGTGCTGGGGCCTTGTGCAGGAGCTCAGTCCAAAACAGATGGAGTGTAAGGACTGTAAGTTTCACATGCTGTAAGGAAGAGCTTTTCTTTCTCCTCTACTTATTTATTAGTTGTTGGTGTATGTCAGTGTGTATTCATGGACAGTTAGTTTATAGGTTGTGGTCCATTACTGTTGTTTAATTCCTCAAGTGGCTTCTTCCAGTTGACTTTTCCTGTTAACATGTTTGCATCATTTTTCAAGCACTTCTTTACTTTCTTGAACACTACAGGAAGTTCCAGGTTTGAGTTCTTTTCCTGCCCTGGCTGTGAAATGGACCCCTTCTCCAAGAAGTCCTTGGGTTTTGATAAGAGATTGGGATTACAAGCCAAGAGCTGGGCCTGCTGTGTTAGTTGGTGCTGGGGTGTCAGGCTTCTAGACTCTCCCAGTGGATGAGCAAGGAGGATACCCGTCTCCTACCTTGTGGTTTGCTGCTTTGGTCTCTGAAACTGTTACATTTATCTTTTTACTTCCTGACTCTAGTCTTTTCCCCCCTTTATAAAAAGTTACAGTGTGGAATTAGAGTGTGAATCTTGGAGTCTAGAAACCATGCATTCAGTTGCTAGTTCTGACACTGATAAGCTGTCTGGCATTGAGCAGATTCTTTTGTCTCACTGGGCCTTAGTTTTCTTTTCTTTTTCTTTCTTTTTTTCTTATATACAGTAGGGGGATAACAATTAGAGGGCTGTTGTAAGGATTAAATGAGATAGTATAATTAAAGCTTTCAGTATAAGCTAAGTACTAGGTTTGGTTCTTGTTTTCAGCAAGTATATATGGAATAATTTTTTTTTTTTCAGGGCCTTGGGGCAAATGGGGTTTAAGATTGCCAGCCTGCCCTAATCTTCTGCCCTGTCCCTGCTGGGCCTCATTGGGGACCTTGGTCTCTGACCTGCCCCTTGATCGAAGAGCTCCACCTCTGACTTGTCCCTTGATCTGGGAGCTTGGGCTCTAACTTGGCAGCCTGGATCAGGGGGATTGGCCTCAGACTGATGCAGAGGAACCTCTGGCTTCTCTTTCTTCCCTTGAGCAGTTGTACAATTTGAGTCAGTAAGGGAGAGAGGATGGCTCCTTTCTGGCCACCCACTAGCAGAAGTTTTGGAGTGGGCGCTTCGCCGTTCCCATGTTAAATGAGCAGTTCTGATTCTGTCTGGGCACATTCTGCTTCTGAAAGCAAAATTTCACACCGATCTCTGTGGGCGGTATTATTGTGAGGACCATTGGAAGGGACTCTCCTTCCCTCCCTCCTTTTCTGTCATAACTTTTCTATCTTTATTGACCCATTCTTCAGTAGGGGTGAGATGCTGGCTCAGCAGGCCCTGTAATAGCAGCACGCTCAGCCCTGTAGAGGCTGGAGGAAGTGACACCCAACCTTCTTCACCACGGGGGGCCAGTGAGGGTGAATGTGGGGAAAGAAACTAGCCAGTGCCCCTCAGTCTTCACTTCTGGTAGCTGAGCCACACCATAGATTTGGACCAGAATCTTCTCCCAAGGAGGGCCAGTGCTGTCTTCCTGTGACCCACATGGCAGAGTCTGAAACACCAGTCTGAGCTAGTCACATGTTCCCTCACCTGGTGGGGCTTTGTGACCTGGTGGTTCATGGGAAGCAGGGGTGTTTGCACACTTTCTTCCTCCTGCCCACTAGCATGCCTCCTGCTTTGCAGGCTCACCCAGAGCATTCTGTTCTGCTACTGCTAGAGCTTCCCAATAAGTGGGTAGGTAGGACTAGCTGTGACCTAGAAAACACTTAGCATTATCCAAGTGTCCCTAGTGAAAAGCTGAATAAAGCAGGAGAAATGTCACTTTGGATGCTCAAGTTCTCCTAGGAGAACAAACTTACAGACTTTTTGTTTCCCCTAATTTTTGAAGGCAGCATGGCTGAGCCCAGAACCACATGGCTGAGCCTGGTACCAGAGTGGCTGGCAGGATGAGCACTGCACAGATTGGTGTGGTGACTAGCAGCCTACTTCCTGAGGCCTTTGGGGACCTGCTAACTGTACTGGGTCTTAAGTAAGAAAAACAGAAAACTGTTTCTCACTCCAAGGAAAACAAGCAATAAACCCCATGTACATACCTCTCAGAGCTCTGAGTAAGAAAGGAAACCAGGCATGGTGGCCCCAGAAGTGTTCAGGGTATATGGGTGTGATCCCTTGCCCTGAGGGGGTTGGCAGTGCCCTCTTGAGGGGCTTTTTGTGTCTGCTGAGTGTTTTCCAATTTAGCATGGCTCACGGGATGGGATGAGGATTCTTCAACTTTTCCCTTGTTTTTTGGCTTTTTTCCTTAAGTTGGCCCTGGGTGGCTGTCCCTGCTTCTAGGGGGCATTGTGAGCTTTACATTGGTGCAGTGCTGGCTCCTGACAGCAAGCATCTGGCTTATGCCACTGAGATGTCTCATGTGGAGTGGCTTTGCCACCCAGGCTTCCATGGTCCTGGGTTCACTGGTCATTTCTTTCCCAAAAGTATGCACTCATGAGGTCAGCTTTGTATCTTTGGGGCCAAGCATCTGTGATTTTGCTGCTCTAGCTTTTATTTAAATTTGACGCTCTCGTACCCCTCTTACCCTGGAACTTCCTATTTTTCCTTAAAAGTTTTTCTTTTTTTTTCAACTGGTGTTTTGAAAAATGCTGTATGCATATATCAAAAGCAATTTGAGAAGTATGAGAGGGTGTGTAGTGGAACTTTGGTGGTCTTCTCACTCACGGCCCTGTCTGTGGCTCTATTCTGCTCTACACAGAGAGGTGATTGTATTTATCCACTCTACCCGAAGTGGCTGCTGTTACCAGTGTCTGGTGTACTGGTCAGGAGATATTCTTTGAAAATACAAGCATACTTACCTATGCCTGTCTTCTTACTTTTTTCTTTTTTGGTTAATACAGTTTATTTTTAGATTGACTTTACGTTCACAGCAAAATTGAGCAGGAAGTGCAGAGAGTTCTCCCTACAGTGATGGCCTCCGTGATTAATGTCCCACATTCTCTACTTTTTCAGTTTTAACCTTTCCACAGATGATAGTGGCTGTATACACTGCTCATCCGCGTCAGCCTCAGTGGGTGTCTGCTGTGTTCTCTAATGGCTGTTTAGTAGTTTCCCACTTCATGTGGACAGGCCTTAAGGTGTTGATAATGTTTTACTGTGTGAACTGTGCTCTGGCTGTCTGTATTCTCTCAGTCTCATTTCTGGTGGAATTATAGGAGAATAGTGTGAGATGACTGTGACATTTTTAAAATCGCTAAAAGTTTCTTTATAGTAATATAGAGGAAAATTAGAGAATATATGTAAAAAACATTAAGATTAGGGAAATTTAAAATGCTCTCTGTAAATGTCCTGGGGGATGTCCCATGCTCGTGTGGGGTCCAGGGCATAGGGCGGATAGCAAAGCGTTTGTGTTTGAACTGGTACTGCTGAGGTGGAGCAGAGCACAGGTGTCAGCTTCTGCTTCCACCTTCATTTGGGCCCTTCTGCTCTCCTGCCACTTCCCTGGGCCCTGCCCTGGGCTCATCCTCCAGGATGGATGTGGGTTATTGTTTTTGGCACTGTAAGACGAGGGAATTTAGAATAAGGAAAAGAGGGTTGAGATTCTGTACTAAATACCAGCGTTGTTGGGTGTATTAATTTAAAAGCCGGAATGGGGATAACGCTCCTTCTAAACGGGTATTGGTCCATAGAAGAACAACAAATTAAAGCTTATGTAAGGATTTGGTGGGCCGGGCACCGTGGCTCACACCTGTAATCCCAGCCCTTTGGGAAGCCAAGGCAGGCAGATTACTTGAGGTCAAGAGCTCGAGACAAGCCTGGCCAACGTGGTGAAACCCTGTCTCTACCAAAAATACAAAAACTAACTGGGTGTGGTGGTACATGCCTGTAATCCCAGCTACTCGGGAGGCTGAGGTGGGAGGATTGCTTGAGTCCGAGAGGCAGAGGTTGCAGTGAACCGAGATTGTGCCACTGCACTGGGTGACACAGCGAAAGTGTTGATCTAGTCAAGGTACAAATTGTTGATCTAGTCAAGGTACATTTCTCTGTGCCTGATGTTTTTCTGAGACATGGGTGTATGATTTGTCCGGGCTATATTGTGTTCTAACCCAGAGACCCTGAAATGGAAAAAACGTGTAATTTAACTCAAATTAATGGGACCATGGAGCTCTTTTTCTTTCTAGTTGGCCTCCTGTCACTGTGAGGGACTGTTATTTGGAGGAGGTTAATTTGGGAAATGATTCTTGCTTCGTTTTCTTTCTTTTTTTTTTTAAGATGAAATCTTGTTCTTTTACCCAGGCTGGAGTGCAGTGGCATGATCTCAGCTCACTGCAGCCTCCATCTCTCAGGTTCAAGCAATTCTCCTGTCTCAGCCTCCTGAGTAGCTGGGACTACAGGCGCGCGCCACCATGCCTGGCTAATTTTTGTATTTTTAGTAGAGATGGGGTTTCACCATATTGGTCAGGCTGGTCTCGAACTCCTAACCTCAGGTGATCCACCTGCTGCGGCCTCCGAAAGTGCTGGGATCACAGGCGTGAACCACTGCGCCCGGCTGGAAAATGATTCTTTTGGTCCCTCATATTGCCTGCAAAGTTGTAGAAATACTAAATTCCCGTTTCATCCAGAAAATGTATTTATTTGAAAATGTCTATTTTTTTTATTTAGTAAAAATACATTCCTTTTGTAAATAGATAAAACTCAAGACCCTTTTGATCAACCCTCAAGCCCAATATTCTGCCAGAGAGTTATCATTGTTCTTGTGCTCACCTTTTGAGTTTTTATTTATTTGAATTTAGTGATTCCAGTTTTTAATGTTGAAGATCGCTGGTTGATTCTTATGAGTGTAATATCCTCTTAGACCACTTGGAGGCTGTTGATTGCTCCTGTTTTTAAGTCCTGTGTCTTTACTAACTCTGTGTTCTGCAGCATCACTTCTTTAGGTGTAGAAGTTGGTGCCCTTTTCTCAGGGTTTGGGGATACTCAGCTGTATATTAACTTTTAAATTTGAGGTTTCTGTTAGCCTATCTGGGTGCTGCATGTTTTCCAAAGTCGGTCTCTAGACATTGTTGGGGACTTGGCTGGGCATGGACTATGCCAACTGCTAATTCTCAGGGATGGCAGGCTCCCTGCCCTCTGTGGGTGTCACCCGCTTGTCCTCGCAAACCAAGTGTCTTACTCTCCTTCTCTCTGGGTTCGATGCCACTTGGGTTCAAGTGAGTGGAGTTACATGTGTGTTTGGGGGGAGGGGCAGGAGGTTGTTCCATTGTTATACCCTAACCACATTGTCCCTTGATACTCACAAAGACAAACTACAGCAGGCTAGGGTTTCTGGGCATCTCTGCCTCCTGACCCTATCGGGGTCAAGACACACCCAGGCTACATGTGTAGCCTTCACCTAGTGTCTATATTCAGTGCCAGCAGCTATCTCTTGAGGGCCACAGGCACTCATACAATGCAAAAGATACTATAAATCTCTTGTATCTTTATATATATACACATGCATATATACACACAGCCTGGGTGTGTCTTGATTAGTAACCTAGAATACACAGGCAGTGTTGCTTTGGTGATGAGTTTTTCAAAAAGGCAATTACATTTTAGT
This sequence comes from Colobus angolensis palliatus, assembly GCF_000951035.1. Lineage (NCBI taxonomy): Eukaryota > Metazoa > Chordata > Mammalia > Primates > Cercopithecidae > Colobus > Colobus angolensis. Next base: position 496,818 of record NW_012115744.1, on the reverse strand, counting down.
AAAGGCCATAATCAGACAAGTTGTATTCCTGGAAAATTCACGGTATAATAAAAACATACAAAAAATTATTTGAGTTTTTATCTAAAATTGAGTTAGGTTACAGGCTCGGATAAATGTTCAACAGCTTCTGCCTACCTCCGTGTCTAATGGGATGTGTGAAGGTAGTACGGGTAGGGGACAGTGCCCACTGACGCTGTCCACACTCTCCCAAACTCCCAGGACGCAGGGCCCACCCTCCCTTTGAGAGCTACTGATTAAGTAGGAGTTTTCTTGTTTTCATTCACGTTTGAAAAATTGGAATAATCTGCTTTATGATTTCTTTATTCCCTGAAAAGTTAAGCTAATAATATTTGTCAGTGTTTTCCTATATAGGAACATTTTCTGAAGATGTGGTTGTTAGGGGATTTTAGAGTATAAGTTGTGTGTATGTTAATTTTTCTGGGTAATTATATGGTTGAGATGCTAGTGGCACACATTATGGTTACATTTGTTTAGTAACTGTAACTCGAGCCCTGGAAATTAGGCTTTTTGTATAAAATTTCATAGTAATTCATGAAATGTTTGTAAGCAAAATGTACCCCGCTCCTTGACTAAGTTACCTTAAATATCCTTAAAGGTAGAGAGGTAATGCACATTTCTTTTTCTCTTTCTGTATGTGTGTATATATGAGAGAAAGAGTGTGTGTGCACATGTCCCTAATAATTCCTACCTCAGAGCAGTGGAAGACCTCTGAGTTTGATAATATGCTTTGCATGTGCTGTATTTGTGAACTGCCTCAGAACATCTCCTGGGGAGACTACCTGGGTTCAGGGACCATCTGCCTATGCGCCTGAATCATGTGAGCCCTGATTTTGTTTACCATGGAGCCAGGCACTTGAACACTGTCACGTCCCAACTGTGTCCATCCCAACTGTGGACAGCTTTTACATGGTCCACCTCCTTGCCTTCCAAGACCCCTTCCTCGCTTCTCCTTGGCTTCTGGGGCCCTGCACCCATGAAGGCCAGCACAGGCATCACCTTCTCTAGGAAGCATTTCTGACATTCCAGAAAATGAACTTTCACATGGTCCGGGTTAGGGCCTGGATCCCAAACTTTCTGTTTCTTTGTTTCCTCCCCCTTTCAACCATTGTGGCTGAGGTGTGGCCATACTGCATGTCACATGACTGGTGAAAGACCCCTTTCTCTCTCTCTCTTTGGTGCTTGTTCAAAGGCTCCTTGACTCTCAGTAGTATAGGTCAGATTGTACCATGTGTCTGCGGCTATCTGACTCAATCATGGGAGCTTTTCTGTCCTTCCCACAGCATCCCTAACAGGCGGGAAATGATTTAGTCTTTATGAGTGTGCCTCCTGCCACAGGGAGACAGCCTTTTCCTGTTGCACATCACACTGATTTTTAGAGAAGACTTCTCTTCATATGCAGCTTACCCTTCTATCCTCCCATCCCATGTATATGTTGAGTACCTTCTATGATGTTTCAGGCCCTGTTCTAGCAGTCAGACATATAGAGTGGGAGATGCTCAAGGGATTCACAGTTTAGGGGGAGCTTGAACAAACTGTTGGAATCCCATGTGATGAATGCAGAGGAAGGGGCCAGACCCATTTTCTGCAGTGTCAGAAATACTTCCTGGAGAAGGTAATGCCTGTGCTGGCCTTTGTGGGTACAGGGCCAAAGAAGCCAGGAGAAGGGAGGAAGGGATTCCTGGAAGGCAAGGAGATAGAAGAAAGCATTTTAGTTGTGTCCAGGGAATCCCTTTGGGAGGGATATAGTCTTGAAAGAGCGTTTTGAGATGAGCAGAGTTGAGCCCGTCAGGTTTTTTAGGCCTGTTGTCCAGGACCACCTAGGATATATGGTAGGAGAAAAGAATTATCACACAGTTCAAATACGTTTTTAAAAATAATGAAAGATTTTCCAATGAAGGAAAACTAACATCCTTTAATGCGAATTTTGCAAAAAAGCCTTTTTGCTAACTGTTGACTAGTGTAGAGTTAATTCGTTTGAAGTAATGTTTTATAATATTTGTGAAATTTAGTATAGGTTAGAGTTAGTACTGGATCCAGGATTTAAACTTTTGTTTTCTCTTTCTTTTCCCCCAATTTAAAGCATTCTATCCTTTTCATCTTAATTTCATTCATATCTTCATATTACGTTTTTGAGATAGTTTTTTTTTTGAGGGGAAATAGTGACATAAATAGGTTTAGAACCTCAGGTGGCTTAAAACCCCAGGTGTAGTCAGTGGTAAAAATTTTTTTTTCTTGGTTAGTCTAGTTTTGGTGTTGGTAAGTATTATATATGCTGGTGGGTTTTTAAAAAGCGCACATGATAGAGTCTGGCATACTATTTGGAGGCTTGTGGTAGCTGCCCACTTCCTGCTAATGCAGTACAGCATGTTCATAATGGCCTTCTACACTTTCCTTCCTAGGACAGGCCGTACTTAGTCATACCAGGTAAGAAATATGTTTTAAAATTTTAGTTAGGCCGGGCACGGTGGCTCACACCTGTAATTCCAGCACTTTGGGAGGCCGAGGTGGGCGGATCACGAGGTCAGGAGATCAAGACCATCCTGGCTAACACGGTGAAACCCTGTCTCTACTAAAAATACAAAAACAATTAGCCAGGCGTGGTGGCGAGCGCCTGTAATCCCAGCCACTGGGAGGCTGAGGCAAGAGAATGACATGAACCCAGGAGGCGGAGCTTGCAGTGAGCCCAAATCGCACCACTGTACTCCTGCCTGGGCAACAGGGCGAGACTCCGTCTAAAAAAAAAATAAAAAATAAAATAAAATTTTAGTTAAACAGTTATGATGATAACTTGTAGTTTACTTTGCATTTCTTTATTTATAGAATACATTTTCTACACAGTGATTTACTGTTGGTACTTCCTACTTTGTTAACTCATTAACTCCACTTACTCATTGATGGGAGTCTGGATATCTTCCTTCTGTAGAGTTTCACAAATCCTCATGTTTTCTTATTCACTGCTTTTCTTCTATCAGTTGATTCATTGAATTTAGTGTGGGGATTTTACCACATCGATACTGCCTTCAGTGATTTTCTTTATGTTAGATTTTAGAAATTTCTCTCTGCTTTAATGTTTTAGACTAAATATACCATTCCATTGTCTACTAAAGGGCTCAAGACTGTTCTTTAATATTGTTTGATTTCTTTAAAATGAATTCCACTGTGACTTGATCAAGTTTTGTATTATACCCCTTGGGGACTTTAATTGATATTATGTTAAAACTACATATTAACTTGAAGAATATGATCAGTTTTGTTCTCATTAAATTTTTCTGTTAAAAGGAAACATATCGTTCTATTGTTGGTGACTTCCTTTTTTCTCCCATTAAATTCAGTTACAGAAAGTTGCCTTCAAGAATTATATACAAATCTCATGTGTCCTCAGTTCCATTAATAGCCATGCAGTTAATGTTTGTGTTGCTTTTAGCAATGGTATCTTCTTCTCCACCATGTGTTATAGTTGTGTGACAGTTAGGAAAGCAGTTGTTTAATTAATTACAAAAGTAATTTGGAAAATTTGGAAATAGAATTATCCAGTTCTATCACTAGTATTACCTTGTTCAATTTTCTTCTGATTAAAACAATTATATTTGCCAGTTCTTTATTAGATAATTATAATATTTGAAAATACACGGCCACAGGGCTAGGCGTGGTGGCTTATTCCTGTGATCCCAACACTTTGAGAGGCCTAGGCAAAAGGATTGCATGAGCCCAGGAGTTTGAGACCAGCCTGGGCAACATAGTGAGATCCTGTCTTGAAAAATTAGCCAGGCGTGGTGGTGCATGCCTATAGTCCCAGCTATTCAGGAGGCTGAAGTGGGAGAAGTGCGACCCTGGAGGTCGAGGCTACAGTGGGCCATGATCGTGCCGCCACACTTAGTCTGGGAAACAAAGTGAGGCCCTGTCTCAAAAAAAATAAATAAAATAAAAAAAAGAGAGAAAATTAAGAAAAATCGATCTACAATAGAATATATATAAAAAATACTTAGGAATAAATTTTTAAAACTCCAGAACTAATAATACTTCCAAAACAACACAACATTGTTGAAAGGAATTTCTCCTTTCTAATCCCGCAGCCAGTGTCAATATACTGTGAGATGTCCTTGCACACCTTTCTCCAGGCTCATACACATGCTTGTATGCATGCACACACATCACCACACACACACACACACATACACACACACAGCACTCACCCTTTCTAATCCTGCAGCCAGTGTCAGTATACTAAGATGTGTCCTTGCACACCTTTCTCCAGGCTCATACACATGCTTGTATGCATGCACACACATCACCACACACGCACACACACACACGCGCTCACCCTTTCTAATCCTGCAGCCAGTGTCAGTATACTAAGACGTGTCCTTGCACACCTTTCTCCAGGCTCATACACATGCTTGTATGCATGCACGCACATCATACCAAGTGCACATGGCACACCATACCAGACACACATACGGTTTTAAAAACTTGAGATATAGTTCACATACATTAAAATTTGTACTTTAACATGTACAATTCAGTGTTTTTCATATATTTACAAGGTTGTGTAACTACCGCTATTATCTAATTCCAGACCTTTTTTTTCTTTTTGAGACAGAGTTTTGCTCTTGTTGCGCAGGCTGGAGTGCAATTTCACAGTCTCGGCTCACTGCAACCTCTGCCTCCCAGGTTCAAGTGATCCTCCTACCTCAGCCTCCCAAGTAGCTGGAATTGCAGGCATGCTCACCATGCCTGGTATTTAGTAGAGACGGGGTTTCAGCATGTTGGTCAGGCTAGTCACAGACTTCTGACCTCAGGTGATCTGCCCACCTTAGCCTCCCAAAGTGCTGAGCTTACAGGTGTGAGCCACCATGCCTGACCCCAGAACATTTTTATTACCTGAAAAAGAACTTTGTATGTATTAGTATTCACTCCCCATTTTCTCTCAAAACTCCCAGCCCTAGGCAATTACCAGTCTACTTTGCCTTTGTAGATTTGCCAATTCTGACATTTCATATAAATGGAATCATACATTGTGTGGCCCTTGTGTCTGGCTTTTCTTACTTAATGGAATGTTTTCAGGATTCATCCATGTTGTAGCATGTATCAGTACTTCATTCCTTTTATTGACAGATTAATATTTTATTGTATGGACATACTTCATTTTGTTTATTCACTGGTTGGTGGACAGTTGGATTGCTATTATGAGGAACATTTGTGTACAAGCTTTTGCGTAGACATATATGTTCATTTGTCTTAGGTATAGACCTAGGAGTATAAATACTGGGTCCTGTTAAACTGTATGTTTAACCTTTTGAGGAAGTACCAGGCTGTTTTCCAAAGCAGTTCCACCATTGTACACCAGCAATCTATGGGGATTCCAGTTCCTTTACATCCTTGCCAAAACTTGTTATCATCTGTTTTTTTTTTTTGATTGTGACTATTCTAGTAGGTATGAAGTGGGATCTCATTGTAGTTTTCATTTGCATTTTCTAGTAACTAAAAATGTATATTTTTTCATGTGCTTTATTGGCTATTTGTGTATCTTTGGAGAAATAACTATTCAAACTCTTTATCCATCTTTATATAGTCTAGATACAAGTCCCATATTACATATATAATTTACAAATATGTTTTCCCATTAGTTTCGTAGTTTAAAACATTCATTCCTAAGTATTTTATTCTTTTTTGATTCTATTGTAGATGGAATTTTTCTTTTTTTTTTTTTTTTTGAGATGG
>NW_012115744.1:488281-490906 GCF_000951035.1 Colobus angolensis palliatus | reverse complement strand
CTCCTGACCTCGTGATCCGCCCGTCTCGGCCTCCCAAAGTGCTGGGATTACAGGCTTGAGCCACCGCGCCCGGCCTGGAATTTTTCTTAATTTCATTTTCAGATTGTTCATTGCTAGTTTATAGGAATACAAGTGATTTTTGTAGAGTGATCTTGTAACATGCAACTTTGCTAAATTTGTTTATTAATGCATAGTTTTTAGTGGATTCCTTAGGATTTTCTGTATACAAGATCTTTTCATCTGCAAAGAGGTAATTTTACTTTTTTCTTCTCATTTGGATACTATTTATTTATTTTCTTGCCTAACTCCCCTGGCTAGCACTTCTAGTACAATGTTGAATAGAAATAGTAAGAGTAGGCATCCTCGTCTTATTCCATTCATCAGGGAAGACATCTAATGTTTCACCATTGGGGATGATGTGAGCTACAGTCCTTACTTTTTGTTAAATCTCATGATTTAGTTGACAGAATCCTCTAGTAACCTCGCTAGAAAGTGACCATGGCACAGAAAGTTTTTGAGACCTCATCAAGGGTCACCAACTTCCTTGATTTGCCTGGGATTGAGAAATTATTGGGACATGTGAATTTTAGGTTTTTCTTTTTTTTCCCCAGGTTATATCTGGGTTAATAGTTTACCTAGGACCGAGGGAATTCCCAGGATGTGGGACTAATGGTGCTGAAGCCAGGAACATCCTGGGCAAACCAGGATGAGCTTGTTACCCTGCCACATGCCTGAAAATGCTTTTTTTTCTATCTTTATGCTTGATCAAAGTTTGAATCTGTAGAACTTAAGGTTGGAAATATTCCCTGCATTGCTCCATTTTCTTCTAGCTTACAGTTTGACCCTTAGGAAGTCGATGTAATACTTTTCTTTTTTTAATACTGGTCTTGCTCATGGCTTACTGTAGTCTCAACCTCCTGGGCTCAAGCAATCCTCTCACCTCAGTCCCCGGAGCTGGGACCATAGGCATGTGCCACCATGTCTAGCTAATTAAGATTTTTTTTTTTTTTGGTAGAGATGAGGCCTTGATATGTTGCGTAGGCTGCTCTGGAACTCCTGGGTTCAAGCTGTCCTCCATCTTGGCCTCTCAAAGTGTTCAGATTGTAGGCGTGGGCCGCCATGCCTGACCTTGATTGTGCTTTTGATATGACAAGTCAAGTGCAATAGTGAGAAATGGGGAAAGAGTAGAACAAAGAGTTTGCTTGAGTTTAACCTGGTACTTGCTGGGCCTTTAAAGCTGAAGATTCATGTCCTTCGTATCATAATTTAAGAAATTTCCTTAAGTTCTTTCTGTTTATCTGCTTTCCTTTATTTTCTTTGTTCTCTAGTTCTTCAGTTATTCAGATATTGGATCACTAGTTTCATTAAAAAAATTTTTTTTTTTCTGTATCCTGTGTCTCTGACTTTTTGTTCTTTTTTGGGGGAAAACCCACACATGACTTCCTCAGCTATGTTCTCTAATCCTGGTGTTGAGGTGTTTTTTCTTTGCTATGATTATTAGTTTATAAAAGCCTTTTCTTGTTTTCTGGAAGTGATTATTATTGTTGTTCTTTAAGCAATATTCTTTACTTGTTTCAAGGATGCAAAGTTGTGTCATTGTTCTGAGCAGATAAACACATGCTCTCATGCGCTCTTACACTCACATTTACCTGCACTAATGCACACTCACATGCACTCACACACACACTTGTGCTCTCATGCACACTCTCAATGCATACTCACATGAGCTGTCACACATATGTACACACACAGTTTCTCACACACATGTCGGAAGGATTGGGCATGGAGGGAAAGAGGGAAAGGTTGGATGTGAGGAGCTTGCGGAAGAGGTAGTGGTCCTGGGCCAGACTGGCTGGGAGGATGCGTGAGCTGGGAGATGTGCAGTGATGGGAAGGAAGAAGCGAGGACTATAGACCTTGCAGGAAAACAAGCCTGATCCCCAATAAGATGTGGTGACAGATGAGCATGTGAACTGTGGATGAGAAAGGATCCTGTGCAGTGCCATACACACACCAAGTATTGTTGCTCTTTATGCACATAAGAAACATGTGATTGACTTAAGCTAGGAGATTACTGAGTTGTAAGTAGAAGTGACCAGCAGACAGTTGGAAATGGAGTCTGAAGTTTGGGGAAGAGAAGCAGAAGTTGGAACTTGATTTGGGAGTCAGCACCTTACAAGTGGTAGTTGCTGTTTCTGAAGGGAGAAGGATATAAGTCAGTGTTCAGATGGGAGAGGTCCATAATTATGGGGCAGTTAAGAAGAGGAGCTTGTAAAGAAGGATAAGATAAAGAAAAAAAGCAAGTCTGAGTATTCCAAATCAAAGATTTAAAAGAAAGGGTATGTGTTTATGTGTTTTGAGACAGGGTCCTGTTCTGTCACCCAGGCTAGAGTGCAATGGCATGATCTTGGCTCACTGCAGCCTCAACCTCCTGGGCTTAAGCAATCCTCCCACCCTCAGCCTCTGGAGTAGTTGGGATCACAGGTGCATGCCAGTGTGCCTGGCTAATTAAAACTTTTTTTTTTTTTTTTTGTAGAGATAGGGTCTCATTATGTTGCCCAGGCTGGTTTTGAACACCTGGGCCCAAGTGATCCTCCCGCCTTGGCCTCCCAAAATGCTGGGATTA
>NW_012115744.1:455120-487901 GCF_000951035.1 Colobus angolensis palliatus | reverse complement strand
AAGTTTTTATTATTTACATTTAAAGACGTTTTAAAATCCCAGCATGTCGGCTTGTGATGTTCACCTTTCCTGCGTGCCTACCTTTCCTGCAGCTTATTCTGTTGTTTGTGTCAAATATTACCTGGATCTGTGATGGCTGAATAAATGTGCTGCTTCAAAGCCATGGAGGTCCTGCCAAGTCTTAACACCATTTTAACCTTCATCTTGGTTAGACGTACAGAGTTATAGGAGCAGGAAATTAAAGTCTAGAAAAAAAAAATTATTACAAATGATTTAGTGCTTTCTCCTTTGGGTTGGAATCCTGTTTCTAGCAGTAGTGAGCTTATCTTCCAGAGAAACCACTATGGGATTCTATGGACATTGTTTATCTATTATTATTATTATTATTATTATTATTTGAGATGAAGTCTCACTCTGTCACCTAGGCTGGAGTGCAGTGGCGCAGTCTTGGCTCACTGCAACCTCTGCTTCCTGAGTTCAAGTGATTCTCCTACCTCAGCCTCCTGAGTAGCTGGGATTACAGGCACGTGCCACCATGCCCCGCTAATTTTTGTATGTTCAGTAGAGATGGGGTTTCACCATGTTGGCCAGGCTGGTCTCAAACCCCTGACCTCAGGTGATCCGCCCCCCTCAGCTTCCAGAGTGCTGGGATTACAGGCATGAGCGACCACACCCGCCCGACATTTTTTACTTTTAAAGTCACTTCTTCCCAGCCGTCTGAGCTGTTATGTGGAACCATCCTGCGCCTCCATAACAGTAATTGGGTTTTTGGGCTAGGAACAGAATGTCCCTGAAATCCAACAGCTGACTTTTCCTCAGAATTGTACAGAACAGCAAAGATGGAGGAAGTCAATGTGCAAAGGACTTTTAAAGCATAACATCAAAGGAGCTACAGTTTAGTCAATTTACATTTCTGGCCCAAGTGACATCAGCCCTTTGTGTGTGCGAGTTCTCTCTTAATTGAGTCACAAGAGCAGCCGCATGGCTGGTTCTTGTCATCTGGCCAGACCAGCCCCTCCCTCTGATGGCCTTTCCTGGCTTCTGACTTAATTATATTTTAAATCAAACCACTCATCACAAGTGACTGATCTTATGACCATTTTGGTCCCCTCCCAAAAACGTTTAGAAGGACGTATGGAGTCAGAATCCCAAGCTCCTGTCTACCTGCAGTCAGCTCCTGTGCTTTGTCGGCTTCCTGGGATTCATGCCTATCCCAGGAAGAAGCTCCTGTAAGATAGTCCTGGTGGAGTGCCTGTGTCTTCAGCGTGTCCACACCCTAGCCTTGCCTGCTGAACTGAGTAAAGGAGTCCGTTCTCTTTTGTCTCTGAGACTCTTGGGCTCTGTTGCCCAGATTGGAGTGCAATGGCATGATTTCAGCTCACCAAAGCCTCCTGGCCTCAAGCAGTCCTCTTACCTTAGCCTCCCAAGTGGCTGGGATCACAGGCGTGCACCCCCATGCCTCCTCGCTAACTTTTATATTTTTGTAGAGATAGGTTTTCACCATGTTGGCTAGGCTGGTTTTGAACTTCTGAGCTCAAGCGATCATCCTGCCTTGGCCTCCCAAAGTGCTGGGATTACAGGTGTGAGCCACTGTGTCTGGCCATCCCTGGGATTCTAACTCCTGTTTGCTTGTCCCTGGGACTTGAGATGGGCTGTCTCCCTCCTGGGCTGCCCTTGACTCTGGTTTGTATTTAGTTTAGAATCAAGGTGACCACCATTCTTATAGCACAGGGAGGACATTTTTGCCCTCATCAATGATACTTTCTCTTGACTGTGCTTTTTTTTCCTTCTTTACAGATGACTTTTCTCCACAAATGCCTTTGATTTTATTCATGAGATCATTCCAAACATACTGAATACTTTTGTTTTGTTTTTTCTCTCAGGATGACTCTGTCAACCACCAAATACTAACTCTGGCTTCCTTTCCTCTTTTTATCCTTCTTCTTTGCCCACCTTCTTTTCAACTTAGTCCATTTTGTTTTCCTGTGTACTAAACTGCATGTATTTAAAGTACACAGTTTAATAAGTTTTGATGTATATACACCCCTATGAAACCATCACCACAGTCAAGCTAATGAACAGTCATCGCCCCCAGAAGTTTCTTCAGACCCCCTCCTGCTGCCCATCCTTCCACCTCCATTCCCATCCTTAGGCAGCCACGGCTCTGTTTTTTGTCACGATAGATTACATTTCCTAGAATTATATAAATGGAATCATATAGTATGTACTTTAAAAATTTATTTAGTTGAAAATTGCAGTAAAATACACATAAAATTACCATCATAACCATTTTCAAGCATGCTGCAGCTATGTAACATTAAGTACATTCACATTGTCATGCAACCATCATCGCCATTGAGATCCAGGACTTTTTTTTTTGTTTTTTTGTTTTGTTTTGTTTTGTTTTGTTTTTTGAGACAGAGTCTCGCTCAGTCGCCCAGGCTGGAATGCAGTGGCACAATCTCCCCTCACTGCAAGCTCCGCCTCCTGGGTTCACGCCATTCTCCTGCCTCAGCCTCCCAAGTAGCTGGGACTACAGGCGCCCACCACCGTGCCCAGCTAATTTTTTGCATTTTTGGTAGAGATGGGGTTTCACCGTGTTAGCCAAGATGGTCTCTATCTCCTGACCTCATGATCCGCCCACCTTGGCCTCCCAAAGTGCTGGGATTACAGGCGTGAGCCACCGTGCCCGGCCGAGATCCAGGACTTTTAAAAGTCTGTTTGCAAGCTGAAACTCTGTATCCATGAAACAGCGACTCCCCTTCCCTGTGCTCCCAGTCTTTGGAAACCACCATTCTACTTTCTGTCCCTATGAATCCGACTCTCTGAGTACCTCATGTAAATGGAATCATATAGTAATTTTTGTGTGTGTGCCTGGCTTATTTCACTTAGCATAATGTCTTCAAGTTTCACCCATGTTGTAGCATGTGTCAGAATGTCCTTCTTTTTTAAGTCTGAATAATCCATCGTATGGATATACTACATTTTGTTTATCCATTCATCCATTGATGGATATTTGAGTTCCTTCCACCTTTCAGCTATTGTAAACAGTGCTACTGTGAACATGAATGTACAGATATTCAGAGTATATACTCTTTTTGGTCTGATTTCTTTCAGGATAATTATTTTTAGGTTCATCCATGTTATGTATATGAATAATTTCTTTTTTATTTTTTATCTGTTCATCTATTGAATACTATTGGGTTGTTTCTGCCTTTTGGCAGAACACAAATGGTGAACAAATATGACCATTTGTGCTGCGGCCATTTGTGTACAAGTCTTTGTGTGGGTGGACACTTCATTTCTCTGGGTCAATAACCTAGAAGTAGAATAGCTATTCCATATGTCAGGTGCCAGATTGTTTTCCAGAGTACTGTACGCTTTATATCCCCACTAGCATGTATCAGTTCCAGTTGCTCTTCATCCTAACATCAGTGTTTTATTTATTGTTTTATTAAAATTTTTAAGATTGGGTCTTGCTATTTTCCCCAGGCTGCTCTCAAACTCCCGGGCTCAAGTGATCCTCCTGCCTCAGCCTCTTAAAGTGCTGGAATTACAGGTGTGAGCCAGTGTGCATGACCAGCATTTGGTGTTTTAAAGTTAGATATTCTTGGCCGGACGTGGTGGCTCACACCTGTAATCCCAGCACTTTGGGAGACCAAGTCAGGTGGATCATGTGAGGTCAGGAGTTCGAGACCAGCCTTGCCAACATGGTGAAACCCCACCTCTACTAAACATACAAAAATTAGCTGGATGTGGTGGCATATGCCTATAAGCCTGCTACTGGGGAGGCTGAGCCATGAGAATCTCTTGACTCCAGGAGGTAGAGGCTGCAGTGAGCTGAGATCACATCACTGCACTCCAGCCTGGGCAACAGAGCAAGACTCTGTCTCAAAAAAAAAAAAAAAAAATTAGACATTCTTATGGTTTCATTGTGGTATTTCACTATGGTTTGAATTTTGCAGTTCCATAATAAGCAATAATGTTGCCCTTTATATTTTATTTGATGAAGTGTCAGTTGAAATGTTTTATCCGTTTTAAAAAATTGGGTTGTTTTCTTATTGAGTTTTGAGAGCTCTCTGCATATTTTGGATCTGAGTAATTTATCAGATATATAATTTGCAAATATTTTCTCCCAGTCTTTGGATTGTCTTTTCATTGTCTTAACATTGCCTTTTGAGTAGCAGAAGTTCTTCATTTTGATGAAGTCCAGTGTATCAGTTTGTTTTTTTATGGATCGTGTTTTTGATGTCGTATCTAGGAAATCTTGGCCTAACTCAAAGTCACAAAGATTTTCTCCTATGTTTTCTATTAAAAGTTTTATAGTTTTAGGTTTTATACTTAGGTCTATGATTCATTTTGAGTTATTCTTAGTATATGATGCAAGGTATGGCTGAAAGTTCCTTTTTGGTATGTGTATGGATGTCTGGTTACACCAGCATCATTTGTTGAAAGTACTATACTTTCTTCACTAAACTTTTATATGGTTTTGCCCCTTTCCTTCTGCCTTTTTGCATAGTAAGCCTCCTGTATCCAGTAATCTTATCCTGCTTTGTTACCTGTCAAGCACATTATTCCCTTTCATTTTGCCCTGTGCCTTCCTTTTTTGTCCTTAATTCCACCCAGTCCTTGTCTTCTACTCTTGTGCTGACACCAGCAGTTTGATTTCTGCCTTTATGAATACAGTGACTCTCTCACAAGGTATGGACAGCTTCCTTGGGGTTAGAGTGAGTGGTCTGTCTTTAGGTTTCCCTTTATCGATCTCCTCTGATATTTGATGCCATCAACTGTCCCTTTACTTTGAAATGCATGTGTTTGGCTTCTGTACTTCCTGATTCTCTTCCTCCCCAATAATTAGTCTTTCAGCCTCTTTCTTAGGCTTGTCTTGTTTCCACCCCTTAAACGTGGGTGTTGTCAAGATTATATCTATAATCAGCCCTTTTCTTCTTTCTGCAGTTTTCTCCGTTGGAGAGCTCATCCATTCCCAGAGCCTGAAGCCATACATCTGTGATTCCCTCTGACCTCTGTTCCATGCTCTCTGCCTCTCCCTGTGTTTGGTCCTAGTTTAATTTGGAGTTTAGTTTTCCTGATGTTCTGTAGATCTACAGGGGACCACATCAACTTCCTGACCTCCTTTCTCTAGGAAGAGTTCTACCATTCTTCTCATTGCCAAAGCTCAGGGCACCTTCTTCCTTCCTTGCTTGTCCAATATGCACTAAATCACGCTATCACCATAATTTCCCTTGATATTCTGAACAAAATGAGCACATCTTTAGGAAGCAAGACCTATGAAGTAGTTTTTTTTTTTTTTTTTTCTCTTTCTGTATTCTTTTGGAGTGGGAGTGGGAGAGTGGAGGTTGCAGGTGGTCCATGTCCAACTTCCTGCCTGAGCTGGAGCAGGGTCCTGGAGGTAGGTTCTTGTGGCTACTGATGCAGAACAACGACTCAGGAAGGTATCACCCAGCTTAGACTAAATCATACTGTGGAGACAGTTCCCACATCTAAGTGGAGTTTTATTTGACCCTGATGTTAACATTAACTGTGGCTCTGGGTGGTGATCAAGGAAGCTGAAGAAGCTTGTCTCGGTGCCAGCAACATTGAGAAGTATACCATCATCATTTGTGAATTAAGTGTAAGATAGAATTACATCACACTTACTATCTCTCCAGCGCCTTGGGCAGGTGTTCTGGGGGCTCTGTGGAAAGCCTCTGGTTGGGTCAGTAGTCACTCTCTGCATCTCCTCTTGGGGCAACTTGGGCCACTCATCCTCAGGAGTGACCACGGACAGACTGATGAAAAGGCTGCCCTGGCTCTTAGAGAACTTGCTGCTGTTCATGTTCACTGTGTGCTGCACAGACCAGGAATTAATTTCACCTTCTGTCTGCTAGACTCTTGAAATTGGGACAGGCAGACAGCCGTGCAGCTAAGGAAATGAGAGAAGCCTATTAAGGCCAAGGAGAGTGGAGGCTGAAGGCACATGGGAGCAGACCACAGTCATGCCAGTGAGTATCAGGAAGCTGAATACTCTGTGGGGAAGCCTGTGTTCAGGTACCAAGTGTGGTGGGTGCAAGGCAGGGCATGACAGGTGCATTACAGCCTAAAGAACAGGGGTGAGGCCGGAATTTGGCTCAGCCACTTAGGGTATGTGACTATGGACCATTCATTTAGCCTCTGGGAGCCTCCGTTTCCCAGAGATGACAATTTCCCAGGGTGTGGTCAATTCTGCGTGCAACCTTGTGTGGCCAGGCAGAGGTGCCCCTTGCTGATGGCCTGTCCCTTTTCCTTATTCCCCTCTAACTGATGTCGTATGTCTCTTGTCTTCCATGTGAACTTGATGTCACCTCAGATCTATGGCTTTGAGGATGGCTAATGCAAGGATGGTGTTTCAGTTCATTTGGGCTGCTGTAACAGAATACCTGAGAGCAGGTGTTTATACAAAATTTTATTTTCCTACAGTTCTGTAGGCTGGAAAATCCAAGATCAAGGCTTTGGCAGGTTCAGTTGTCAGGTGAAGGCTGCTCTCTGCTTCTAAGATGGCGCCTGTGCTGTATCCTTTGGAGGGGTGGAATGCTGTGTCCTCACATGGTAAGAGGGACAGAAGGGGAAGAGAGCTGGATGCTGCATGAATCCTTTTTAATAAACACCTTAATCTAATCATAAGGGAGGAGCCCTTATAACCCAATCACTTCTTAATACCATCGCATTGGCCATTAAGTTTCCACACCTGAATTTTGGAGGAGACACATTCAAACCATAGTAGATGGCAAATATACAGAAACTTTCTACAGAAGACCCTCGTTACAGTGTTTGTTGTCCTGGGGCAGGCTACTCAGGCTTGTCACTTAAACAAGTCTTTTTAATGTCTTCCTCTGGAGAGACTGGTTTTGTCAGGTGAACGTTGTGGCTGTCAAACTTGCACGGACCTTCCCATGTTGAGATGGGACGTCAATAAGTGCGTTAACAGATAGGTATCAGGTCGTCTTCCCCTACCAGGCCTGTCCCTAGGGAATGAAATGGCCTCATGGTGAAGCATCTCTTGGTTAAGGCTCTTCTAAGGCAAGAACTAATTACTTTTCCTTGGCAGCCCAAGTAAATGCTCTCTGTGAGAGATTTCTTTCTGACATTTGTTTCACTGTGGCTGTACTTATTGAAAAACTTTTATGTAATTCACTACAGAGAATTTTCAAATGAATATAATGAACATTGCCAGAAACTGGGCTGGATTTCTGAGGCATTGTTTTATTTACTTATTTTTTTTAGATTTTCAGTCAAATCATATAATCATGTTTGATGGAGTATCTAGTTCTGCCAGTTAAAAGGGTAATAGTATGGGGATTGCTAATTTACACATTAGTCAAAAATACTCCTCTGAAACACTTTTTAAGGGAGGCAATAAACAGTGACTATTATGGTTTGAAGTGATATAGGTAGACGGCCCCCTACCCAATGTCAGATGTAAACTAACAAAGCATGATCACACCCTGGGCATTGGAAGGACCTGGTTGGCCAGCCTGGGGCCTAGGTCTTTGGGGCATCCCTGCCAGCCATCCAGCCACCCTCAGAGCAGGCGTGCCTGGAGGATCTTGGCCCATTTATATGCAGAAGAGGATCAAATTGGCTAACACCAAGGCTTTATAAATAGTAGGACTGTTTCTCCAGCCTGTCTTCATTCTGTTCACAGCTAAAATTTCCTGGCAGCTTGTAACTAATGAGAACGGAAAAGTACTGTTTGCAGAGATTTCAGCTAGCTGACTTGAATGCTCCCATGATGCTTTGTCACTGATTGTTGTACTTACTGCTCCCTGGGGTGGCCATTGCCTTCCAAGTTGAGCTGGGTCTCAGGTAATGAAAACAGCAACACTCTGACCAGGACCCCAAGATGGTCACAAGGAAAGCCCATTTTGTCTTCATGAGAGTATGACCACACACATGTTCTATCGCTGAGAGCTGTGACACCCAGAGGTCACAGGCTTGGCTAAGGATGTCTGTAGGACTTGAATAGTCCAGCCTCATGTGTCAGTTGGGGATAATGATTGGACTAGCATAGACCTGTAGGTAAGTGTGCAGTAATGTCAGATACAGCTAATATGTTGTCTCACCTGAGCTCTGCAGTACTTCTGCAATGGAAGTGTTGTTTCCCTGACTTTACTGATGAGCAAAGTGGAGGCTTGGAGAGCCAAGGTTTTATTACCAACCGGTGGCTGGGCAGGGATTTTTGACTCCAGAGTCTGTGTCCTTAAGTACTGGTTTCGGTTCTCCTTTATCTGGAATTCTTGAAAGATGTACCTTGCATTAAACAAATCAGACACGTAAAATCTCTTTGCCTTGGTTTTTCACTTTCTCATTAGAGAACTCATTGCTTCATAGAACTTTACATCAGCTGAAAGTTGTTGTAATGGATTTCCATGCAGTGTGTGTGACTGTGTTGTGTTCATTTCTGTCTAGATACACCTTCCACTGTGCACACCTGTGTGCACACACACAACCCACACCTCCTCCCCTCCAAAAACAGAACAAACAGGAAAAAGACCAGAAACAGTCATTGTGGATGTGGAGAAACCTGCAGAGACCTTATGAGGCAGATGGCTTTGGAGGTCAGCAGTTGAGAAGAGGCAAGCACCTGGTCAGAGGGAATAACCTTTGCAAATAAATGATACCATTAAAGGGATGCTGATATTCCTGTGTTCCTAGGGGAAGGGAGTAAACAGGGATGGGGCTGGCAGGGACCACACTGTGCATGTCTCTGTGCTGCCAAGACCCTGATTCATGCTAAAGAATTGGGGCTTATCTTTAGAAATTAGGGCAACTTATCTAACTCAGGAGTGTTTGCTTAGATTTGTCATAAAGTTAACAGGCAGCAGTCAGGGTGGACAAGGTAGGGGATGTAGAAAAGGATACATACCAGGCAGCTGTTGCAGTTCAGGGGTGTATGTGTGGAAGATATAGAGATAGTGCTGTGTTCTTTGGAGTGTAAGGGGCAGGCAGCAGGAAGGGTCAGCCAAAGGAAACCAAAGGGATGGAGGAGAGGGAAAACAGGTGAGGGTGGAGGGGTGGAGGAGAGGGAGAGCCTGGGTAGTCCAAGGGTGGGACATGCATGTCAGATGTTGTGGAGGTATCAGATGGACAGAAATTCAGAAAGGCAAGTTTGGTTACCTTGGAAGTCACTTGTGATTGGCAGAGATTTCACAGTGGGGCATATTGGAAGGTAAGGTGGGAAGAAAGTGACTCAAGATGTTTCGCTGGGAATAAAAGGAAGAAGGCAGTAGCCTGAACAGAAGGCTGGTTGAAAGAAGAGTTGTGAGTCCTTGTGTTTGATGATTTTAAGGAAGAGTGAGGCATGAGGCAAGGTATCAGTGGGTAAGAAGAGCTTGGGGATCCAAGAGATCAAGTGATACTGATGGCACAGGGTCTCACAGTGGGAAATGGGAGCTTCTCCCAGGCCCACAGGACTCAGCATTATTGATAGTGGGTGTGTGCTAATTAATGTCAAAGTTGGGGTGTTACGTAAGTGTTCAATTAGTAGAGGAGTTTTGCTCTGTCAAAGTAATTCTTTGCTTACCAAAAGGACTTACTGCAAGATTCTATTAAATAACGAACTCGAGTTTGTTGAGGTTTTCTCTTTGTAAATGTATATAAATGCTGCACTTGTGTGAGGCTCCTCAGGGATTGGGCCCTGTCTCCCAGCCAGAAAAGCTTTCTTTTCTTTTTTTTTTTTTGAGATGGAGTCTCGCTCTGCCGCCCAGGCTG
Source organism: Colobus angolensis palliatus (assembly GCF_000951035.1). Taxonomy (NCBI): domain Eukaryota; kingdom Metazoa; phylum Chordata; class Mammalia; order Primates; family Cercopithecidae; genus Colobus; species Colobus angolensis. The sequence continues at coordinate 478,154 of NW_012115744.1, read as the reverse complement.
GAGTGCAGTGGCCGGATCTCAGCTCACTGCAAGCTCCGCCTCCTGGGTTTACGCCATTCTCCTGCCTCAGCCTCCCAAGTAGCTGGGACTACAGGCGCCCGCCACGTCACCCGGCTAGTTTTTTGTATTTTTTTAGTAGAGACGGGGTTTCACCGGGTTAGCCAGGATGGTCTCGATCTCCTGACCTCGTGATCTGCCCGTCTCGGCCTCCCAAAGTGCTGGGATTACAGGCTTGAGCCACCGCGCCCAGCCGCTTTCTGTTCTTTACATCCACCTTCCCCTGTCCCCAGGCCTGGGACACCTGGGGTGGAGTGGACAAGTCTTGGAGGGAGCAAACCTTTGTGTTTATCTGGGTGCTTTCTCAGAAAGAAGAGGGGCAGAGGGGCTGCTTTACTTTTTCTGGATTTCTCTTTTTAGATTTACAGGCCAAGGAACAGGTGATAGGAGGCAGTGAGATGAGAAGGTAAAAGTGATGGACAGGGACTCTGAATCTGTAGCCCTCCTTGCGCCGGCCTGAGCCTTCCTCATTCCAGAAATTCTGTTCTCAATACAGCAAACCTTCTGATTTTGCTCATAGAAAAAGCTCCAGCCTTTTCACATGATAGCTTCTTTTGAAGCTGAGAGGTATCCAAATGCATTAGTCTTAGATGAACACACCTGAAATCTCACTTTTATGGGAATTTCATAGATTATACTCTTGAATTCCAGTTGTACATTTTTGTTTGCACACACAGGCATTTCAGAGTGTAATGAGAGGAGGCTGGTGCTCATAAAGAAGGCTGACTTTACAGTAAACCACCTCCCAGGAGAACTGAAGATGGGGCTTGAGCTGAGGTGGGGTCTCCCCTTCACCATCTTGAGCAGCAGCCGGGCCCCAGGTCTTCACCCAGACAGTCAAGGACCTCGGCCTAAACAGCATCCAGCTCTTAGAAGTCTTGTAAAATTGGGCTGGGCGTGGTGGGTCATGCCTGTAATTCCAGCACTTAGAAGGAGGCTGTGGCAGGCAGATCACTTGAGGCCAGGAGTTTGAGACCAGCTTGGCGAACATGGCGAAACCCCATCTCTACTAAAAATACAAAAATCAGCTGGGTGTGATGATGCATGCCTGTAATCCCAGCTATTTGGGAGACTGAGGCAGGAGAATTGCTTGAACCCGGGAGGTGGAGGTTGCAGTAAGCCAAGATCGCGCCACTGCACTCCAGCTTGGGTGACAGAGCGAGACCCCATCTCAAAAAAAAAAAAAACGAAAAAGAAAAAGAAAAAAAAAAGAATTCTTTTAAATTGAAAACAAAACTCAGACTTTGGCTACTTGAATCTCTAATGTACTAGGAAAGCTGATAATTTAAAGGTAACAAGTGTGGAATGTCTTCTTTAAGATTAGCGTGCAGTCTCATTGTACCTGTTATCTGTTCTGTTTTGTTGTTTTTTAATATTGAATGTGTTCAAAGCTCATCCCACCTGTATGCAGAGTGTGTTAGAAACTGTGTCGGATGTGATTGTTCTCTTTCTAGAAGGTAGGGCTCCCATGACAGCCATATAGGCTCTCTTGCCTGTGTAAGTAAGCACAAAATAAACCAGTAAAGAAAATGCCTGTTTTCTGTGTGAATACGTTGTCGTTTGATGTCATGGTGTTAAGTATGAAGGTGCTATAAAGAAAAGGGGAGAGTTTGCCCCTCTTGTTAGGGAGGAAGTTCAATTTTGGTAAAGACTTTGAGGGTAAGAGGAAAGTGATTGAATGAGTGAGCTGAGACAGAAGACGAATGAGGCGAGGTGAGCCTCCATCTTGTCACTTGTCCCCGTCCACCTTCAGCCCTCCTGGTGAAGTGGCTGAAGTGGTTCAGCCTGAGTGTCCTTGGCCCTGCCCTGGGTCCCCCAGGTGCATACTCTCCTGCATGTGCTTACACCCTCAGGCTTGCCTGCAGTCTCCATGCTGGTGCCCCCAAATAGCCTCTGGATCTACTCCCTTTGGCATTCTGCAGTCTACTCTCCATGTGGCAGCTGTGCATTGACCTTTTAAAACAGCCAAATAACATTGGTCCCTGTTCCAACCTTGCAGTGAGTTGCAATCACTTTTTAATTAAATTCTGAACTCTGTTTTAAAAAGCCCTATGTCGATCTTGGCTATTAAGATAGCTTCTCCTCTTTGATGATAACAGTATTATTTGTATTAATAATCTATATCAGTAAAAACATTAATGATGGTGACAGTGACGACTGCAGCTAACACTTACTCTGAGCCATGCACTGTTCTGAGCTTTGTATCTATTCACTCATTAACCCCAGGAACATCTTTGAGGTAGGTACTCATGTGCCCCCATTTTACAAATTTTATAAATGTGAAAATGGAGATATGAGCCCAAGGGCACAGTGAGTTGGAGGCAAAGCTGAGCCCTGAGCCAATGCTGTGGCTGTGGATCAGGGACTTTGTGTGGGAAGCTCTCTAGGCTGCTCATCTCCGTGGTCTTCATAGCTGGCTCTGTCTTACCATTTATCAGAGTTCTGTATGAATGTCCAGTTCTTCCCAGGAGCCTTCTCTGTTGACCAGAGGCTCTGACGGCCACTTAATCACTTTTGATGTACTCCAAGTTTGTAAGTTCCACGTTGTTCCCATCTGTGTCCCTGGGAGCTACAACAGTAAGGGTACCTGGGCCAGTACTCTTTGAGTGGCAGGTGGGCTGGCTCTGATGTGTGGGCTAGCTATGGAGCCCTGACCTGAAGCCTGGGATCCAAGTGTGGGTAGTCCTAGCTGCGAGGGTGGCACAGAGAGGCCGGAGACTGGACAGAGGCTGGGCAGGGCAGGTAGATATGACAAGTCCTTGGCTGGGCTGTATGTAGGGTTTCTGATGCTTCCATACTCCAGGCAGAGTAAATTGGTGCTGTTGTTGGCGGGAGCAAAATTGGACAATGTGGGATTCATTTCTCCCTAGAAGATTGGGTGGTTCTTGGTGCTGAAAGTCCTCCCAGGATATAATGTCCTCAAGAAAACAGAAGACCACCTCACTCACTAGTCATATCAGAGTAGTTTAGTCTAAGAATCCCTAAAAATCCAGTGTTGCCATGCTGTGAGTAAAGCTAAGAAACCAACATGACAGTGCCCTCCACATACTGACTGTTGTGAAAACACGTCTTGTTGTTTTTGGAAAGTCCGCTTGGTAGACCACTAACATTTTCGCCCCCAAAACAGCAGGAGCAGTAAATAACAACCTTCTAGATAAATCAAATGGGAAAGCATTGTCAGAATTTGCTATATCAAGTGCTGTGAACAGTGGCAGCCAGCAGGGAAATTATGCAGAGAAAAGTGTTTTTATTTGCTTTTCAAAGTTGGTGGGACTGGGGGAATATGGGAGATGGGAAGAAAGGGAGGAAAAAAAGAGAAAAATACCATCATCTTGAGTTGAAAATGATGCTAAACGTTTTTGCTTAGGACTGTGATTCAGTATCAAGGGAAGGAAACTGTTAACTCAGGTATTACTAATAGCCTCATGTTGGTGAGGGAGAGAGAGCTCCCGTGCATGAAGACTGGGTAAGAACTTCTAAGTCTCACAACAGCCTAAAAGAATTGGGATCATTATTTTTCCCATTTTATAGATGAGGAAATTGAGGCTTTAATGAGACTGAGGAATTTGCTCGGATAACACAGCTAGTATGAGCCGAAGCCCAGGATTCAAACTATGGACTGACTTGAACTCCAAGGTCTGAATAGTCAAACTGCAGACTTAAACCTCCTCCCCTTTCCCTCTCTTTGAATGTTAATTGACATGGTATATTTGTGAAAACTAACTAAAACCAGAAAAATTGGGGAAAAAAAAAAAAAACTGACTGTGTCAAGTTAATAATAATGACCAGAGGCTTTTTTTTTTTTCTTTTCTTTTTTTTTCCCAATTTTTCTGGTTTTCTCACTAGTTAGTGTCCCTTTTCTGTTCCAGAATTAGGTCCAGGAGTTACCTTGCATTTAGACGTTATGTTCTCATCACCTTCGGTCTGTAGCAGTTCCCATCTTTTTTTGATTTTCATGACCTTCACACTTTTGAAGAGGCCAGGTATGTTGTAGAATGTTCCCAATTTGGGTCTGTGTAGTGTTTTCTTAGAATTAGACTTAAGGCTGTGGATTTGGAGAGGAATACCACAGAGGTGTCTTGTCCTTCTCATCATGTCACATCAGAGGTACATGATGTTAACACGAGTTATTACTGTGATGTTTGCTTGGATCATGTGGCTGAGGCTGGTCGGCCAGATTTCTCCATTGTCATGTGACGGTTGTCCCCTTTCTGTACTCTGTTCATGAGAGCCACTAAGTCCAGCCCCACTCAAGGGTGGGGGATTAATCCCGCTTCCTAGGAGGATGGAGGAGTTTCAAAGAATTTGTTTAATTCTTAGCATATGTTAAGACCACCACAAGGAATAGATAAATATTTTGGGGGAAGATACTGACTTAGAGGTTATGCAAATATCCTGTTTCCTTAAGGTCCTACTGATGTTAGCATCATCGTGATTCTTGGCAGTTACCATGTTTTAATGGTAATTTCCTATTTCCCTCATTCCTTCTGCATTTTTAATTGGACTTCCATTAGGAAGATTTGTCCCCTTCCCTCATTCATTCATTATAATTTATTCAGTTGTTTATATCAATATGGACTCACAGGTAATTCTTTTATTCTTTGCTACTATATTATTGATTTTGCTCCCCACACTGTTCCAGCTCTGGCCATTGTGACTTCTGAGTCCTTCGACATCTTTGCATCCCCCCACCCCCTCCCCCCTTTTAATTTATGATTATTTATTTATTTATTTTAGTACTTCCTTCCTTTCTGGCACTACAGGATTCTCTGGGTTCATCTTATATTTTCTCTGTTTCAGTCCTAGCATCAGCCATTGTCCAAGGGAATTGTCCAAGGAGCCCAATTCCCTTTATTGAATGGTATTTAGAAACCAAGATCTGGGCACTCAGAGGGCATGTGGCTCCTGCTTCTAGGCCCGGTCAGCAGACCAAGCCAGGACATGGATGTGTGTTTACTACCCCACTGTGACACGTGCCTCTTTATTTTTTACCTCTCTATCTGGGTGTATAGGAACTAAACATGAGCTGTCACCTGCATTTAGCAATCTCTTTTAATAGGTGAGTTCTTTGTCATGGAGTAGATGTGTCCCTGACAAATTGTTGGCCATCAGGATCCTGTGTCCTCACTTCTATGGTTGCTGTGGTTATGAGCCCCCAGTTTTTCACCTTCTTCCAATGATGATGGGTATGTCCTCCTTTCCCCCAGGCCATCCCCCTCACTGTTCAGTGTTCACTTGCTACTCCTCCTCCTGCTGTCTGTATATTTTTGAGTTGGGCATCCTCATGCACTGCTTGTAATTGCTGTTGTGGGCCCCTCTGTTAGATCATTCCCTCACTGGCCTCCTCTTCACCGAAGTGCAGCAAGAACTTCTGTTCTTACCTCCTTTTCTGTGAATGTGATAGGTTTTCATGGCCAGTGGCTTTTAAACTTTGGCTGCAACCTGTAGTTATACTGAGAAATACATGTTAACAAGGCTCCCAGGTATGCACGTTCCTGCATAGTGGCAGTTTCACAAAACAGAGCTTGCTCTTTTTCAGTGCAGTATATCTTGTGTATTTCATTCTATTTTCTTCTGTTCTGCTCTGCTAAGAAGATTTTATACCTACCCTTTGAAAAAATATAGTTCTGGGGAATAAATCTTCCAGCTGTGTATAAAAGTCTACGGTCCCTTTCTCTTAGCACTGTCTTGATATGAGGGTGGGATGTGGATTAGCACTCGGTATAGGGTGGGGTCAGTATTAGCACTGGGTGTGGGGATCTTAATTAGGACTGGTTGAGGACAGTCCAGGATTGGTGCAGTGTCTGCAAGGCTGTGATTTTGAGGAAAGGGATTCAGAATCTAGGGTGTAAGCCGTGGATGAATTAGAAAGCTTCCATGTTTTCTCTACTTCTTTTTTTTTTTGAGACGGAGTCTTGCTCCGTCTCCCAGGCTGGAGTGCAGTGGCGCGATCTCCGCTCACTGCAAGCTCCGTCGCCTCCCGGGTTCATGCCATTCTCCTGCCTCGCCTCCCGAGAAGCTGGGACTACAGGCGCCCGCCACCATGCCTGGCTAATTTTTGTGTATTTTTAATAGAGATGGAGTTTCACCGTGTTCGCCAGGGTGGTCTCGATCTCCTGACCTTGTGATCCGCCTGCCTTGGCCTTCTAAGGTGCTGGGATTACAGGCGTGAGCCACCACGCCCGGCCTGTTTTCTCTACTTCTGAGAAGGACATTTCTGAGAAATAATTGTGTCATTGGTATGCATCCTTTTTGATACTATAGGTACTGTAGATTTGAGTGTTAGGTGGTTTTCTTTGGTCTAATTTTTTCTAACATGAGAAGTCTTTGAGAATTTAAATGGTAAAGCTGGTCTTAATTTTTCTGATTTTGAATGAACAGGAAAATAAAATTGAGTGAAGACTAAAGTAAGATACTTATATAATTCTGAATTTTTTTTTTTTTAAGGGATGGGGGTGTCTCGCTATGTTTCTTTGGCTGATCTCGAACTCCTGCCATCCAGCATTCCTCCTGCCTCAGCTTCCCGAGTAGCTGGGATTGCAGGCGCAAGCCTCTGCACCCAGCTTAGTTCAGAATTCGTATGTTGACATATTTATGGAGTAGATTATCTAATTTTGTTTTAAAATATGTATTTAACACTTAAATACTGCTAAAAAATTAGGAAGCCTCTTTCCCGCATTAAAATAACACAATTTAAGAAAAAAATCACTGTACAAACTTCCATTTTTAGTAGGTTAAAATAGTTTTATAGTAAATATACTGATTTTTGTTGATGTTGGCTGACCATCTGACACAGATTGTCAAAAGTATTCCCTAAATATGCATTTAAACCTATCAGAGTATTAGTGGGCATATTATCAGTGATTCCGAGTATCTTGCCTTATTTTTTTCAGTAAATATAGAATCATCTAGTTCTTTTTAACTGTAGCCACAAAGTTAATTTTAAAATGTAAAACACATTTTCAAACATACTTCTTATAAGAATTTTTTATTAAAGTGAGCCTTCCTGACTAATCAAACAGTGTCAGTGGGGCTGCCCCAGCCCGTGTGGCCCCCACACTGGCCAGAATCAGGTCAGTGACAGGGTAGTCCCTGGGGTCTCTCTCTGTGTTCCTCAGCTGGACTTTAAATGGCAAATAGAGAAGATCAGCAAAAGGCAAAAATTGGTTCTTTGAAAGAAAAAAACATCAACATAGACAAACTTCTGGTACAACTTATTAAGAGAAGAAAAGAGAATTTACAAAGAAACAAAAATGGAATGATATTGGCAGGCATGGTGGCTCATGCCTGTAATCCCAGCACTTTGGGAGGCCAAGGCGGGCAGATCACGAGTTCAGGCATTTGAGACCAGCCTGACCAACATGGTGAAATCTCGTCTCTACTAAAAATAGAAAAATTAGCCGGGCATGGTGGCACACACCTGTAATCCCAGCTACTTGGGAGGCTGAGGCAGGACAATTGCTTGAACCCAGGAGGCGGAGGTTGCAGTGTGCCAAGATTGTGCCACTGCATTCCAGCCTGGGTGACAGAGCAAGTCTCTGTCTCAAAAAAAAAAAAAAAGGAAAAGAAAGAAAAAAAGAAAAGGGGGTAATAACAAGTAGAGAATAAAAAAAAATATGAGTAGAAAATTGATGTAACTCTCTTTTAGACTTTAAGGAAGGCAGGAGTTCTGAGTATATAAAAATGTTAATGTTAAAAAAGATTGGTGCATTTGACTATATTAAAATGAAGAATTTGTGTTGACTAGATAGACATCTTTAAAGTGTGAAGACAACTTATAACCAGAAAGTATTTGTAAACTATAAACCAACAAATAATTCTTATCCAAATATGTAAAGAACTTCTACAAATCAAAGAAATTACAAACAAAAGTCGTGAAAGACATGAACTGGAATTTCACAGGTGATGAGACATATATGACCAATAAGTATATGAAGAGCTGTTCAGCCCCATTAATAAGCAGAGAAATGTGAGTTAAAACTATACTGAGAACTATTTTTATGTATATGTAATTGGCAAGATTTTATAAAGTCTGACAGTACAAAGCATGGATTCTGTAGTTCTGTAGCATGACCCACTTTGCTGGTGAGAGTAAATTGGGGCAATCCCTCTGGAAAACAGTTTGGCATTATCTCTTAAAGTTGAACATGTATATATCCTTTGACCTAGAAGTTCTACTCCTAGATGTATAGCCAAGACAGACTTTAGATTTTCAGAAGTACACAAAAAGGAGGGAATAGCATAATGAATGCCCACGAAACTTTCACCCTGCTTCATCACTTAGCAACACGTCGTGGTAGTTGTTTCATCTTTCTCCCTACCCTCAGACTTTTGGTTTTGTTTTTGATGGAACAAATCCCAGACATCATGTAATTTCACCCGTAAGTACTTCAACAAGAAATAAGTACTTAAATTTAACAGAATTATCTTATCTTACAAATTTATAATTCCTTAAAATCATCTAATACCCAGTCAGTATTTACTGATTTTCCTGATTGTCTCAAAAATTTTTTTTTCTTCAAATTAGCATCCCAGCAAAGGTCCAAACATTGAATTTGGTTGATAGATCTTATGATTCTTAATTTAGAGTAGTTCCCCTTCTCATTTTTTGTCCCATGCCATGTATTTGTCCAAAAAACTTAGAACTTAGCCTTGTATAATTTCACTGATTCTAGATCTGGCTGACTGTGTGCTCCTGGTTTTGATGGCCGTGCTTCTCTGCCCCTCGTCTTTACTGTGAAGTGGTATTCAGACCTGTAGGTTGGAATGGAATCGAGGTCCTGTGTTGGGGGCAGTGGTACCCAATAGGCAGGCCCTTTCAGGGGGTACATAGCATGTATGTCACAGATATTTGGGGTGTTCTGGATCCTTCTGTCACAGGTTCCTCCTCAGCTTTTTACTTGGTGCTCACCAGGAATGAATGAAAGTTGCCAGACTCATTGCCTTCATTACAGAAGATGGTGCAAGATAGTGATGTTCTCATTCTGTTTTACCTTCTTTGCTTATTATCTAGAGTTCTTATTTAGGGGCATGGCCTTTCTGAAATTACAGTTCCTATGGAACCATTTTATTGATGACTTTTCAGGTTGAGCTGCTCTCTGATCACTAAAGGTGACCCCTGGAGATTTTGTTTTATGAACTCATGGAATTTTTTTTTTTTTTTTTTTTTTTGAGACGGAGTCTCACTCTGTCGCCCAGGCTGGAGTGCAGTGGTGCCATCTCGGCTCACTGCAAGCTCTGCCTCCTGGGTTCACGCCATTCTCCTGGCCTCAGCCTCCTGAGTAGCTGGAACTACAGGCACGCGCCACCACGCCCAGCTAATTTTTTGTACTTTTAATAGAGATGGGGTTTCAACGTGGTCTCGATCTCCTGACCTAGTGATCCGCCCACCTCCACCTCCCAGAGTGCTGGGATTACAGGTGTGAGCCACGGCACCTGGCTGAACTCATAGATTTTTAATATACTATGTGCTTTAGTCCGTTGTGGACTTCATTTATTTATTTATGATTGTCCCATCTTTGGCCAGCAGGGAGCCTTCTGAAATTGACTGATGTGTCCTTTCAGCATGACCCTCCTGGTCTTTGACAGTTCCCCACTTGCTGTAAGGAAGACAGCTAGGCTAACCCTGTGTGTTCTGGCCCCAGGTTGGGGACTAGCCACATCTCTAGGAACTCTGGCTCTCCTCTTGGTGAGTTAGCATTGTCTTTGAAGTAGGCAGCTACCGTCATTGGAAGACCAATGTGTGGTAGATGCTAAAGAGGTAATAAATCAGGTGTCGATAAAATTGTTGACACTAGATTTTTAGAAAAAGCACCTTACAGATAAAATCTGTAGAATTATAAGAGGCATAATTTCTCTCTCCAAATGTCTCAGAGGGTTCAAGAATCATCCCATAGTCATAAAAGCTGCTCAGTGAGCTATCTTTCCATAGCCAAAGACTTTCTAAAGGGAAAGGACTGAGTAAGAAAGCAGTGCTGAGTGTCACGATACCTTGTTTTAGTCATTTTAAATGGTTTGTTCCTCACCTTTTGGGAGAGATGCTGTTAGTCTTCCCATTTTATAGGTCAGGGGACCAAGGCGCAGAGAGGCTAAGTGACCTAGTCCCTGGTTGGTGTGCAGGGAAGCTGGGCTTGACCTCAGGTTGGACACCATGGACACACAGAGCATGGAAACTGCTTGACTGCTATGGGACTGGCTTGGAGACATTGATTTGTAGGACATACTTGAGACCAGAGCCCGTGGCCCGGGGTGGCTGCTACATTGTCACCAAGCCTTTTGTGTGGCTGGCTGAGGTGGCATGTTATCCACAGTTGGCCTGATGTGTGGTGGGGGGGGGGGGTCACGTCCTTGCTAGTAAAGAAGCATGAACTTAGAAATAATGCATGCACAGCAACGAAAGGAGCCTGGTGGGTAGGGGAGCCTCAGTGGGAGCTGGGCAGCAGGCAGGGAGGCACCGCCCTCTAGACAGATGAATCTGGCAAGAGTTGCAGGAAGGCTGGTTAGTATGAGTTGCTTGTCTGTGCAGAAGCCTGGGAGTGGTGACTGGCTCCAGCCTGTCCCTTCATAAGTGAGAAGGTTGAAGGTTGCAGAAGTCAAGACCAAGGCCCAGTCTACGTCTGGGTCGCTGGAGTTGGGGCAGACCTGGCAGCTGGAGGCCTAGGGCTGGGGTCCAGGCATTGAGTCATTTTTGAGCACTGAAATCCGCATGAGTGGACAAGCTCTTGGGAGTGAACACTCCTAGGAAGATACAGCCGAGAAGTAGGAAGTGGGCCTGGCCGACCATGAGTTTTAGACTTCAGAAGCAGGGCAGTGGGCCTCAAGGATGGGTCATTTTTATAATAATGCTTATTTTATAAAGCTTTGAAAATGAAGAAACCCAGAAGAAAATTGACCGTATTTCCATCAGGTGGAAGGAATCTTGAGTTGAGACTGAGCATAGGCAGGGAAGAGTTGACAGATGAGGAGGAGTATTCATTTGTGGGAGCAGGAGGAAAAAGGGAGGAAGGAATCATGACACTCAATCATGGGCTACCTTGAGTGCCTTGCTGAGGCCCTGGCCTTGTCTCCTGGGCCATAGGGAGCCATACGAGGTTGTTGAGAATAATGTAGTCACAGTGGCATGCACAGAGACTGAGAAGAGAGGCAGCCATGGCTCCCATCCTGGTGTGGGATGTGCCGGGTCAGTGAGATGAGAAGAAAATTGGTAAGAGACAGGTGAGAATTTCAAGGGAGAGAGTGAGCCATGTCTGCTGGTTGCCTCATACCTATGGCACGTACATCACACACATATATACTGTATGCCCATACCACACCCGTACTATCCCTTATGCATACATATGCACACTGCATGCATACATGCATACCACACACATGCACATGTGTACCGCACACATGCACCACACATACAGACTGCACACACATTACACATGCCTATATGCACATGCAGGTACACATATACCAAACACATGCATGTGGCACACACACATTGTATGCACACACATGTACCCCCACACATAGTGCACACATACCTTTATCATGCAGTGCACTGCACATATACCACACATATGTACTATGCACACATACACTCGTGCTGGCTTAGTCCATTTGGGCTACTATAACAAAATACCATAGCCTGGGTGGCTTGTAGACCACAGAAATTTATGTCTCACAATTCTGGAGGCTGGAAGTCCAAGATAAGGCACCAGTAGATTCAGTGTCTGGGGAGGCCCTGCTTCCTGATTCATGGATCTCTGTTTTCATGTGGTGTTCTCCCATGGTGGAAGGGATGAGGAAGCTCTTTGAGACCTCCATATAAGGGCACTAATCCCACTCAGAGGCTCCACCCTCATGACCTAATCACTTCCTAAAGGCCCCACCTCCTACTGCCATCACCTTCAGGGTTAGGATTTCAAGATACACGTTTTAGGGGAACACAAACATTTCAGACCCTAGCACACATATATGTACATTGCACCCAAATGTTGTGGGACCTCTCCTGAGGGGACAGTGAGGTCAACAGGTGTTGAGGTGTGATGACAACTCTCACCTGGGATAATGGAAGGAGATGAGGGTGACAGGGATGTTGTCATCTTTGCACAGAGTAGTGGCTTTTGTGCAAGGTAGTTAAGGGCAATGTAGTTAAGAGTGTTAACATTTAAAGGGTAGACAGGATTGATTGCAAGAGACATGAAAGAACAGCTGTATTTGGGGTGACAGAGAGGGGGTTGACAAATCGGGCCTCAATCACTGAGCCCCAGGGGGCGGGAAGTGGGGAGCAGCAAGCTTGACATTTCTGTGCAAACACCTCCGCTTTGGAATCACTGGCTGTGACTTGGGGAGCCAAACCTCGCCTTTAGTCAGGCAGTCAATGCCTATCATAGGCATTCTCTCTCTGGAGAAGAGCTTGAGGTCAGCCCTTATCTGGTTGAATTATAAATCTATTACAGGTTTGGGGCTCTAGCTTCCTAGACAAAACTCTTTAGGTTAGGTCTTTGACCTCCTTTTACTCTTCATTTTACATATTTGCCACTAGCTTTTGGAAAATCAGGATTGTCTGATCCTGTTTTGTTTTTTGTTTCGTTTTAGAGACAGGGTCTCATTCTGTCATCCAGGCTGGAGTGCAGTGGCACAATCATAGCTCACTAAAACCTTGAACTCCTGGGCTCAATCCATTCTCCCACTTCAACCCCTCAAGTGACTGACACTACAGGTGTGCACCATATGTGTGGCTAATTTTAAAATGTTTTGTAGGATGCGTCTTCTTATATTGCCCAGGCTGGTCTCAGACTCGTGGCCTCAAGTAATCCTCCTGTTTTGGCCTCCCAAAGTGCTAAAATTACAAGTGTGAGCCTAGCCTAATCCTGTGTTTTTTAAAAACAAATGGGAGGAGGCTGGGCACGGTGGCCCACACCTGTAATCCCAGCACTATGGGAGGCTGAGGCAGGCGGATCACTTGAGGTCAGGAATTCGAGACCAGCCTGGTCAACAACGGTAAACCCCATCTGTACTAAAATACAAAAATTAGCTGGGAATGGTGGTGCGCACCCATAATCTCAGCTACTCTGGAGACTGAGGCAGGAGAATTGCGTGAACCTGGGAGGCAAAGGTTGCAGTGAGCCAAGATTGTGGCATTGCACACCAGCCTGGACGACAGAGCGAGACTCCGTCTCAAAAAAAAAAAAAAAAGGGAAGGAGAGAGGACCTTTTGGTTTCTAGTGGCAGCACTCAGACAGGCGGATTGGGTAGGTCAGGTTCCTGACGATGAGTCTCAGAAACCTGGTCAGAAACCTGACCTACTTAGTCAAGAACTGCTTGCCTGCATGACAGTGACTCCTGGTGACAGTGCTGCCAGCTGTCCCTGTGCAGGTGACCCTGGTGCCTGGCTTGCCACACTCAGCAGCACCTAGGCCTGCAGTCTGCCAGGAAGGGTCTGGCCTATCCCCAAGGAGACAGAGGGCCCTGCTACCCACAGCACCCAACAGGCAACAGAGCCTGTTCTGTGTTTTTCCTTTAACACATTTAGAACCTTGTTATCCCAGCTCAACAGGAGTGGGAGCTGCAGGGAGACCTACTCCATAATCTTCAACCTGACTGCTGACTCACTTTCCTACTCCCACCCTTGGTGCTGAAGCATGGATGCTCCCTCCCCTGCCTCCTACCGTGTGCCCAGGCCTGCAGCTGCAGGGGTGACCAACAGTGGCACAGTGGGGGCCAGAGACACCTGCACTTGACAGGACGCTTATTTTTACATACTGTTGGCTGGAAATAATCAACCTTATTTAAATAGAATGTGCATTCAGAGCACTATAAAAAGCGCCCAACAACTTGCAAGGGCTGTTTAAGGAGTGATTCTCCTGCTTCCTGTGGAGGGAATCTGTAGGTTCCATGCAAGAGGAGCCAGGCCAGGGCTGCTGAGGACATGGCAGGAGGATGGGGTGAGGCAGGTTCTATGTGACCAGAGCCCTCTCCAAAAGCATACAGCTTTACTGCAGTGTGTAGTGGCAAGGGTGACAGATGTCCCCCCTCACTCCAAGGCAGAGACTATGACTGCCATTTGCCCTGGAGGAGGCAGAACCCACGTGGGCATCACTGGTGGTATTAGCTGAGTGACTGCACTGTTGCTGGCGGCAGCATCCCCAAGGATATCCCCCGGGACTATACTCATTCTCCTTTCTTGAGAGAGCCATTTTTTTCCCCCAACTTTTGAGGAGTCTTCATGTTTACTCCCTGATCTCTGCCAAGTGCTGAGGCCATGTTGGTCTTCATTTTGTGTGTGTGTGGGGGGGTATTTTATTTGTATGTTTTCATAATTTTGACTTTTTTCAAATGGTAATGTATGTACAAAAGTGTCAATGAAAAGAAGTCTACAGTTTCCAGCCGTAAAAATAGCTGCTGCTATCCTATTGTTCTTTTGGAAATATTCTCTGCATGTTCAAGCATATTTATGTCAGATGTGAGTCTTAAAGCTGCTGTCAGTGCTCACCTAGAAGGATCCTGTGGAAACTTGGGGGCTGGGTGGGTCCCCCTCTCTGTGTCTGACTCCTTCGTACTCTGCTCCAAGGGTCAGGCTAGTGCTGCTGCTGTGGCCCTGGGACCGCACCTGGATACAGGGGCTGCAGGGTGCATCACTGTCTCCTGTTAGCATTTTTTAAAGAGAACCATTTTTCTCTTGGTTATAAAAATGTCTACATATTCTAGGGAGTTTGGATAATACCTAGGTACAAAGAAGAAAGTCAGATTCCGTGTTACTCTACTGTCAGAGATAACCACAAAGATTTAATGTGCTTCTTTTCAGTCTTTTTCATATATGTGTACACACGTGTGTATATTATGTTTCTTCTTAGAAATTAAAGTCATTCCATACTTAAAAGTAACAATACCCCCTTTTCAGTTTTATGGTATATTGAAAGCTTCCTCCGTATCACTAAATAGTCTTTGAAAATGTGTTTATTGGTTGCATCTAAATCTTTCTTTTGCTGCCCGTTTTCAACATACTGAACATTCTTTAGTTTCCTTCCCCGCACCCTGTTTCTCATGTCATTCAGCCAGGAATCCTATGTGACTCCTGGTTTCCATATGTCATTTCTCTGTCCCATAGTGGCCCGCCTGTGTGAGTAGTTTAAGGCTGACATCTCTTCTGAGTGTCTAGAAGTTAGTGGTTGGTGTCTAGTCCTGCCAATATTCAGTGCTGAATTTTGAATATCACCTCTGATTGAAATTAGTTTCCTTAGCCACCGTGTTTGTTCATGCTACCACAATAACGTACCACAAAATGGGCGGCTTAAACAAATGTTGATTCTCTCAGAGTTCTTAGAAGGGAAGTCTGAGATCAAGGTGTCAGCAGGGCCATGTTCCCTCTGAAGGCCTTAAGGGAAGATATTCCCTCTCCTCTTCAAGCTTTAGGTGGTGTCCTGCGGTCCTTGGCGTTCCTTGGCCTATAGGCACATCAGTCCATTGTCTCCACATGGCCTTCACATCGTCTCTCCAAAGTCCCCCTTTTAAGGACATCAGTCATAGTGGATTAGGGCCTACCCTAATGACCTTGTTGTAACTGCGTCACCTGTGTAAAGACCCTGTTTTTATTAAGGTCACATTCTGAGGTCCTGGGGATTAAGATTCCAACATAGCAAGGGGACCCAATTCAGTTCTTAACAGCCACCAGTTGCCAAGCCCAGAGGACTCAGGCTGTGGTGGAGGCCCAGCTTCATGCATAGACAGTGTGCAGAGCATACCCACGGAAGGTAAATATGTTCTTGTCTTAGAACTCTGGCCAGAGAAAGCCTGCGCTCTTGGACCACCCCTTCCCAACCCTTGTCTTGCATGTGTAAGATACATAGATGTAGATACGTGTAGTTTTGTGTTTTCCTATGTGAACAGGATCATAGTACACACATTGTTTACAAGCCCATGTGGCTGTCTCCCTGCCAGATTTTGTCTGCTTGTCTCTGAGCAGACCCTGGAGAAGTTGACTGAGCTTCACCTACTGTTGGAATGTTCTGTGTTCATAGCTGCTGCCTCCTCCATGACTAGGCTTTTGTCTGTAATTTAGATCTTCAGTTCGCTATAATGGACTTGTGAGTCTAAACTTACATAGTGTTTATATTATTAGCATTGTTACATTTTATGGAAAATATTATATTTTATTTTTAACATCAGCTTCTTGGTAGGTTTATCTGTATCTGTGCTGTGTTTATAACAGGCCTATACAATACAATTTGCTTGATTGAGTTTTTCAGGCTGTCTCATTAAACGTTTTACTTATGTCTTACAAATGATGTATATACTTTTAATGCAGTCCTTTTAGCTTTGATTTATTTACTAGGAGAAAATAGAGGCTAGGGGTTGGATTAGGATTGAAGTTTAGCAGCTGCAGGATGAAATAGTTTTGCCTTTTTTTTTTTTTTTTTTGAGATGGAGTTTCGCTCTTGTTGCCCAGGCTGGAGTGCAATGGTGCAATCTTAGCTCACTACAACCTGCAACTTCTGCCTCTCAGGTTCAAGCAGTTCTCCTCCCTAAGCCTTCCAAGTAGCTGGGATTACAGGCATGTGCTCCCATGCTTAGCTAATTTTTGTATTTTTAGTAGAGACAGGGTTTCACCATGTTGGCTAGGCTGGTTTCGAACTCCAGACCTCAGGTGATTCACCCACCCTTGGCCTCCCAAAGTGCTGGGATTACAGGCATGAGCCACCACACCTGGCCTCTTTTTTTTTTTTCCTTTTTTAAAAGATAGGCCTTGCCAAGCAGATTATAAGAAACCAAGGACTCATGAGCCTAAGAATTTTATTAATAAGGGCCCTCTGGTTAATTAACAGGCCTGGATCTCAGTACTCTGAAGGCCAGCAGCACCAGCTATACTTTGACTGTGGTCCCAGATACTTTTCCTAAACTGTAGGGTGCTGCACTGAGGTTTCTTTTCTGTAGCTTTTCCCTTGTCATGTGATTTCCAGGGGTACCATGCAGGAGGGTCAGAAAGGAAATCACCCGAAAAGAGGAGGGGTTTGCAGATGCCAGAGCAAGTGAGTTTGAGATGAAACTTGAGTTGGTCATGTCTCCAGGATGTAGGAGTGGCATGTGGCTGGGCTGCCCATGGGGTCGTCTGCTCAGGCATGGCTGGCTGGGATCTTACCTTTTTTATTCTTTTTCAGGATTCAGGAGCAGTTCCAGAAAAATCCCGACAGTTACAATGGTGCTGTCCGAGAGAACTACACCTGGTCACAGGACTATACTGACCTGGAGGTCAGAGTGCCAGTACCCAAGCACGTGGTGAAGGGAAAGCAGGTAATGGCCTTGGTGGGTAGTGGTGGGCAGCTTCACCCAAGCCAGTCAAAGCTGTTGCAGGAAAGACCCCGCATCCTTGAGGGAGTGTTGAGATCGCCTTTGGGATGTGAGGCATGTTCCTTCTCCTGCCCTAGGAATGAGCTGAGCACACCATCCTTGCTCCCCTCATTCTGTTCGTGAGGTTCTCCCAGCTGTTCTGCAGAAATCTCCCTCTGGTGTTGGTGAGCCCTGTTCACACTACTTCCTGAGAGAGAAGCCCAAGCATCTGATGTCCTCACCTATTTTATAAACAAAGCCATAGATACTCTTGGGGTTCCTATTGTAGATGGCCAGCCTCTCAGTTTTCAAGGGAATACTCAAACATTATCTTGGTGAATTCTCTTTTTTCCTAAAGATTAAATCTGCCTTCAGTTTCCCTAAGAAAAGTCCAGTCAACTAAATGCACAGTAATAGCTAACATACATTCACATAGCATCTGTCATGTGAGTTTCCTGAGCTTTGCCAGCCCAAGGTCTAATAAACTCAAATTAGACAAAGTGACACAGTGGGTAGCACCTCCCCGTGTATGGTGATGAACCATGCATCACAGAGATGAAAGGTTTATGATTTAATTCTCCATAACCTTTAATCACAGGAGAAAGAGAACTCTCAGACTCTGCAGTTCTCAGTTCTCCCAGGGCAACATGGCTGCACAGGAGGGAGGGAGAGACGGAGGGACGGAGGGACAGGCCCACCCCATCCCAGCGTCCCCACTTGCTATCCTTGCTATTTTTTTTATTTCCTCCTATTCACATAGGTGGCATACATGTGCTGAGGATAAGCTTTCTGGTCCCCACACCCTCTTTTTTAAGGTTGACTTGGAGTCCTCAAAGGGCATCCCTTCCCTGCTGGGGCCAGCCACCTGTTGTCATTCCCTGTGCCTCTATTACTGCTTAGCGGCGTGATGGGTAGGCCTGTAGTTTGTGCACTGATACCAACCATTCTGCTTTCCCTAGGTTTCTTTTATGCCTCCTCAGGGAACAGGTGTCAGGCTGTGGGCCTTTGCTCCCCTCAACAACAAACACAAAACTTATTTTTCTTCAGCTACAAACACCCCGTCACCCCCCTTTAAGCTACATCAGGTCATGGGTGAGACCCATGGAAGCCCCATCCAGTCCTAAGAGGCAAAGCAAAGAACCCAGGTCACAGTGATGAAGTGGATGGCCAGGCCTGTGTGCTGTGAAGGTCTTCCATGGAGCAGGGAGCCATGTCGTGATGTACCTGTAACATTCACAACTTGAGTTTTAAAAACTAAAGTTTCTGAAACCTCCATCTAATGAGTTTAAGTGAGTATAAGTTTAATCTTTTTTTTTTTAAATAGAGTTGACCTCATTCTGTCACTCAGGCTGGAGTGCAATGGCATGATCACGACTCACTGCAGCCTTGAACTCCTGGGTTCAAGCTATTCTCCCACCTTAGCCTCCTGAGTAACTGGGACTTCAGGTGCTTGCTATCATGCCTGGTTAAGTTTTAAAATTTTTTTTGTAGAGATGGAGTCCTGCTGTCTCCCAGGCTGGTCTTGAAATCCTGGCCTCAAGTGATCCTCCCACTTCAGTCTCCTGAGTAGCTGGGATTGCAGGTGTGAGCCATCATTCCCACTGGAAGTTTAATCTTTTAGTGGGAGAGAGATGTCTACTCAAGGAATTGTGATAAGAATAACATTATCATAGGTTGTTGTAAATAGATAATTTTCGCTTAAAAAAAAACTCAAGTAACAGTGCAAAATGGGACATTACATAATTTAAATCCATAATATAAAAAAATTTGATATATGCCAGAAACTGTATCCATATTTCGTTCTTCATGAGAGCCTGCAACCTGTGAAGTAAGTAATTTCATTCTTTTTTTTTTTAATTTCTTTTAAAAAATTTTTATTTTGCTTTAAGTTTTATTTTACTTTAAGGGATACATGTGCTGAACATGCAGGTTTGTTACGTAGGTATACATGTGCCATGGTGTTTTGCTGCACCTGTCAACCCATCATCTAGGTTTTAAGCCCCACATGCATTAGGTATTTGTCCTAATGCTCTCCCTCCCCTTTCCCCCGACCCCTTGGCAGGCCCCAGTGTATAATGTTCCCCTCCCTTTGTCCATGTGTTTTCATTGTTCATCTCCCACTTATGAGTGAGAACATGCAGTGTTTGGTTTTCTGTTCCTATGTTAATTTGCTCAGGATGATGGTTTCCAGCTTCATCCATGTACCTGCAAAGGACATGAACTTATTCTTTTTTATGGCTGCATAGTATTCCATGGTGTATATATGCTACATTTTCTTTATCCAGCCTATCATTGATGGGCATTTGGGTTGGTTCCAAGTCTTTGCTGTTGTAAATAGTGCTGCAGTAAACGTACATGTGCCTGTGTCTTTATAGTAGAATGATTTATAATCCTTTGAGTGTATATATACCCAGTAATGAGATTGCTGGGTCAAATGGTATTTCTGTTTCTAGATCCTTGAGGAATTGCCACACTGTCTTCCACAATGGTTGAACTAATTTACACTTCCATCAACAGTGTAAAAGTGTTCCTATTTCTCTACATCCTCTCCAGCATCTGTTGTTTCCTGACTTTTTAATGATTGCCGTTTGAACTGGCATGAGATGGTATCTCATTGTGGTTTTTATTTGCATTTCTCTAATGACCAGTGATGATGAGCTTTTTTTTCATGTTTGTTGGCCACATAAATGTCTTCTTTTGAGAAGTGTCTGTTCATATCCTTTGCCCACCTTTTATGGGGTTGTTTTTTTTCTTGTAAATTTCTTGTAGATTCTGGATATTAGACCTTTGTCAGATGGATAGATTGCAAAAATTTTCTCCCATTCTATAGGTCGCCTGTTCACTCTGATAGTTTCTTATGCTGAGCAGAAGCTCTTTTGTTTAATTAGATCCCATTTGTCAATTTTGGCTTTTGTTACAGTTGCTTTTGGTGTTTTAGTCATGAAGTCTTTGTCCATGCCTATGTCCTGAATGCTGTTGTCTAGGTTTTCTTCTAGGGTTTTCATGGTTTTAGGTTTTATGTTTAAGTCTTTAATCCATCTTGGCCGGGCACGGTGGCTCAAGCCTGTAATCCCAGCACTTTGGGAGGCCGAGACGGGCGGATCACGAGGTCAGGAGATCGAGACCATCCTGGCTAACACGGTGAAACTCCCTCTCTACTAAAAATACAAAAAACTAGCCAGGCGAGGTGGCGGGCACCTGTAGTCCCAGCTACTCGGGAGGCTGAGGCAGGAGAATGGCATAAACCCGGGAGGCGGAGCTTGCAGTGAGCTGAGATCCGGCCACAGCACTCCAGCCTGGGCGACAGAGCGAGACTCCGTCTCAAAAAAAAAAAAAAAAAGTCTTTAATCCATCTTGAGTTAATTTTTGTATAAGGTATAAGGAAGGGGCCTAGTTTCTGGATTCTGCACATGGCTAGCCAGTTTTCCCAGCACTATATATTAAATAGGGAATCCTTTCCCCATTGCTTATTTTTGTTAGGTTTGTCAAAGATCAGATGGTTGTAGATGTGTGGTGTTATTTCTGAGGCCTCTGTTCTGTTCCATTGGTCTATGTATCTGTTTTGGTACTAGTATATGCCGTTTTGGTTATTGTAGCCTTATAGTATAGTTTGAAGTCAGGTAGTGCGATGTCTTCTGCCTTGTTCTTTTTGCTTAGGATTGTCTTGGCTATGTGGGCTCTTTTTTGGTTCCACATGAAAGTTAAAGTAGTTTTTCTAGTTCTGTGAAGAAAGTCAATGGTAGCTTGATGGGAATAGTATAGCATCTATAAATTGCTTTGGGCAGTATGGCCATTTTCATGATATAGATTCTTCTATCCATGAGCATGGATTTTTTTTCCATTTGTTTGTGTCCTCTCTTATTTCCTTGAGCAGTGGTTTGTAGTTCTCCTTGAAGAGGTCCTTCATGTCCCTTGTAAGTTGCATTCCTAGGTATTTTATTTTCTTTATAGCAATTGTGAATGGGAGTTTATTCATGACTTGGCTCTCTGCTTGTCTATTATTGGTGTATAGGAATGCTTGTGATTTTTGCACATTGATTTTGTATCCTGAGACTTTGCAGAAGTCGCTTATCAGCTTAAGGAGTTTTTGGGATGAGACAATAGGGTTTTCTAAATATACAATCATGTCATCTGCAAACAGAGACAATTTTACTTCCTCCCTTCGTATTTGAATACCCTTTATTTCTTTCTCTTGCCTTATTGCCCTGGCCAGAACTTCCAATACTGTGTTGAATAGGAGTGGTGAGAGAGGGCATCCCTGTCTTGTGCTGATTTTCAAAAGGAATGCTTCCAGCTTGAATGTATGATATTGGCTATGGGTTTGTCATAAATAGCTCTTATTATTTTGAGATATGTTCCTTTAGTACCTAGTTTATTGAGTGTTTTTAGCATGAAGGGGTGTTGAATTTTATTGAAGGCCTTTTCTGCATCTAATGAGATAATCATGTGGTTTTTGTCATTGGTGCTATTTATGTAATGGATTACATTTATTGATTTTCCTATGTTGAACCAGCCTTGCATCCCAGGGATGAAACCGACTTGATTGTGGTGGATAAGCTTTTTGATGTGCTTCTGGATTCAGTTTGCCAGTATTTTATTGAGGATTTTCGCATTGATGTTCATCAGGGATATTGGCCTGAAATTTTCTTTTTGTTGTGTCTCTGCCAGATTTTGGAATAAGCGTGATGCTGGCTTCATAAAATGAGTTAGGGAGGAGTCTCTCTTTTTCTATTGTTTGGAATAGTTTCAGAAGGAATGATACCAGCTCCTCTTTGTACCTCTAGTAGAATTTGGCTGTGAATCTGTCTGGCCCTGGGCTTTTTTTGGTTGGTAGGCTGTTAATTACTGCCTCAATTTTAGAACTTGTTATTGGTCTTTTCAGGGATTTGACTTCTTCCTGATTTAGTCTTGGGAGGTTGTGTATGTCCAGGAATTTATCCATTTCTTCTAGATTTTCTAGTTAATTTGCGTAGAGATGTTCATAGTATTCTCTGATGGTAGTTTGTATTTCTGTGGGATCAGTGGTGATATCTCCTTTATCTTTTTTTATTGTGTATATTTGATTCCTTTCTCCTTTCTTCTTTATTATTCTGGGTAGTGGTCTATTTTGTTAACCTTTAAAAAAAACCAGTTCCTGGATTCATTGATTTTTTTCTAAGGGTTTTTCATGTCTCTGTTTCCTTCAGTTCTGCTCTGATTTCAGTTAGTTCTTATCTTCTGCTAGCTTTTGAATTTGTTTGCTCTTGCTTCTCTAGTGCTTTTAATTGTGATGTTAGGGTGTCAATTTTAGATCTTTCCCACTTTCTGATGTGGGCATTTAGTGCTATAAATTTCCCTGTTAACACTGTTTTAGCTGTGTCCCAGAGACTCTGGTATGTTGTCTCTTTGTTCTCATTGGTTTCAAAGAACTCGTTATTTCTGCCTTAATTTCGTTATTTACCCAGTAGTCATTCAGGAGCAAATTGTTCAGTTTTCATTTAGTTGTGCAGTTTTGAGTGAGTTTCTTAATCCTGAGTTTTAATTTGATTGCACTGTGTTCTGAGAGACTGTTTGTTATGATTTCCGTTCTTTTGCATTTGCTGAGGAGTGTTTTACTTCCAATTATGTGGTCAATTTTAGAATAAGTGCTATGTGATGCTGAGAAGAATGTATATTCTGTTGATT
>NW_012115744.1:454012-454355 GCF_000951035.1 Colobus angolensis palliatus | reverse complement strand
AAGTCTCTTTGTAGGTCTCTAAGAACTTGTTTTATGAATCTGGGTGCTCCTGTATTGGGTGCATATATATTTAGGATAGTTAGCTCTTCTAGTTGCATTGATCCCCTTACCATTATGTAATGCCCTTCTTTGTCTTTTTTGATCTTTGTTAGTTTAAAGTCTGTTTTATCAGAAACTAGCATTGCAATCCCTGCTCTTTTTTTGCTTTCCATTTGCTTGGTAAATATTCCTCTATCCCTTTATTTTGAGCCTATGTGTGTCTTTGCACATGAGCTGGGTCTGCTGAATACAGCACACCGATGGGTTTTGACTCTTTATGCAATTTGCCAGTCTGTGTGTGGAA
>NW_012115744.1:406180-453660 GCF_000951035.1 Colobus angolensis palliatus | reverse complement strand
ACCCAGCTTAGCCTCCCAAAGTGCTGGGATTACAGGCATGAGCTACCGCACTTGGCCCATCTGTGTCTTTTAATTGGGGCATTTAGCGCATTTACATTTAAGGTTAATATTGTTATGTGCGAATTTGATTCTGTCGTCATGACGCCAGCTGGTTATTTTGCACATTAGTTGATGCAGTTTCTTCATAGTGTTGTTGGTCTTTATATTTTGGTATGTTTTTGCAGTGGCTGGTACCGGTTTTTCCTTCCATATTTAGTGCTTCGTTCAGGAGCTCTTGTAAAGCAGGCCTGGTGGTGACAAAATCCCTTAGCATTTGCTTGTCTGTTAAAGATTTTATTTCTCCTTCACTTATGAAGCTTAGTTTGGCTGGATATGAAATTCTGGGTTTAAAATTCTTTTTTTTAAGAATATGGAATATTGGCCTCCACTCTCTTCTGGCTTATAGAGTTTCTGCAGAGAGATCTGCTGTTAGTCTGATGGGCTTCCCTTTGTAGATAACCTGACCTTTCTCTCTGGCCGCCCTTAACATTTTTTCCTTTGTTTCAACCATGGAGAATCTGATGATTATGTGTCTTGGGGTTGCTCTTCTTGAGCAGTATCTTAGTGGTGTTTTCTGTATTTCCTGAATTTGAATGTTGGCCTGTCTTGCTAGGTTGGGGAAGTTCTCCTGGATAATATCATGAGTGTGTTTTCCAACTTGTTTTCATTCTCCCCGTCACTTTTAGGGATCCCCAGTCAATCGCAGGTTTGGTCTTTTCACGTAGTCCATATTTCTTGGAGGCTTTGTTTGTTCTTTTTCAGTCTTTTTCCCCTAATCTTGTCTTCATGCCTTATTTCAGTAAGTTGATCTTTAATCTCTGATATTCTTTCTTCTGCTTGATCAATTTGGCTATTGATACTTGTGTATGCTTCATGAAGTTCTCATCCTGTGTTTTTCAGCTCCATCAGGTCATTTATGTTCTTCTCTAAACTGGTTATTCTAGTTAGCAGTTTCTGTAACATTTTGTCAAGGTTCTTCGCTTTTTTGCATTGGGTTAGAACATAGTCCTTTAGCTCAGAAGAGTGTTATTATCCACCTTCTGAAGCCTTCTTCTGTCAGTTTGTCAGACTCATTCTCCGTCCAGTTTTGTGCCCTTGCTGGAGAGGAGTTGCGATCATTTGGAGAAGAGGCATTCTGGTTTTTGGAATTTTCAGCGTTTTTGTGCTGGTTTTTTCCTCATCTTCATGGATTTATCTACCTTTGATCTTTGAGGCTGATGACCTTTGGATGGATTTTTTGTGGGGGGGTCCTTTTTTTTTTTGATGTTGATGTTGTTGCTTTATGTTTGTTAGTTTTTCTTCTAACAGGCCCCTCTTCTGCAGGTCTGCTGCAGTTGGCTGAGGTACACTCCAGACCCTATTTGCCTGGGTATCACCAGTGGAGACTGCAGAACAGCAGAGATTGCCGCCTGCTCCTTCCTCTGGAAGCTTCATCCCAGAGGGGCACTGGGCTAGTGTCAGCTAGAGCTCTTCTGTATGAGGTGTCTGTCAGCCCCTGTTGGGAGGTCTCTCCCAGTCAGGAAGTATGGGAGTCAGGGACCCACTTGAGGCAGTCTGTCCCTTAGCAGAGCTCTAGCGCTGTGCTGGGAGAATCCTCCTTGTCAGGATCCGTTGCTCTTTTCAGAGCTGGCAGGCAGGAACGTTTAAGTCTGCTGAAGCTGCACCCTCAGCCATCCCTTCTCCCAGGTGCTCTGTCTCAGGGAGATGGGAGTTTTATCTATAAGCCCCTGACTGGAGCTGCTGCCTTTCTTTCAGAGATGCCCTGCCCAGTGAGAAGGAATCTATAGAGGCAGTCTGGCCACAGCCACTTTGCCACACTGTGTTAAGTTCCACCCAGTCTGAGCTTCCTGGCCTCTTTAGCACTGTTAAGGGAAAACCACCTACCCAAGCCTCAGTAATGGCAGACACCAAGCTCCATCATCCCTTGGCTCCCTGGTGTCAGACTCCTTTCCAGGGGAGTGAACGGTTCTGTCTTGCTGGGATTCCAGGTGCCACTGGGGTATGCAAAAAACAAAAAACCAAAAAACTCCTGCAGCTAGCTCAGTGTCTGCCCAAACAGCCTCCCAGTTTTGTGCTTGAAACCCAGGGCCCTGGTGGTTTAGGCACATGAGGGAATCTCCTGGTCTGTGGACTGCAAAAACCTTGGGAAAAGCTTGGTATCTGGGCCGGATAGCACAGTCCTTCATGGCTTCCCTTGGCTGGGAAAGGGAGGCCCCCCACTCCTTGCACTTCCCAGGTGAGGCGATGTCCCACCCTCCTTCGGCTCACCCTCCGTGGGCTGTGCTCACTGCCTAACTAGTCCCAGTGAGATGAACAGGGTACCTCAGTTGGAAATGCAGAAATTACCCACCTTCTGCGTTGGTCTCACTGGGAGCTGCAGACCGCAGCTGTTCCTATTTGACTATCTTGCCAGATCCCCCTATATCATTCATTCTATTTTATAGATGAGAAATTGAAGCTGAGAGAAGTTACTGAATCATCCAAGTTAACTTGGAAAATCCACAGTGTCATCTCCCTTGTTGTTATGACTGGAACAGTGAGCACTCTGGATAAGTTTTTGAATGAATGAATAGCTGCATGAATGAAGTAGCAAAGCTGTGGTTTGAGTCAGGTATGTCTGCTTCTAAACCTTATGCTTTTCCCTCTGGGCCACCCTCCTTACTCTATGCAAACAAGTGGTGCTGGCTCCTTAGAAGGAGAGACTGTCCTGGAACACATCTCATGTGCATTTATAGGAAATGAACCTCTCTGTATGGTGGGGGCAACTTGGTTTGCACCCTGCATCCCACATGGTGCAGTTAAGGTGACTAGGCTTAGTCCCATTCCTGCCTGGCTTGGGTAGGTGTGAAGTCCAGGCTGGCCTGGAGCTGAGTCCCTCTGGCCCTCCTGTCCTGTGCCTTCTGACTCCATGACCACTCCCTCTGCAGTCTCTCCTTCATTCTCCAGGGGCCACTTGAAATAGGCAGACATGTCCTAAACCTGCCCTGTGTGTAGGAGTTTGGGTGGGGTCCATAGCATCCCTAAGAAGAATGAGACTTTTGCGAGTGCCCTGTGCCTTTAAGGTACCACAGGCACAGATCAGTGAGTTGCTGGTGGCCTGGCTTCAGCAGGAAGTAGCTGTGTGCTCAGTTTTCCCTTCTTCCCACCCCACATCCCCAGTATATCTCTTACCAGCAACTGGTGACCTCTAGAATCATAGACTTCAGTATAATTTTAAGATCAAAGTCAGACCAGATCACTAGGGATCATCCACAAGGAATTCTAGCTTCAAATGACTACTTCCTGTCTGGTTTTTTTTTTTTTTTTTTTTTTTTTGAGGCGGAGTCTCGCTCTGTCGCCCGGACTAGAGTGCAGTGCCCGGATCTCAGCTCACTGCAAGCTCCGCCTCCCGGGTTTATGCCATTCTCCTGCCTCAGCCTCCGGAGTAGCTGGGACTACAGGCGCCCGCCACCTCGCCCGGCTAGTTTTTGTATTTTTAGTAGAGAGGGGGTTTCACCGTGTTAGCCAGGATGGTCTCGATCTCCTGACCTCGTGATCCGCCCGTCTCGGCCTCCCAAAGTGCTGAGATTACAGGCTTGAGCCACCGCGCCCGGCCTTCTGTCTGTTTTTAATAGGCCAGGAGCAGGAGCTAACAGCTCTTCCC
Organism: Colobus angolensis palliatus; assembly: GCF_000951035.1. Classification (NCBI taxonomy): domain Eukaryota; kingdom Metazoa; phylum Chordata; class Mammalia; order Primates; family Cercopithecidae; genus Colobus; species Colobus angolensis. The sequence goes on along the minus strand of NW_012115744.1, from coordinate 449,978 downwards.
AAGTAGTTTATCCAGAATTTTGGGATTTTAGTGGGTTAGGTGTTGATTTCTATTTCATTTATTGTTAGTATTGCCATGTATGTAGTTGAATAAATTATGAAAAGCATTGATTGCCATGCTTCATTCACTTGGCTAAATAAATTACAGTTTCTTGGTTCTTTATCTGTCTTCTGAACTGCTCTTTAAACCTCTGGGACTTTCTCTGAAAGGGTTTGTATTAGGCCCAAGCTAAAACTGGTTATTTTCTCTTTTTTTGACTTAAGAGACCCAGGTTAGCTAACAGCTTTCACCATACTTTGCACAGCTACCTGGGACAACTCCCCCCTGGAAATGGTGTCTCACATGTGCTTGTTGACTATCTGGGATGTTGATGCCATGATTCTGCCCTATGGTCGGCACCGTGTTGTGAAGGTCCTGCCCTATGTCTTATCTCAAGTTCAGATTTACACCTCTTTCAAATGCACTTGTTACGACCTCCAAGATGATGTGGATCTACTATCACCAAGGATAGCCCTGGATTTGGCTCATTCTACATTAGACATTTTCTAAACATGTGGGCTGTGCTTTGTCCCAGTAACTGGGCATGTGGGAATCACCAAGACAGACAAGACTGCTGGTTTGGAGCTTATATCCCAGTGGGGTGCAGCAGTAAAAGTCAGCAAATAAATGAGCAAGATGGAGGCAGGTGCTGTATAGAACCTAAAACTGGTTGGTTTGTGTATTTAACCAGCACTTGTGTGGTTCCTTCTCTGTGTCTTGAAATAGTGAGTTGTCCCCTCCAGTCCTCCTATCATGCAGGCAGTCACTGTGCACCCATGAGGGCTACTGAGAGCTGTGTGTGCATGGTCTCAGCCAATAAGAGCCAGGCAACAATCAAGGCTTGCTCTGGAGCTCGTGTTCTCTCTCACCTCGGAGAAGGGTCGAAGGTGAAGTTTGGTTATAAATATCAGGATAGAAGGATGGAAGGAAGGGACTTCTTTTTTTCAGCGGCTTATTTAGTAGTGGCTTGCCTAATTTATTTGTTAACATGGTATATCTATGTGACAATAGCATTGGCCTTTTGTGACACCTGCTGACCTAATTTGTACTGGTGACCTGCCTTGGTGGCATGCTTCATCTCCTGTGTGGTTGGAAAAACTTTTTTTTCTCTTTCAATAGTATTTTTTTTTTCCCATGTCATTCTTACAACACTGCAGACCTCTTTTAAAAATTCTTGGCTGGGCATGGTGGCTCAAGCCTGTAATCCCAGCACTTTGGGAGGCTGAGGTGGGCATATCGCTTGAGCCTAGGAATTTGAGACCAGCCTGGGCATCATGGTGAAACCCCATCTCTACAAAACAATACAAAAAAAATTTAGCTGGGTGTGGTGGCATGCGGCTGTAGTCCTAGCTACTTGGGAGGCAGAGGTGGGAGGATTACCTGAGCCCAGGAGGTCAAGGCTTCTGCAAACTGTGATTGTGCCACTGCACTCCACCTTGGATAACAGAGTGAGACCCTATCTCAAAAAAATAAATAAATAAAGTAAAAATAAAAATTCTTGGTGTCTTAATTGCTGAGTGATTTTTTTTTTTTAAGTCATGCCTCAGTTAAAACTTTGGAAAAAGTTTATTTTGTATCTCTTGGATTTTGCTTGTCTAAGTGTTTTTCTTCAGAGCTGTACTTTCTTTCTGGCCTGGCTCTGGTTATTCCCTAAGTGTACCTGTCACGGTTGCCTGTCAGCAGTGTTTATTTTTGGTTTTTGTCTGTGGCACCTATTGGACATTGTCACGATGGTAACCCCGGCTGCAGCAACTCAACTGATAAAGTCAAAATCTGTTCTGGGTTGGTGATTCAGGAGCTTTGCTCAGGCAGCCCAGTGTTTGTGTTGGAGCTGTGGATAGAGCTTCACAGGAGAGCCAGAGCTCTACTCTCCAGCTGTAGCTTGATGCAAGCATTATCGTAGCTTTGCCTCTCCTGGAGTTTCTCATTGATCCCTTTTCTGTAGAAATGGATGTGATGAGTTCACACTTGCCTCTCAAGGGTAGTGGGAGACAAATGAGAGTGTGTGCATAATGCTTTATGTTTTTTAGAAGAAAAATAGAGTGTTCCTATTTTACCTTGTAATATTTAAAAAAATCATCTTGCTAGTGAATCTGAAGGATAACTTCTCAAGATGAAGCTTTTAATTTCATACATTAGTAAAATGTGGTTAGGTCTTTTCCATCACATGTTCTTTGCTCAATCTACTCTGCTCTGTTTAGGAAAAGCAGCTGATTCCCTCGCTCTCTCTTGCTGGTGTACCCACAGAATAGAGACAAGGAACTTTGAGTTTAATGACAGATGGTTTTGTGATTGTTCATGTCAGACCTGAGTGGTTATAAACCTGGCATTTCATTGAATCACACAGAATTGCAATACTTTTGAAAATTAAATTCCAGAGATTTTTAGTTTAACCTCTCATTTTGCAGATGAGAAAACTCTCATGGTGGGATGATGGTAGATCATAGACCAGAACTGAGGTCCTCTCACCCCCACCCTGTTTTATGGACTTATTGCAAATGAAGTCATGATTGGATGTTATTGAGTGACAAGTGAATCTGTTTCCCTTGAGTCTTCTTCCTCTCATAGATTGTGAGTGTTCCTGCAGGCTGGTGCAATCACTGTCGTGACCTGCCATTTTTGTCCTCACCCTGGGTACCTTTTGGAACACCACCTTAGCCACTAGGTGTGTCATGAATGGCTCTAACTCATCCCCAGGCTTAGATTCGTAGTGAGGCCTTGCCTGTGAGCTTGATGTAAGTGCTGGAATTTGTGTTACAAGCTCCATAACGTGTTCTTAGAAGTTGCTTAGGAAAAAATGCAGAAAGATGTTTTATTATAGGAAACTTCCATAGCAGAAAAGACTAATAGACTGCATCATTTTTGCATTTACATAATTTTTGAGTGCGTAACACATTTATATGTTCAAAAGCACAAACATGTATAACAACAACAAAAATCCCTGTCCTGCCTCTGTGTCTTTTCTGTCTTGTCCTGACCCCTCCCCAGCTAGCCCTAACCTAAGTCATGACATAACTGGTTTTGGGGATATTTCAACAGATATTTTTATGTATGTATAATCAAGTATGAACATGTATTGCTCTGTCCCCACCTTTAGCAAAGATGGTACATTCCACTTTTTAAGATGATCTTAATGCCCTTGCCCAGTGTCATTTTGGCCCCACCAAGGAGACTCCCATCTCTTTGTACCTCCGTGTCCCCAAGTGCCTGAGGAGTGCCCAGTAAATTCTAGGTAGACCTTGCTTTCCCTGGTCATCTGGCTCAAGTGCCCCAAACCCACCATCCCTCACACCTGGGACTCCTGTTCTTTGCTTTTGCACCTTTCAAACTGTAGGCTGATTATTAAACCAACCTCTTGTTAATGGACATTTAGGTTGTTTCCAATCTTTCCTGTTGTAAACAATAAAACAATGCCCTTTAATAAACTTCATTTTGCATATATACATTTTCATATAGAAAAAATTCCATGAAGTGTAGTTGCTAGATTGAAAGGTATATGTATTTCTAATTTCTTTTTTTTTTGAGACAGGGTTTTGTTCTGTCACCCATCATGGCCCGCTGCAGCCTTGTCCTCCCTAGGCTTAAGCAATCTTCCCATCTCAGCCTCCTGAGCTGCTGTAACTACAAGCGTGCACCACCATGCCCAGATGATTTTTATATTTTGTAGAGATGGGGTTTTCTCACGTTGCTCAAGCTGGTCTTGAACTCCTGGGCACATGCAGTCCATCTACCTTGGTCTCCCAGAGTGCTGGGATTACAGTCCTAAGCCACTGTACCCAGCCTGTATTTCTAATTTCTATAAGTGTTGCTAAATTATCTTCCATATGGGGTTATACTAACTTACATATCCATCAACAATGTATAAGAGCCCTTGGTTTTTCACAAATTTGCTGACAATAGTATGTTATCAAACTTTGGGGTTTCATAAGTTGAGTAGATGAAAAATAGTATCTATGTGCAGTATGAATTTGTATTTCTCTTAGAGTGAGGTGGAGCATCTTTCTACATGTGACTGTCCTTTGAACTAGTTATATCTTTTGCCCATTTTCTATTAGGTTGCTGTACTTTTTCTTACTGATTTCTAGGAGTTCTGTATATATTGGAGAGATCAGTCCTTTGTATGCTATATGTATTGCTGATCTGTTGTCCCATTTTGTTATTAACCTTTTGAGTTGATTTATATTGATTCTTCCGTCTCAGCCTCCCAGGAAGCTGAGACCACAGGCATGAACTGCCACATCCAATTAATTAAATTTTTTTTGTAGAAATGAAGTCTCCCTGTGTTTCTCAGGCTTGTCTTAAACTCCTAGGCTCAAGTGATCCCCCTGCCTCAGTCTCCCAAAGTGCTGGAATTACAGGCATGAGCCACCATGCCCTGCCTCACCTTACTAATTTTTATGTATTCGAGTTAATTGGTTCTTTGTTTTTTCATGGCTTCTGAAATTTGAATCAAGATTAGATAGGAGTAGATTGCATTTGGTAGAGTTTCTTTGGTCAGTTATTTGAACTTTTGCTGCCTTATAATCCGCTTTGATCTTTTTACCCCATTAGAGTCGTTTTGTCTAAATTCTGCCAATGGTTTCTAATTTAATTGTTGTAGAAATGAAGTGATTTGTTTTCTTCATAGAAGACTTCTAAGTGGCAATTTGGGCACCATCTCATTTATTCATAACCAACAGCCTAACATAATATGAATTTTATCACTTACAGTTGATCTTCCTATTGTATTTGATTAGATACAGGCATTCTAAAATGCAAATATTTAAAAAATACAGATAGAACTTGAAATTGAACAAAATTAGATACAACTGAAGCTGAAAATGGACACTTGATTTTTAAAAATTGTAATAAAATGATCTAGATTGTATATACCATCTGTTACAAGTTGTATGTGAATAAGGATTTTGTGCCATGTTGGTTGTGAGTACTCTGGATTTTAAACTGTTTTTTGCGTCGAATATAACTTTAATTATGCTCAGTACACGTGGATGTGTTTTTTGGGTATATCTACACACAGTGCACTTGCATGTGTATCTTCATCTTATTTATTGTTTGGTAAGGGACACATTGCTCAGTTTCCTGGATATCTTCCTAGTCTTAGAGGGGCCTCAGTGGTAGGGTTCTCATCAGAATTTAAGGGTGATGACTTCTGGCCTGTTACATGGCATCTGCCTGAACATGAGTGTGCCACAAGATTGTTTCTAAGGTGGTCTCAATCTCTTTTCTTCCTTCAGACTACCTTGCTTGTCCTTTGCTGGCATCTGAGGACTTGTCCTGTGGAATGAGGCTAGAGAGAAAGAGGCATCTCTGTATTTCCCCACTGTGCATCTACTTGTATCCCCAGTCTTTACCACCCATACATGGACATATGCTTCCAGTTCTCTGGACATATGTTTTCTGTCTTCACCACTAGTGTATATACCTACAGGTGGAATTGCTGGGTCATGTGGTACCTCTGTAATTAACTTTTTGAGGAACTGTCAAACAGTTTTCCAAAGTAGTTGCACCATTTTATATTTTACAGATCCACCAGAAATGTATGAGGGTTCATATTTCTCCATATCCTCATCAACCCTTGTTATTGTCTGTTTTGGTTTTGTTTTTTAATTGTAGCTATCCTACTGGGTATGAAGTAGGATTTCATTGTTTTGATTGGCATTTCCCTCATGACTAATAACATTGAGCATCTTTTTACGTCCTTATTTTCCACTTGTATATCTTCTTTGGAGAAATGCCTATTCAAGTCCATATGCATGTTTTAATTGGGGTGTTTGTCTTTTTATTGTTGAGTTGTGAGACTTCTTTACATATTCTAGATACTACATCCTTGTCAGATACATTATTTGCAGATATTTTCTCCCATTTTACGGGTTGTCTTCACTTTCTTGATACTACTCTTTGAAGCACAAAAGTTTTAAATTTTGATGAAGTCAATTTTTTTTTTTTTTTTTGCTTTGGCTGCTTGTGGTGTTATATCTAAAGAACACCATTGTCTAACCAAAGATTACAAATTTTAGCTCTTGCATTTAGGTTTTTGATCCATTTTTAGTTTAAGAAATTTATTATATGCTATGAAATAGTTGTCCAACTTCATTTTGAATTAGTAAAACAGTTTCATTCTTTTGCGTGTGGTTACTCAGTTTTCATGGTACAATTACTTGAAAATACTGTTCTTTTTCCATTGAATTGTCTTGGTACTCTTGTCTAAAATCAGTTGATCATAAGTGTATGAGTTTGTTACTAGACTTTATTTTGAGATGGAGTCTCACTCTGTTGCCAGGCTGGAGTGCAGTGACGTAATCTTGGCTCACTGCAACCTCTGCCTCTCGGGTTCCAGCGATTCTCCTGCCTCACCCTCCCGAGTAGCTGGGACTACAGGCATGCACCACCACGCCCAGCTAACTTTTGTATTTTTAGTAGAAATAGGGTTTCCCCATGTTGGCCAGGATGATATCGATCTCTTGACTTCATGATCCGCCTGCCTCAGCCTCCCAGAGTGCTGGGATTACAGGTGTGAGCCACCATGCCTGACGTGTTACTGGACTTTTTGTTTTGTTTTGTTTTGTTTTGTTTTTTGTAACAAAGTCTTGCTCTGTCACCCAGGCTGGAGTGCAGTGGCCTGATCTCTGCTCACTGCAAGCTCCGCCTCCCAGGTTCACACCATTCTCCTGCCTTAGCCTCCTGAGTAGCTGGGACTACTGGTGCCCGCCACCACACATGGATAATTTTTTTGTTCTTTTAGTAGAGACAGGGTTTCACCACATTAGCCAGGGTGGTCTCAATCTCCTGACCTCGTGATCTGCCCGACTCGGCCTCCCAAAGTGCTAGGATTACAGGCGTGAGCCACCGTACCTGGCTGTTTACTAGACTTTTAATTCTGTTCCATTGATCTGTGTAGATGACTGTCCTTATGCCACTACCACACTGTTTTGATTACTGTAGCTTAATAGTAAGTTCTGAAGATTTTATTCCTTGTTTTTGTTCTGTTCCTTCATTATTGACTTGGCTTTTTTGAGTTTGATTATGACATCTAGGTGAGGCTGGCTTCCTTTCAGTTTATTTTACTTGGAATTCATTGAACTTCTTGGGTGTAATTTTTTTTTCATGTCAAATTTGGAAAGTTTTTAGCCATCATTCTTTCAAATATTCTTTCTTCTTTTCTCTTCTGTATGTTGGTATGCTTAAGAGTGTCCCTCAGGTTCTGTGGCTCTGTTTATTTTTCTTCATGGTTTTTTCCCCGTTTCTCAGTTTGGGTAATCTCAATTGACCTGTCTTCAAGTTTGCTTGTTCTTTCTTCTAAAGCCTAAAAAGTGGTTTTGAACCCCTTTCATGAACTCTTATCTTTTTCCTGTTTTACTTTTGAACTCCGGAATTTGTATTTGATTCTTTAAAAAATAGTAATAATAATTTCTATCTCGCTATCAGTATCAATGGTGATATTGATATTTATTGATATTCTCTACTTACGAGACTTTATTCCCATACTTTCTTTTAGTAATTTTTGCATAATTTTCTTAGCTCTTTGAGCATATTTAAAATAGTTGAGTTAGAGACTGCTTTCTGCTAAGATCATGTGTGGGCTTCCTCAGGGACAGATTTTATTGATTGCTTTATTTTTCCCGTGTATGGGCCATACTTCGTTGTTTCTTTGTAAGTCTCATAATTTTTTTTTTCTTGCTGTTACTGAAAAATGGATTTTTAAATAACACAGTGGGGTGACTCAGGAAATCAGATGCTCCTTTCTTCCCCATGGTTGCTATTGGTACGTGATATAGTTGTTCTTATTTAATGACTTTTCTGAACTAATTCTGTAAAGTTTATATTCTTTATTGTGTCTCACCAGTGAAATCTCTACTTGGTGAACTTGGTGGCCAAGTAATTATTGGATGGCGATTTCCTTAAACCCCTGGGATCAGTAAACACGTGTTTTTGTCGAGGGACTTCATCTACCTATTGGAGCATACCTTCATCGTTTGGCCCAGCAGTTAAAAACTGCCTTAGCCTTTATTTCCTGCTGATGTTGAGTCAAAGTCAGCCAGAGGTGAGAGCTTAAGGCCTTCCTAGGTTTTCCCTGAGCATGCACTGAAGCTCTGTACATTCATGTGTCCTTCTGGATTCCTGGGAAAATGTCAAAGCTTTTTAAAGTCCCCATGGACATTTTATTTCCCACCTTTGCCTTTGGTTTGCCTCAGTTGTTATCTGCCACCTCAGGAGGCTACCAAGTTAAAACACTTGCCTGTATTTTCAACAAACACTCCTGGGTGGGATGGAAGGCTTTTCTGAGTTTAGCCAGAAACAGTCAGTCTTGCAAATGAGGTCTGACAGGGAACTATCAGACAGGTCAAATAATGACAGTTCTTTGAGAATGAAACTTTGAAAGAGCTCTGAGAGCACTGTTTTCTCCAGCGATGGCTGCTACGCTGTACGAGGAATGCGGCCTGCTGAGAGCCTGGAGAGTGGGGATGGGTCTAGGCCAAGTTAAAATATCACAGAGCTCACTGTTCTTACTGAGATGTGGTTGTTTTCCTTGAATTAATGCTCCCTGGGTTTCTGCAAACCTTTGGTTAATTTCCAAAATCCATAAGAAGATACTGACAATTTTTGCCAACTTTTTGGTTGCTTTTATAGAGGAGAGCTTTTTGGAGGCCCGTAGTAACCACCATTTTCACTGGCATCCTTTGGATCAGGAATCTCTTAAATCGTTCTTGTTTTCCTGGGGGTTCTTACTGCCCTTCTTTTTTATCTTGTTATCAAAAATAGTATACTTTCATCATAACCTCAGAATTAGCCAGATTCATTAATACTGTGTATTGTCTAGAAATCTCTTTCTTCCTGAACTCCGCTCTAGACTGGTTATTTCCTGTTCTGCTGTATAGCTACACTCCTGGTATTTTCTTCCTGCATATCTAGATTAAATACACTGTGTTTTGGACTTGAGTTGGATATTCCTCTTTTTCAGTTTTCATCTTCATTTTGTTTTTCTCAGAGTGACATTTTATGTACAATTGTATATCTTCAAATGCATTTATTTTAGCTTTTCACTTATTTCTCAATTTGGGTGTATGTACAATTCTAGCTGAAAAATAATTTCCCCTTGTTAAGATTGAAAGGGATATCTTCTTGTACCCAGTGTTGATTCTGGAAGTCTATTCCATCTCTTTGTGAGTAAGCTTTTTCTCTTCCTTGGAACTTTTAGGACCTTTTTAAAAACACTCAGTGTCATAAAATTCCATGAGTCTTTCATTCATTCTGCTTAGCTCTTGGTGGGACTTTTCAATCTGGAGGCATATTTTTCTTTGGCTCTGGAAAATTATCTTATTACTGTCATAGTTTCTGGAATGCCAAATTGATTGCCTGAATTGATCTCTGTTTCTACCTTGATTTCTTTGACTTTATCTTCCAGTCTCTTTATTGAAGTTTAATTTTAGCTACTATATTTTAAATTCTTGTGTTCTTTCTTTTTGGCCTAATTGTTCGATTTTCATATTTTATTCTGGTTATATAGATACAGTATCTTCTCAGATCTCAGTGAAGACATAAAACAGAAAATTTTTTGATATCTTTTTTCCTAATTAGCTCTGTATTTTTTTTTTTTTTACTTGTTTTCATCTGGCTGTTTTTTCTCATAAGATGCAGTCCTCAGTTCTCTAGTAATTTTTTTTTTTTTTTTTTTTTTTGACAGAATTTCACTCCTATTGCCCAGGCTGGAGTGCAATGGCGCGATCTCGGCTTACCGCAACCTCTACCTCCTGGGTTCAAGCTATTCTCCTGCCTCAGTCTCCATAGTAGCTGGAATTACAGGCATGCAACACCACTGGTGCCTGGCTAATTTTGTGTTTTTAGTAGAAATGGGTTTCTCCAATTTGGCGAGGCTGGTCTCAAACTCCCGACCTTAGGTGATCTGCCCGCCTCGGCCTCCTAAAGTGCTGGGATTACAAGTGTGAGCCACCATGCCTGGCCCTTTTTTTTTTATACAAAAATATTTTTCTCCCATTCTTTTGAGTGTGGGACTGTGTTGATGGGTTTGTCTACTGTGTGTCTGAAGTCTGCTCTTCCCACCACCACTGACAGCTGAGTGGATTGACCAGTCAGCTTTGCTTTACAGGACATGGGGTCTTGGCCATTCTAATGCTTGAGTGAGTAGGACTTCACTTGACACACAGGCATCCACACTAGGTCCTCAGACTGCTGGTCAGTATCTTTGGAGCAAAGTCCTCCATTCTTCTGTAGCAAACAGAGGGATTCCTGTCCGTTTTAATGGGGCGTCCAGGGCCACAGCAGTTCCCACAAGTGCCCCTGGCCTTGCTCCTGTCCTGCATACCTGCTGACTCCCAGCTAGAGCCCATGTAGCTGTGGCTTCTAGATGTCTCCTACCCCATAGAATTTGTCTCCTGTGTCCCTCCTCCTTTTGTCTTCCGCAGATTTGTTGACATCTCATCTGTTCCTGGCCTCCCTCTTCCCCCATTTTCGCTATCTGGGTTTTTTCTCTTCATGCCTTTTATGTCTGCAGGTCACAAGAGGTCAGAAAGTTGACTGTCTGTTCCCAGTGTGACATCTTCACCTGGGACCTCTGGAAGCATTTCTTGTCTGGTTTTCTCCCTTGATGATTTGGTTCATTCCCCTGGGTAGGCAGTGTGAGAAGCTTCCCCAAATTTGGAAATTATGTTATATAGAGCTGGGTGGGAGAATTACATTTGTTAAGTGAGCTTGTTCTTGTGAAGGCAGGACCGAGGAGCCTTGGGCCCTCTGTGTCATGTTTCCATTGCACACAAGTTTATGGTTAGACATGATTTGGCCCAACATGTGTCTGGTTCATTTCAAGAGTGAGTGGATCTATTGTTCCATTTGCTCACGTTCCTCATGGTATTAGAAGGTCAGGAATGAAGCTCAGTTGCCTATTGTTCAATAGGACTAGCCAAGTAAATACCCTTTTCCATGGTAAATTCCCCTATGAAAGGTCATGCAAGTGGAATTGCGGTCTCATGAGAGGATGCTTCCTTGGAGTCTGCATGTGAACCTGGCAGAGCTGCCCATGGCTAATAGAATATCTTCACTGTGTCCCGCAGTGGGCAGCCTTCTGCCACCTTCTCCCCTCACTGCATGGCTCAGGAACTATCTTTCATTTAGAAACTATCTGATGGGCTGGATGTGGAGGCTTATATGTGTCATCCCAGCACTTTGGGAGGCTGAGGCAGTAGGATCGCTTGGGGCCAGGAGTTCGAAACCAGCCTGGGCAACAGCAAGACCCCTGTCTCTACAAAAAAAATAAAAATAAAATTAGCCAGGCATAGTGGCACTTGCCTGTAGTCCCACCTACTTGGGAGGCTAAGGTGGAGGGATTGCTTCGGCCCAGGAGTTTGATGCAGCAGTGAGCTGGGATCACGCGACTGCACTCCAGCCTGGGCAATGCAGTGAGGCCGTGTCTCTTAAAGAAAAAGAAGAAAAACTGTCTGACAGCAGTGACTCCTGCACATCATTTCTTCCATTTCCATTTTTTATTTACGAATTTTAAAATACAGTTAGGTTATGGTATTGTATTTCATTGGCAAATACTAAACTCCAGTTTGGAAAACCTATCAGTTTGGGTTGTCTTTTTTCCCAATCATTTTATAAGCATTTAATGAGTCACCTACCAGATGACATGGTGAGTAGCTTCCAAATTGTTTTTATTCCACATACCTATTAGAAAAAAGTTTTAAGTACTTGATCCCAGTGTCTTCTTAATGCATGCCTTATACAGATACAAAATGTAAATGTTTTATTTCCTCTTCTAATTACTGACCTGTGAACCCCCTGGGATACGCATACCCTGCTTTGGAGACTGCTGGCTGGAATACATGATATGAAGTAAAAGGAATCCTACTCCCAGCAGCTGCCAGTCCAGTTCTGGAGACAGACAAGTGGTGGGGTAGGGATAGGTGTTCCTAGGGCAATGGGGAGGGCCATGGGGCCATTGTCAGCCTAGGACAGGCTCAGAGGGAGGAGGGTGAGCTGAGGCTTTTAGAGGCTTGGTTTTGTAAAGAACCGAGACAAAATGCAAAACCATGTGCGGACGTTGATGGTATAATGGTGAGTATAGCTGCCTTCCAAAACCAAAGGAATTGGTCTCATACTCTTGGATGAAGACCAGGCTATAGTCACCAGGCAGTGCAGTAGCTCACAGAAGGAAGAGGCGGTGCTTGTCTCTTGTACAACAGTCCTGGGGTGAGCAATTCAGGATGTGCAGCCCCGTTAGCTCTCTTGGTTGCTGTGGTCCAGGGCTGGGCTCCTGCATCTCCCAGGTAGCCACAAGGGGAGGCAAGGGAAAAATACTCACCGCTTGTCTCCTCTGCTTACTTTTTTGTGGTGACAATTGGTCTCCCTTAACCAGAGAAGGGAGAAGAAGATTGGGTCACAGCAGCTTCCGCCACAGCACTTTATGTTACCAATTATGCTGAGAAAGATTTTTTGGTGGATTTACCTACATGAGCTGACATCTGCAGGTTGCTCTAGGTATAAATTAAGCTGATACGGTTTTCTTCACTGAGATGCCTGGTGAGCCTGATGACAGCGCTGTAGTGTGCAGTCAGGTACCTTGGAAACCATCACCCCTCCCACTGTACAGCACACCAGTGGTCACCCTGATAAAAGAGATGATTTTCTTCTGCTGTGTTCGCAGGTCTCAGTGGCCCTTAGCAGCAGCTCCATTCGTGTGGCCATGCTGGAGGAAAATGGGGAGCGTGTCCTCATGGAAGGGAAGCTTACCCACAAGATCAACACTGAGAGTTCTCTCTGGAGTCTCGAGCCCGGGAAGTGTGTTTTGGTAAGTTTGGGCACCTGTGTGCAGGGCTCCCAGGTAGACTTCAAACCTGCAGTGATGCCCCTTTTGACCAACAAACCTGTTTACACTTAAGCAGTGAGGCTGTTAATTTCAGCTGCTGGGGCAGATGGGTTTTCCTGAGCATTTTCCTGACTGCTCAGAGATTGCCTCTGTGGGCACTTGAGCTTTGGCCCTTTGAGGTCTTGGTCATTCCAAAGAGCTCCACTGTTCTTACATCTAAGGCAAAAACAAGTAAATTGAAAATGAAAAGGTAGGTTGAATTTTTACAGATGCTACTCTGGAGGGTGCAGAGTTAATAAATTCAGAGAATCAGGCTCATTGACCAACTGGCTCTCCTTACCCAGCTGCTGGTTAGGCATTAGCTAAGAGTTCAGGACAGTAAGATTAACGTGTGAGTCCAAATGAACAGCTCACATGTTACCAGTTAGCAGACTCGCTCACAAATTGGGCTGCATGCCTGAACCAGATCTGTTGGTGTCTCACCTCCTTCTCCCCTGTGAACGCTTTGAACCCTGTCAGTGGTGGCTCTGTGCTGGTGCCCAAGTGGAGGTCACCTACAGATAAATTGAGGCACAACATGTTCTGAATTAACTTGTTTCCTCTTTCCTCCTACTGGGGTGCTTACAGGGCATGCTAAAAGGGAGAAAGGTAAAAAAAAATATTAAGTCTGGATGAAAGTCTTTAGAATTTTATACAGATATGTTCTTCATATGTGCAAAATATGCAATAAAGATACCTGTTTTGGTTTCTATAAGACATGTTTGGCAGGCTTCTGTCTGGGCTTCCCTGGCCAGTGCTGACAAACTATCTTTTGGGCCCACAGTGACTCTGTCCTGGCTGCCCTCATGCTCTGAGGAACATGCGGGCCAGGTACTGAAAGGAGGGTATTCTGTCAGTGCTGCAGGATCCTGAACCAACCTTAACTCCGGTCTTGATATCAAGCCTGGACGATGGAGCTCGCTCTGGCTACACAGAGGTGGGGCCAACCTGGGCACGGACAGCATGCTCCTTGGTGCTGCCGTGGCCTCAACTGCTCCCTCTCCTAGTGAGCGTTTCATCCTACACAGGGCCTCCTATTTAGGCCCTACACGAGGCCCTGTGTGTGGTGTATAGGGTTTCCAGCAGTGGGGCTAGGACTGACCCATCCCAGTTCTGACTCTCCTGGCCACCCAGGGCCTACCTCTGCTGATGGCCAGCGGCAGATGACAGTGGTTCTTGTTCTAAATCTCACCCCGTGTGCTCCCCTGCCTGTGGTGTTCAGTAGCCAAAAGACCAGAGAAGTGTTCTTCTCCTGCCTACAAATACTGTGATGATCACCCCATCACCCAGCAATTCAGTTCCTCATCCCCTGACCCCTGACATATAAAACCTATGCATTAATTGCACAGCCTGGAGCCGTTTCCCAAGCTATGGGCTCCTGTGACTACTACCAGTTCCTTTCCTTTATGTCATACTTGACTTTGCAGATGCCGTTATGGCCTCTTCCTCACTTGAGCTCCACGTGGTTGTGGAGGTATGAGAGCATGAGTGATGCACTAAGCAGTACTGGGGCCGGCTAGCTAGACCTGTGAAGGTGCAGCCCTGGCTGCCTGGATTGCACTAGTGAGCCCATGATCCTGGGGTTGCCTTCTCCATGGACTGAGAGGTCATGACAGCCCTGCCTTAAAACACTGCCTTGACTCGCCTGCCTTCTGGTGGGTGAACTCAGTGCAGAGCATGGAGCAGGTCATGATACTCTCATGTTGGTTCCCTCTGAGCGGGGAGCTCTTATGAGCCTTCCCCATGTGGTCCGGTTGCACTTTGTAGATACTTCATGCAGAAGCCCAAAGCCTTAGTCACTGGTCTCTGAGCCCATAGCCACCATATTTGGAATCTGTTGGGATTACAGTCAGGGTACCAATGATTCCTTTTACTGTACACTATTTGTATAAATATGTGATTGTTAATACATAGCTCAACTCTTAAGGGTTTTGTTGACAGAAGTGACTCTAACTTCATGGATATTTCAAAGCCATGTTTCTTTTTTGTGTGTGTTTTGTACACTTGTATGTATAGTACGAGTGGAATAGGGATGTGGCTAGTGGCCAAAACATTAACTTCTTTTAATAATGGCTGCCATTCAATGAACACAGTCTTTGGGCCAGGCTCTTTGTGAGGTGAGGTGCCTTACAATGCTGTTTAATGCTCTGCAAACTTATTTTACAAATTGGGACACTGAGGCTATGAGAAGGTAAGTAGCTTGCAAAGTGGGTAGAGCTAGACCTCAAACCCATGCCTGCCTTGTCCCAGAAGGCTTTTTCCAGTGCTGTGAGAAACGGGAGTCTCTGAAGAAGGCTCAGACCTGTCGGGGCTGGGAAGCATTGCTCCCTTTCAGCTGAAAGGCTCTGTGGAGCAGAACATGAGGAGGGAGGAGTGTCGGTCCCCAGTGTGGGTTTCAGAGTCTTCCCTGTGTTAGGTAAATGTGTGAGATGCAGCCACCAGGCAGGAGGTTGCGGGAGCTGTGCCTTAAGAGGATAGCTGGATGTTCAACTTTCATGCCAGGGCCCTTGGGGCCATAGCACAACCCTGGCAGGCCTGTCTCCACCTGTGTGTTCTTCATGAGTCCAGCCTTTATTTGTGCCCTGGCTGCCTTTAGTTTTTGTAGTTAGCTTTCATCAAACACCTGATACTCAAAGAGTTTATAGAAATTCAGCAGAACCATTGCAGACTGAGGGGCACTTGTCACTGCCCGTGAACACGGCTTCTAAATATTCTCTGCTGAAAATCCCTCTACAGTTGAAACACTGCATGAGTTCTTTCCCATGGTTCCTTAAAGTGCCTTTATTATCAGTAGATGGCATTGTGTTCCTAATGCACCTTCACCTGTGAGAAATCAAGCACCTGAATAAAGAGGAGCTATGGAGAGCATTTAAACTCTTCCCATAGTGCTCCCATGCAGGGCTCTGCCTGCCTCCACCTCTTTCTGGACCACGTAGCCTCTAGTGCAGTAAATGCAGAGTGTATCACAGAAACTTTGCTGTTTGCAGGAGCTAAGCAGTTTGTTGTCTTCTTTATTTAATTATTTATTTATGTGTGACCTTTTAGGCCCACATCGTTTCCTCTGATTACATATATGAGATAATATTGTGAATTAATGAGCCGATTGCTTTGATTCACAAAGATCCTGTTTGCCTCCTGCTTGCTGCATCGTGTCTGCTGTGTGGAGCTTGGCACACTGCTTTGAGCGTGTGGATGCAGAGGGACTGCAAATGAATCAGAGGGGCTGGCTTTGGGTTGCAGCCCCCTGTCAAGCAGCTGCCTGGTTTTAGGTCATCGCTTTAGCCTTGCTGGACTTCCATTTCTCACCCTTCAAACAAGGTTAAGCACTGTAGTCTGGTTGATCTCCAATGTTTGTTTGTTTCTTATCATTAAGTACCCAACCCTGTTCAGGCACTGGGGATGGCTAAAGAGAGTTGAGGGCTTTGCTCTAAAGGTTTGGAGATACCCTGTGAATGTGGGCTTATTTGGGAAAAGGGTCTTTGTAGATACGATTAAGTTAAGGATCTCTCAAGATGGAATCATCCTGGATTATCCAGTGATACCTGTCTGTATAAGAAACAGGAGAAGACAGAGATAGACACAGAGAAGGCCACGTGAAGATGGGGCAGAGACGAATGATGTAACCACCAAGCCCAGGAACACCTGGAGCCACCAGAAGCTGGAAATGGCAGGAAAGATCCTCCCCTAGAGTCTCTGCAGGAGCATGGCTCTACTGACACCTTGATTTCAGAGTTCTGGCCCATGGGACTGGGAGATAATAAATTTGTATTGCCTTAAGTTGCCTGGTCTGTTGTTCCCTGTTACGGCAGCCCCAGACACCAGTGGAGGTCTCCCATCACAGCACTGTGAGGCCGCATGAGATGAGAAGGATGCAAAGGGATGGCATCCGGAGCTGCACTGCTGCCACCGCCCCCAGCTCCTTGGTTAGAGATTCTGACCTTCTGACCTCCGGGCAGGCCAGTGTAGACATGGCCTTCACTTTCCAGCTGCCTTCCACATAACCTGCTCCTCCCTGTGCCGTGGATCCCACATTAGCCAGCCAGGGCAGGCAGGGGTGGCTGCTAAAACCGTATGACAGTTCTTGCCTCCCTCCCTCCCACACTTCAGAATGTTAAATGAGACTTCTTGACTCAGGCAAGCTCCTTTCTTGGTTACAAAGATGTAAAATCAGCCGTGGCAACGGCACCAGCTCTTTTTTCCGATAGCTCTTTCAGTCCCCAAAGCTAGGCAGTTGGCATGCGCACCGTCCTCCTTTCTTCCTGCAGTCGGGGGAGCTGACAGGCTGTCCTCCACGCTGCCGTGGGTGGCTGCTCTGCTGCGTGGGCTCTTGGACATGGCTGTGCTTGAGATGGTCGTTGTAGCTGTATGTGAGGTGAATGCCATTCCATATACCTCTTCATGTATTGACGTGGTGCACACCCAAGTCATTTAAAATCAGTGAAATTGCTCTGGAGTATTCTTTGAGGAATTAGACCTTGAAGCTCAGGCTTTAAAACTCATCGTAATATATTTGTTTATGATTTTTGAACCCTGTGAGTGTTTTTGTAAAAGCTGTACCCACCTCCTCCCCCCAATTTAGATTATTTCTCAAAAGTGGAATTCTAGTGTAATTGCAGCCTCTGAGCCGTTGCCGTGGTTCTCCCTTGTGGATGAGTTGTTTCTGGAGTGTCGCCGATGACATTAGCCCTGTATCCCCACATCCCCACCAACAGTGGGCTTTTCATCTTCACTTATCTTTGCTAGTTTACCCAGATACTTCTAGTGTCACTTCTTAGAACAATTGTGAGGATAAAACGAAGACAGGCGGTTTATTGTCTACTTGGCCTCATTGGCGAGCCACCTTCCTGAGTCCCCACAACCTTTCCTGGCCCACTGAGGCCATCCCATGGATTACTTAACATACTTCTTCATAAATTCAGAGTGGGAACTACAGATTAAATTACCTTAGCATTTTGGCAAGAGCCCAGAGCCTGGAAATTAGTATGTAAATGTAATATGAGCCCTTAAGCCTTCAGTGCAAATGATGTCTCTAGGGAGAGCCCTTAGTGTTTTTCAGGGGAAATCAGAATCCTTCATCAACTCCAGTAGGGAAGAACTGAAGCTTATGGATTCAACAGAGGGCAGTAGCCCAAGGAAACCTGTTCCAATGTGAGTGGAAGGAATGTACTGAGCAGAGCTGGCTAATGGTGCCCTCTTGGTGGCACCATGGATGGGGTGCTGGGCACCCTCGTTTCATGGGGTTGGAGGAAAGGAAGGGAACGCAACTCTGTATTGCTTTGTCGGCCCCATCGCTGGAATACGTGGGCCTTCCAGCCACACTCAGACCACAGCTGGGTCCTGTCTGGCCTATACAGTGTCTTAATTTTGTTTCTAATTTTCAAGCTTAAAAAAATAGTTGACAGCATTGAAAATCAGGAGATTGCCCATAACAGTGCTGACTTGTGGCGTGTCCTGAGAAGCTGGATCTGCTCCAGTGTGGCCCACATTCCCCCAGCAGCAGGTGCTGAGCAGGTGCCCTGGACCTCCGCCACGCTGTCGTCTCACCCCATTATCTGCCCTCGTTCTGAGGTGCCTTCCCGGAAGGAACGTCCCACAGCATTCCCATAAGTCTCATTGGCCCAGTCTCGATCACGCGGGCAGCTGTGAGGAGTAAAGCCGTCCTCGCTGGGCACATTGCTTCCCTGAATAGAAATGAGGTTCCGTTACTAAGGAAGGAAAGGGATATAAATGCTGGTGAGTCATCAGCGCAGATTGGGGGATGCTGAGGTAAGTTTATTCATGTTGAGGTGGAAGTTTCTGTGAGGACATTTTGGGAACACTGTTCAGCCTGCAGTCTGGGGTCCCTCAGAGAAATGAACTGATTAGAAGTCTGGGACCGGGTAGATAAAAGAGGAACCTGGAGCGTTTCGTTATGCTGGAAAATGACAATGTGTCAGAGAAATGATGGAGCATCATCAAAGTCAAGCAACCTCCACCAACCTTGTCTGGGATCATTTGACACCAACATAATTAAGCTTGATAATGAGTTATAAGCCATTGAGAGACCAGAGAGGCCAGGTATCCAGGGGTCAGTACTGACAGCAAGATAGATAACTTCATTGCAGAAGAGAACGTGCTTGCTTCAATAAGACACGTAAGCCACCAGTCAGTGTGGAGGGACTAGGGCAAGAAAGTCGGCATTTCCCAGTCTTCGTGGGAGAGATGGGACCAGGCAGATGCTAAGCAGGGCAGGGTGCAGCAGGGGTGCAGGGGTTCTGGAGAGGAGAGTTTGCAAGTCAATAACTACAGTGGAGAAGAGTCAGACCTCCCTTTGGCCAGGTAACCTGAGTGAATACCCCACCCACTGAGGGCTGTGGATGTTGTGTGCCTGCAGGTGGAACATATGTGTGTCCAGCTGGGTGTGCACACATGAGTTAATCAGGAGACGTCAGGGAAGGAAAAAGGCTGTGAAAATGTCCCAGATTAAAGAGGACAGGACCCCCAAGATACAGGTGGGACTCTAGACTGGACCCTGTTCCATAAAAAGTTATTTCCTTATCCTTAGGAAATAACTCAGGACAAAGGGCCAAGATGAATGCAACCTATTCTTAAATGGTTCAGAGAAAAGTAGTTATATATTATACATACAGCACACATAGAGTGAGAGAGCTGTGTGCAGATGCACAGCTGCTAAACACTTGTATGGGTGTCTTTGTACTTGTCTTATTCTGGTAACTTTAAGCTTAAAATTCTTTCCAAATGTTAAAAAAAATGAGAAGGCTAATAGGCTAATAAGCACATAAGAAGCTCAACGCCATGAGTCATTAGGAGAATGCAAGGCAAAACCATGATGAGATGCCCCTAGACACCTCTTAGAAGAGCTGCTAAGAAGGTAGACAGCACCAAGTGCTAGATGAGACGGGGCACCTGGTGCTCTTCTGTGCTGCTGGTAGGGGTGCAGCGGAGTGGCTAGTCTGGACAGTAGCTGACACCATATGACCCAACACACGCATTCCTGACTACTTACCAAGGAGAAATGAAAGCATGCAGATCTTTACAGCAGCTCTTTACCTGATTGCAAAACACTGCAAATGCCCAGGTGTCCACAGACAAGTGTGTGGTCCGCCTGTGCCATGAAGCACCGTGTGGCTGAGCGTCGGAGTCCCCACACTCAGAGTCATCATCAGATACAAGACTGCACACTGTGTGATTCCACGCATGTGACATTTCTGGACTCGGACATGCTGGATGGCAAAATGAGCATTGGGCTGAGAGGACTGCTGAGAAGGGGAACGGGGTTTCTGGGATGTGGGTTGACTGTAGCAGCAGCTCATGGAGATGTGACCTCAAAAGAGTGAGTTTTACTATGTACATACTATACCTCCACAAACCTGACTTTAAAAAAATAAAATATTCACAGAAAAAAAAAACAAAAACAAGTGTAAAACTATCAGACTACTTTTTCAGAGGTGTTATTTTTAGATAGAAGCCTTTGAACTCCATCCCAGGAACATTGTACCTATGTCCTCTTAAAACTGCATCTTGCACTGGGTGTCAGGAGACAGCCCTGCAAGACTTGTATGCTCTGTACCATTCAGTGGTTTTGAAGGTTAACTACCTGAAGTCATATCTGAGGCCTCCCAGAAGCGTTACTCTAAGGAAAGTAGTTAAATGTGGACAGTGATGGCAGAAAGAGTTACAAATTAAACCAGTTTATAAAACATGAGAATGTTCAGAGCATAAAGAAGCTTGTCAGCTCAGTGACCTAAGAGACATGGGCCATTAAAAAAAAAAAAAGGTCTGGAGTTTGGGAAAAAGAAAGGAATGGGGATCTGCAGGTTGGGGTTACGAGCTCAGAGTGAGAGATGGAATTCTGTAAAGGAATAGTGTGGAGAGGGACTCTAGGCAAGTCAGGAACGATGTTAGAATGTGCTTGTTTAGGATAATTATCATGTTAATAATATTGTTCATATTGTTTTTACTAATATGCTCATCCTTAGAAAACAGAAGATATTTTAAGGGTACTAAATAAATACTTAACTAAAATTTTGCAACTGAGACCTTGGTCTTCCAGAGCCTTTATATGAACCTTTATAGACAACACCTCAGGTCCTGTTTTCTGCCCCAGTATGGAGGGCAGCCCACTTGGTTACAGTGATGACAGATGGAAACTTGACTGGAGCAGGTCTGGAAGGCAGAGGAGGCAGGCCTGTGTGTTTGCGGTCAGGACAAAGGACCAGTGGTGCTGGCCACACCTGTGGGGATGACTGGAAAAAAAAAAAAAAAGCAGACAATAACAAGTATTGGTGAGAGTATGGAGAAACTGGAACCATTGTATGTTGCTGGTGGGAATGTAAAGTGGTGCAGCTGCTTTGGAAAATAGTATGGTAGTTCCTCAAAAAGTTAACTGTAGAATTACCATATGACCCAGCACTTCTGGGTAAATATGCAGAAGAATTGAAAACAGGGACTCAAACAGATGTTTGTACATCAGTGTTCATAGCAGCATTATTCACAACAGCCAAAAAGTGGGGCCACCTGAAATGTCCATCAGTTGATGAATAGATAAACAAAATGTAGTTTATCCATACAGTGGAATATTATTCAGCCTTAAAAAGGAATGCAGTTCTGATTCATGCTACAACATAGATGAACATTGAGGAGGACATTATGCCAAGTGAAATAAGCCAGACAAAAACAAACAGATAACTGTATTATTCCATTTGTGTGAAATGTCCAGAACAGGCAAATCTGTAGAGGCAGAATCATTAGTAGTTGCCAGGGGCTTGGTGGGGTTGAGGGAACAATTTAGAGGAAGGATTAGAGCAAATGGGGAATGACTGGTAATTGGCACAGGGCTTCTTTGTGAGGTAATAAAAGTGTTTTGAAACTAGATAAAGGTGATGGTTGTGCACCATTGTGGATACACTAAATGCCGTTGAGTTCACTTTTGAATGGTAAGTTTTGTGTTAAGTGGATTTTACCTTAATTAAAAATTGTTCAATATAAAGTCGGCTCACATCTCCTCCTAAAATACTTCACTGATGCACATGCATGACGTCTGTGAGTGAGGATGGCCCCCTTGGAGAGCTGCACTGCCCAGCACAGTAGCCACTAGCCACATGTGACAGCTGAATAAACACTTGACTGGTGGCTCATGTGACTGAAGAACTGAATTATTTTATTTTAGTTAACTTAAATTTAAAACCTACTTGATTTAGTTCCTGGAAAACCTTGAATATTTTTGAAACGGGCATGTGAATGTACTCTTTCAATGTAAATATTATGAAATCTAAACACAGATAAAGTATTTCTGATGAAAAAGTGCAGTGCTCATCTTAATTTTTGTTGGGTTCAAGTGTACTTCTGTGTCCAAAGTACACTTGTGGACACAGAAGATTCGGAGATGCTCCCCTCCTTCCTGTTGGGCAGGTAGCTCATTGTCTTCAGGTCCATCTCCCACTGTGCTCAGGAGCCCTCCACTCTGGGTGTGTGTTTGGACCTGGCCGATGAAACCCTGTGTTGGGGTCTGTGGAGTGCAGAAAGGCCTGGGAGTACCAGCACCGTCCCCTGGATGGTGTGTAGGCCGACCCCTTGCCCACATGGTGCTGGCAGTGGGCTGTCAGCCCCAGTGTAGCTCTGCTTTGCCTCTTCATGCTGGGCAATCTGGAAAAGGCCTTTACTTCCAAGGGTTTGTCTTTATTTTTAAATACAAAAAATGGTATGTGTGGTAAATGGTAATGGTATGTATTTTACAGGACTTGTGAACGCTAATAAAATAAGTTACATAGATCACAGTAATAACTACTGGTGAAGATAAAAAATTCGTAAAGGATCTCTTCTTTCCAGAGATTTACAGTTCTGTAAGTTCCTCTGAAGTCTTCCCTGGAATAGAGAAAACAACGTATTTCCCTCTTGGAAGGTTTTTCATTGCATCAGCTTGGTAAAGACGAGGTAGAGTTCTTAGTGTTGGGGTCTCTGTGGGTGAGTCAGGTCCCCGTCACACAAACTGTAAAGTCAGCGACAAACCAGCTGAGCAGAGTATCTGGAAATGGAAGATTCATCCCAAATTTAAACTGGGCACTGGCAGAGCAGCGTCATTTACTGGGTAGAGTTGGCGTGTAGGGGAGCCACCCACTCCCCCTGTTCACCACTCCCCCTATCTGCACTGGGAATGTCAGACAAGATTTCTGGGATGCTGGCTTCAGATCATGATTGCAGGTTTTTGTCTTGCTCTTCCCAGTTCTGGAAAATCTCCACTGTGTGCTCTTCCACACCTCATCAGCGTCCACCATGTTCGTTAGTAGAGCACATTCTCCGACTTGATCTCTGGGCTCTGCAGGGTCTAGCGCTGAATACCTTCTGTGGTGTGGGTAGGTTTTGGCAGCAGGGGCTTGGAAGTGGGAAGGTGGAAGGTCCAGTGTTAGGACACTGCTCTCTCAAGCCCGTATATGCTGGTGAGTCTCCAGTGCTCCCTCTCAGGGGGACATGGTGTCCTGTGGACTCACTGTGGCCTCTTGGGTGTCACAGTTACCCTGAGTGTGGGTTGGTAGGTTTTACCCACCCAGTCAGTAAGTGTCCTGGTGGCTGCACCTCCATGGATGAGAGCTTCTCTCACTTGCGGGCCCTTTGCTACCTTTTCTCCCTTTCTGTGAGCACCTTAGTGGTTTAATATCATCAGAGTCCCATCACACTTGGGCATGTGAATGTACTCTTTCAGTTGTAAATATTATGAAATCTAAACACAGATCAAGTATTTCTGATGAAAAAGTGCAGTGTTCATCTAGGACAAAGTAGACAAACCCACTCTGTTGCTTCTTGGCCACTCTGGTAAGAATTTTGAGCTCAGCCACTGACCACAGCAGATGCAGCCAGTTTTCTTGTTTTCTGTGTCCCCATGACCATTGATAATGGGGCATGGTGTGGCCAGGGCTCTCCTCTGTGTCCCTGGGACAGGCCAAGCAGCACAGGTCACCTAGGTACGTACAGTACCCCTCACGTTTGCTCTGACACCGCAGTTCCAGTTGTCTTTTAAGTTTTTGTGGTAATGACATGAATCTCACAGACCCCAACACTGAGGGCTGGATTATGAGTACTGGTTGCTGCTTCCTTTGACCAAGGGGTGTCTGCGCCATCCCCACAGAAGTGCCCGAGGAGGCCGGAACAACTTTTGGGGTTAGTTCTTGATGGTTGTTACTCCTTCCCGAAAAGGAAGAACTTTAAGGAGTGGGGCTGGAGGACCCCCTCATGCAGCAAGCTTGGCCCCAGTGAGGAAGAAGTAGGGACAGGGCGTGGTGCCCTGTCATGGGGTGAGGACTCCCCAGGAGATTCTGTCACGCATTAAGCCGAGCCCTAGGTCTCACAGGTCCCAGCTTACCCCCAAGATAGCAAAATGCTGGGTGTTGCTCTTGGAAGCAAGAGAGATCACTGGAGAGGTAGCTGGTTGGTAAGAACTAGGCAGAGCCTTCCATGGCAAGCATGGGGGCAGGCTGGGATGGCCCAGGACAGGTCCTGGTGTGGGGGGTGTCAGGGGTCTTGGAAAACAGCCTTTCTTGATGAGAGTGGGCAAGGTGAGCACATGGAACAGACACCGTCCTGAGTATACAGGACCTGCTGAAGAAGGACAAAGGCATCTTGCAGAATGTCAGTCCCCTCAGGTATGCCCCTCCTAGGTCTTCCCTGGGATATGTTAGCACAGTCAGCAAATGCATTCCCAGGCACAGAGTGTCCTGCCTTGGGTTCTGGCACCCCCTCTTATCTGTCACCTCCCTTTGTGTAGTTGGTCCTGAGCTTATCCTGGACACCCATCCTTCAGTGGGCTCTGCTCTGTCCCCAACCCTGGACACCTGTCTCAGGTCTCTGACTCAGGTCTCTGTCCTGCTTGTCCCCAGGTGAACCTGAGCAAGGTGGGCGAGTATTGGTGGAACGCCATCCTGGAGGGAGAAGAGCCCATCGACATTGACAAGATCAACAAGGAGCGCTCCATGGCCACCGTGGATGAGGAGGAGCAGGCGGTGCTGGACAGGCTTACCTTCGACTACCACCAGAAGCTGCAGGGCAAGCCACAGAGCCATGAGCTGGTACGGGCACGGCAGTCCTGAAGAGCCCACCCTTTAGGCCCTTGTGCTGGTGACAAAGCTGATAGTGGCAGAGGGGTTGGTGATGATGGTGGGGAAGAAGGATGTGTGAACTGGCTTCCTGCCATGCCCTAGCAAGGAACCTGTCTTACCTGCTCTTGTCCCTGATCACTGCCTCACAGGTGCACTCTGGTCTTTCAGCTGTATTCTCATACCTGGGCTGAGAGCCCAAATAACAGGACCTCTAAGGGTATCATGAGATGTGCCTTGCCTGCACCAGAGCCTGGTAACGTCAAGTGTGTTGATGGCTTTTGTTTGTGCCTCATCTGCACATGTCTTCCCGTGAAGAGTCGCTTGGTGGGACCTTTGGTAGAGGAGGGGAGGGAGCCAGGCTGCAGAGCCAGTTTCTGGATGTTGGAGGCCAGCATGTGAAGACTGTGATGTCAGCAGTGGGTTAGGGAGGAGAAAGAGAAAGGTTCCTCTCTGACCGGTGTAGTGCCCAATGTAGAGTTTGCTCATGGCCAAAGAGAATGATTAATTAGATGTATACATTCTTTCTTCCTATTTTAATAATCCCAAGAGTAGCTATTTAGGGACAAAAGGGTTGCTTTCCTCAGATTATTTTTAACTTCCCGTGTCCCATATACCCAGCACGTGGGTTTGGGCCACAGTACGGCAAGGCACACAAACCCAGTGCAGCCTTGAGTCGGTGGGGAGGGGTCAGCTGCTGGGCACAGTCTCCTTATTTTCTTTCTGTAAACACGGACCACCTCCTCCCGCTGAAGACCACTGATTCATATTTTCTTCTCATTTTGTCTCTTGGAGGAACCTTACCTTTGGTGTATCTGGATTGTCTTAGACTTCTTCCAGTACAGCATGTATTAATACATCGTAGGTGGTTCTGCAAGCCCTGTTGCTGTGTGTTGTCCATTCTTGCCTGTTTTCACAGACAAGTGCATCCTGCTCTTATGAGGTCAAGGGGCCTGCGGAGAGGAGTGTCGGCATGTTCTCCTTACCTGGCCCTGCCACACCAGGGGCATGTCCTGAGCCCTTAGTACACACAGTTAAGGTGGGATTGACTGACTGTACAGTATCCCTGAAAATACAGTTTGTTTGTTTTTGTGGGTTTTTTTTTCCCCCACAATAGAGAGATTGAATTTCTGAGATTGTGACTCAGTAGCTTAAGCAGCAGGGATGGGGTTTGACCTCTGATCTCATTTCACACCTTTCTGTCCTTGCAGCCCTGTCCACCCTGGCCCTTGTCTCTATGGAAGAGAATGTTCCTCTGGGTTTGGCCCCCTTTTCCACCCGGAGCATGGCAAGCTTAAAGGACATCTTTGCTTGGCCCATGTCCATGCAGAGTTTGAAGCCTCAGGTAGTACTGCAGCACATGCGCAGCTGAGCTCAGCTCAGGTGCTTAGACAGCCAGACCTGCCTGGTTATGGCTCATTCCAGTTATGCTGCATTTGCCTGTGGCCACCAGATGAAAGGCCGGCCTTTGAACCTTTGCCCTATGGATGGGGCTTCTCATGGTAGTGTTTGGGGATGGGGTGTGTGAGGGTCTGCCCACTCTGTGCCCATATTCAGCATTGGGTCCACAGAAGGGCTGAGATGTATTCAGGAGTTTACCTTTGGGAGAAAGAGTCTGTTTTGACTGGAGAACGTGAACCCAGATGCCCTTTGTGCAGTCTTACCACGTGCCCCTTAAAAGTGTCTTTTTGTGCCACAGGATGGAAGGACTAAGGTCAGGTGGTTCCTTACATCTTCCCCAGACGCTGACACTGAGTCTTTGTTACAGAGAGATGATAAAAATTATTGTAGTTTAAACGGTATTTGTGCATTAGTCAAAGCCTTGATGAAATTATTGTAAACTTTATCTTATTTATTTATTTATTTATTTATTTTTTGAGACAGAGCCTCGCTCTGTCACCCAGGCTGGAATGCAGTGGCGTGATCTCAGCTCACTGAAACCTCCACCTCCCAGGTTCAAGTGATTCTCCTGCCTCAGCCTCCTGAGTAGCTGGGACTACAGGTGCACACCACCACACCTGGCTAATTTTTGTATTTTTAGCAGAGATGGGATTTCACCATGTTGGCCAGGCTGGTCTCGAATGCCTGACCTCAGGTAATCCACCTGCTTTAGCCTCCCAAAGTGCTGGTATTACAGGCGTGAGCCACCACACCCAGCCAGTTTTATGTAGACTTTAGCTGTTGAGGCCTGAGAGAAGCTAGGATGCTCTGGCTGTTTTTATCTCTAAGCCCTCATGTTTCCTGTGATTGTATCTCTTACAGAACCTTACATTCAAAAACAAAATAACAGTAATACCTGCTCATCATTGGAGTTGCCAGTAGTGCCAAGGACACGCATTGAAGTGTCAGGGGCTCCACCAGCCTTTTCTTCTTCTTCTCTACATCCTTGCCCCCCCCACTTCCCTCCTTTCTTTCTGTTTCCCTTTTCTTTCCCTTATATCCTTCCCTCTCCTTGACCTTCCTCTCAGTCTCTTTACCCCATCCTTTATGTTCTGTGCCAAAACCTTGTAACATTGCATAGTCTCACCCCCTATTGGGGCATGTCGGTGAGGAAGACAGACACAGATCTGCCTTTGTGGTGCTAGGATTCCAGCCATTTTAATCTTAGCTTCTCCAAAGAGTATTTCAGTCCTGCTTTGCAGTCTCATTGATAATCCTCCCCAGGAAGCAGCTGCTCTTGTCTCTCCATTTCTGGAGGCCTAAGGCCTCCTCATTTTGATGGCTTGTTGCCAAGCCCACTGCCCAGGACCAGGAACGGGGAGGTCTGTTCATTCCAGGTAAGCTGAGGCAACTTCCAGGCAGTTCTGGACCTCAGACCCCTACCTGGATCCTCACTGTCAGTCTGGGAAAGGCCAACCTCAAGGGGTGAAAGATGGCAGCAGTACACATTGTATGTAAGCACCATGCACATACATAATTGCACACATGCAGCATCGCAGGGTGCAGCTGACATCCCCTTCATGCCCTACTGCCCTGCTCTGAGGGCAATTCAGTGGGGTCATTCTGTTGGTGTCCTCTTGGCAAGCTGTTTTTCTGGTCCCTAGGGCACTGCACAGCCCAGGTGTGGAACAGAAAGTCCCCATGCCCGCAAACAGCTTCTTGTGACCTAGCATTGGGGAGCCCATAGACTGGGCAGCGACCCACTTAGGAAGGATTCAAAGAACCTTGAAGATGCTGTGGTCCAGTGGAAAGAGCTCTGTGTGTTAAATCTAAATCTGTTCTGCTGTAGACTTGCCATGGGGCATCATCCTGACCCTTGAGAGGATGTGTGTCCCTCCCCAGGGTAAAGAGCCCTGGGAGATCTTCAGCAACATGCAGGAGCCCAGGGCCGGTGGTGCAGGGGTAGGTCCCAGAGTGACCCTCTCCCTGGGGTTGACCTGCTCCTCAACAGCCAGGGAGCCTCCAGCTCTCAGGCAACAGCTGTAGACAGTAATGAACTGACCTCTCAGGGCTATGGTCGTTCAGAGTGTGTGTCCAAGCACCTGCCTGGTGCTGATGCTAAAGTCCCAACTCCTTCCTGGGCTTGACAGTATCTGGGGCAGGGTCTGCAGCATATGGAGGCTTGCAACACACAGAGATTTCATGTAAAATGTCCTTAGTGACTAGCCTTTTTTAAAAAAATCAAATGAGGAAACAGACATAGAAGGTAGGTACATGCCCTTGTGTGGCCTCATGTAGCAGGTTAGCCACATTTTATTCAGGCGTCCTGAGGGATACCTCACAGGCAGAGGGACTATCGTGAGAGTTAGGGGGCCGGAGTTGCTTCGCTGGGATTACTAGGCTTCGTTAAGGAGAGAGAATGGAAACAGGGCCAGGTTCTCCTGTCAGCCTCCATCTGCCGTTCACGTCGGCATAGTCACAGTTACCAGCGTGCTCTGGCATTGATGCCCATTTATGGTGTGAACTCAGAGTTTTCTAAATTTGCCAAGATTTCAAATTGTGCTTCTAATGCCACAGATGCTGTGTGTTTTGAAGCAATTTTATTTTGAAATAATACTTTTATTGTTTTAAATTCTTTGGTGTCACTAACCTTTTACCACAGTCATCACATTTAAAACCCTTCATCTTTTCCCTAATTTAATTTCTTTCGAGCAGGATTCTCCCATCTAGAAAGAGAATGTGGAATGTACAGGTGCCATTGCTCTGTCTGCGCTGAGATGTGTCTGTGTCTAGGATCTCTTCAGCCTGGTAGGATTCACCCTAACGTTAGTAATTGTGACATCTCATAGGCAGATAGCTTTAGCATAGTCTCTGGTCATAAGAGTGTTTGGTGACACACAGGAATGCCTGCTCTCCACTTTTGCCTCAGGAAAGGTCTGAATGCTGATCTTGGCATCCTAGGCTCCCTCTATTGTAAGATCAAGTCTACTAATCTGCCCTTTGCACTCTGGGAATCCTACATCGGGCCCTCATCCAGCAACCCGGTTCCCAGGGTTGCAACACACAGAGATTTCATGTAAATTTGCAGCTGTCATTTGCCCTACCGCTGGCTGGGATTCTGTTGAAAGGTTCAGAGGCTTCGTGCAGCCGCCTGCTGAAGTCATCCATTCTTATGTTTGGTTGAGACTATGCAGCCTCACACCTCCAGTGGGCAGAGGTGTGGGCCATGCTTTCAGGGCTGTGCATAGGGGTCTTCATGTAGTCTTCTCTGCACCCACAGCCACTCCATGTGAGCTGCAGCACTTGTTCTCAAAATGGTCTTTCCAAAGTCTCTAATGTGAGTTGCCTGTAAGAAATTGATAGTAATGTCAGTTGATCCCTAGTATATAGTATGTGTCTTTGATATGCTTGTTGTTGCACCACTTAGGTTTTATAAAAGGAAAAAGAAACTGGGTATGGTGGACTGCACCCATAGTTTTAAGTACTCAGGAGGCTGAGGTGGGAGGATCGCTTGAGCCCAGGAGTTTGAAGCTGCACTGAGCCATGACCACACACTGCACTCTAGCCTGGGAAACAGAGTGAGACCCTATCTCTAAAAAATAAAAACAGGAAAAAGAAAACCCTCTTGTTAGGAAGATTGTGTTTTATTTAAGGAGAAGCCCTGGTGCTGAGAATCCCACAGCCTCATTTTCTGGGCCTATGCTACCGGGTTTTCTGCAGCAGGGACTGTGGATCGTATTGGTAGAATAACTACTGGCCCTGCATGGTCTCTTGTCTCTTGTGGTCAGAAGGTCAGAAGGAAGGAGAGATCATCCCCAGCCCTCAGTGTACTCACGGTGGCCAGGTGAGGAGGGCAGATGTGGAGTCCCTATGAGGAGAGAGGGCCTGCCAACTCAGGTACAGATGCTTCCCTCAGGGTCCAGTCTTCCTGATGTCTCCTGCCATGGCCACACACTCAGGCTTGCTTCTGATCCTTGGAGGCTAGATAGTTCCAGAATGGCCACATGTTGGCAAGGGCTTAGTCAACCAGCTCTGACTGCATCTGCAAGAACGCAGTGGGGAATTCCTGACTGGCGGGTCTACCACTGGACATTCTAAGGTCTCTTCCTTCGTGCCACATCCTAGGTCAACCCTGGATTGTCTGATGATATAGTTCTTGATGCTGATACCTGAGGTGCTAGGGTACCTCCTCTGCACACCTTAGTCATAATTCAGGTGGGGCTTGAGCACTTTCTCTACGCACCTTTTCTACAACCCCGGTGGGCTGGGACACTCCCTTTTCATGCCTTAGTCAGTACCTGGTGGGACCATAGACATTGCAGGCTGTTTGGAATTTGCACAGAGATCCTGGTGGAAAAGGGACAAGATGAACCATAAAGAGGAGCCAGTGCTTTGCTGGGGACAGAAGATGAAGGGTTCGAAATTCAGTCTGTGGAGCACAGTCTTGCAGAGAAATTGGCAGGCACCCAGTACCTCCCTTGGTTGAAGGCTGCTCCAGGGTAGTACAGTTCTCTGGGAGCCGGTCTTGCCAGGCAAGTGCCTGAGCCCTGAGGAAGCAGGAAGGCTCTCTGCCTGCAGTCCGAGTCTACTCTGGGAGAAAGTACACAGTGCCTTTTGATCCCCTTTAATCTCTCTATTTTCTGTTTGTAGAAAGTCCATGAGATGCTGAAGAAGGGGTGGGATGCTGAAGGTTCTCCCTTCCGAGGCCAGCGATTCGACCCCGCCATGTTCAACATCTCCCCGGGGGCTGTGCAGTTTTAATGACCAGAAGGAAAGGAAACTCTCGCCGATGGGGAGGCAGAGCCTTATCCTCGGCCGCCCTCCTCGGCTCCCTGCGTTCCAGGGACTTCCTCGTCTTGTTTACCCCTAACCATCCTTTCTTTCAAGGGTGAACCAGGCCTTCCACCCTGACCTTGCATCTCCAGACTGTTCCAGAGAAGGTGCGGGGCCAGCTGCTATGTGGTGGCCGCTGTGGCTGACGCTGAGTGAAGGTGTTTGAAATGCAGGAGAGGATATCCCAGCAAATTGGGATCACATGCTTTTGTCTCCACAGCAACCAGCCACTGCAGGCAACATGTCTTTCCTCCCCTGCTCCCTGCTTGCTGTTGTTTTGACGCTATTCTGCTTGCATGTCTTCTGGTTGGGATATGGAGTTGTTCCTGGGCTCTCAGGTGAAGCTGAAGTCACTGAAGTGTGTGAAGCTCTGTGCTTGCATGAGGGCGAGCAAGGAATGGCTGTGCCTGGGGCTGCTTTGGGAAACTCTTTGCCCCTTGACCTCTTTTGGGAGCATTCTCGTGGTCTTCTTGCTCATCCCTTTATAAATGTGCTCTGCCTGTCTCAGCCTCATGGTCAGAGCAGTGGAAACTGGAGCCCTGTTTGCACATTCTAGTTGTTGGGAGAAAGCCCGGGTTCTGGGCTCAGGTCCAGATGCAGCAGGGATTCTGTTCTCTGACTGTGGCGACCTTGCTTTGGTTCTTGTTGAAGTGAACCAAGCCCAGCCACCACGCATGGCATGCTGTGCTTGGCTCCCCATAAGACGTCCTCTTTGGGTGCACGGTGTCAAAGCGTAGGCAGGAGTGGAGAGCTGGTGCCCTCAGGAGGAGACCACAGCATGTTCATCAACTCATCAGCAGAGCACAACAGCCACAAGTCCTGAGAAGCTTTGACCTTGAGGGGCTTCTAGGAGAAGTGGAATTTCTGCATGGGGCGTGAAGGCACACTGTCCCACCACAACTGAACCAGAAGAGAGTGAAGACTCCCCCCTTCCCATCCTCTGTGCCAGGTGTCAGACTGTGCTCCCTGGAGCTTATGGCCCGATCTTACCTGTTCTCTAGGGACTGGTCACTGCCTCAGGAGCCCCAAGCCTATGCCCTGAGCCATGGCTGCTGACTGACTCCAGCCAAGGTGCAAAGATGAAATTATGGGACAGGGTCTCAGGCCTGTGTTCCAAGTACTCACAGGGGCTCTGGGTGCCCATCGCTGGGAGTATGGTTCAGCTACCACTGGCACTGCCCATTTGCCTGTCTCTCAAGCTCAGAGCATGGATGAGCCACACAGCAGGGCAGTGTACCCTGGCACCATGCACGGCCAGCAAGAATCAAGGCCTGCAGATGCTGAGAGAGCCTATTGTCAGGGGAAGGACCCCACCCCTGCACACACTCTCTGGATACTTGGGTTGTGGGGGCTGTCTTGGAGAGTAAGTTTGTGGTTGGTTTCTGGTTTACAGTGGTGGCTGACACCCCTTGTAAGAAAGCATTCCTGGGAAGTCTTCTGTGGGTCCAAACATGTTGCTCCGATCATCACAGGAGAGCAGAAGGCCCTAGATACCCCCTTTGGAATGTGAGAGCCTTGTTGTCTGATACTTGCCACTGAGCTGGTGAAGCCCCTCTAAGGAGATCTCGACCCTGGGGAGCAGAACTCTTGTCATCTATGAGGGGTCCTTCTGAGAAAGACTGTCGTTTTTTTCCTGGAGTTCTTCCCATCGAGGACCTAGGATTTGCACACCGCTGTCCCATAAGAGCTTTCCTGCCTAATGAAAGGAGGTCTTGTGTGTGTCTCCTCTCATCTCTGTAGTTCCCGAGTTGGCCCCCATTGCAGCCCCCACCCTGTGGGTAGTCTTCCAGAAGTGATGCAGTGGTGTGAGATGCCCTACACCTTGTTATTTGGGAGACTTTGAGAGTTACTTCCATGGTGACCAGTGTTTGTTTTGCCTGATTTTGTATTCTGTGTTACGTTTCTCCCCACTCGCTGCCCTGCTTTAATAAATGGCAAACCAATGTCTAGGAAGAATGACTGAGGGGCAGTATTGGGTATTGGCCCCATGGCAGGAGCAGCCACTTGCATCTGGTCCCAGTGCCACACTGCAGTGCTTGGTGTGGTTGTGGAGCCTGTCCCTGCACGCCTTGCTCCCGTTGAGCCACGCTGTTTGGTGGGTGATTCTCTGCCCTGAGCCACCACTCTGGACTGGCCCAGTCTCCAGAGCTGGCACACCCTGCCTGTTTTCTCTTTTTAGACACAACAGCCGCAGTTTGGCCAGCCACTAAGTCCCACCAGCTGAGGTCCGAGGAAAGCGGGGTGACTCATTTCCCTTGTCCAGGGCCCCAGGAGAGTGAGGTGTCCAGCCTGCAAAGCTGTTCCAGCTCCTCGGTGTTGGTTTGCAATAAATCGGTATTTAAGCAGTTCTGGGTCTGTGTGTGACATTTGCTGCTGAGACAGTTCTGTCTGTGCATGGTCATTATTGTTATATTCTGGCCTCGGGGTTCCAGGCCAATGTACACAGCAAACGCCAGCGTGGGGAATTCTTAGGGGTTGTTTCCCATCTGGTCTGAATGCACTGGGCAAGATCTCAACACAGCTTTAGAAATCCTGTAAGATTTTGATTAGTGAGGAGAAAAAGAATGTAGCTATAGATCTTACATCCTTTCAAACAGGTTCTGGAATTCTGTAGTACCGGAAAGCTTAGGGTGAGTGCAGAGTTGGGAATGATTCCACTGGAGGGCCATCTTTGCCTACCAGGCTCCAAGGCCCTCCTTGGTCTCCAGGTGCATACCTGCCATTACCTTTGCTGAGCCCTCGCAGTGGGCTTCCTCCAGGACATAACCCCATGTCTGACACACAAGTCTCCCAGGTGGCTGGCCACCTGCTTCTTCCTCAGTCAGATCTTTGACTCTCCTTCTCTGTGCCCCACCCCATTCCATGGGTATCCATCTCCAGCCTCCTCCGACCCTGCTCACCCCTGGGGACAGGACCTAGGGGTGTGAGAATTACTTCTTGGCTGAATGAAGACTGTTTCAAAGGCAACCCTTAGAATTGCCTAGCATACTCCCAGGGCCAGAAATAACCCACCAGAAAGGAGAGGCATATTTGCCCCTAAAGAGTGCAGGAGGGAGAACAGTTGAGAAGTGTTTTGTGTGGAAATGTGTCCAAGAGGCATCAGCTGCTGCACAGAGAACTCACTGCCCAGAACACTGCGCTTAGGGAACAGACCTCACCCCCACCTCAAATCTGCTCCCCTCTAGGTCTGTTGGCAGCCAGCTCAGCCGGGGAACGGACAGCATGACTCGCTTTGTGAATGAAAAGCACGAAGTTGTCAGCACAGAACCTGGCCAGTCCTTGATAAACTCTCTCCTCGGTGGTCAGAGGCCAAGCAGCCCATGTGTCCCAAGGTCCTGAAGAACTGGGCTGTGTCCCTGAGGCTCCCTCCACCGTCTGACTACCAGGTCTGGGGAACAGGCATTTAAACCAGGCTGCTGCCCTGGGGAGTGCTCACTGGATGCCAGGGTGCCCCATAGGGACAGGGTCACAAAGCCCTGGGGCTTCCCCTGCCAGTCCTGGTGAGGACAGTGTGGTCACTATCTCAGAAGAAAAATGAATATTCTGTCTTTTCAGACTAAACTACTCACCCAGCTCACACTAATATGGATTTATTAATTTTACCTTTTTTTTTCTTTCCAACTTTTATTTTAGGTTCAAGGTTTGTTACATGGGTAAATTGGATCATAGAGGTTTGGTGTAGAGATAATTTTGTCACCCAGGTAATCAGCATGATACCTGATAACGTAGTTTTTCAGTCCTCACCCTCCTCCCACTCGGTTTTATTTTTTAGTGCTGAAAGTTTGACAGACTGGTCTTACCTCAGAGGGAGGGAAGAAACCCCCTATCACTGGGCTCCTTGGTGTGACAGGGGCCTGGTAGGGGTTTTCGACCCACCATCCGTTCCTCCACACCAAATGCCTGAAGTCCCCACTTTGCACATGGAGACAGCGTCGTGCCAGGGAAGAGAGGTTGAGCCCGGCTACCCCTCACAACTTCCTGCTTCCCCCTCAGAGGGTGATGGGGAGACCAGAGCCCATGGCAGGACCAACTGTCACTGAACCCAGCTGGCACAGGTCTGCCAGAACACACTGGGGGTATGCTGGGCTTGCTGGGTAAACCCCTGGCATGCTGGCATTTGCTGTCTTCTCAATGCTGATGGAGATAGGCACACATGGGGTGTGGGAACATGGCCATCCTCAGGCAGGTTCATGAGGGCACTGGCAGGCACTCGGGTGTATGCTGCCTCCTGCTAGGCAGGGCCGAGGCTGTTCTCCCTGGAGAAGGGCGGCTTAGGAAACACTTGCAAGAAAGCTGCCTGGACCTGGGAGGTGACCCTGGCCAGCCTCCCTGCTGCCTCTCTCAGTCCTAGGCCTTCTTCCCCAGAGCTGGTTAGGGCCTCAGGGACTTTGCAGTCTAACCCCTCATTGTGCTACAGTCACAAGAGTAAGTGACACTCCCAAGGCCATGTGGCTGGTGACTCGGGGGGCCCAGGTCCAGGATCCTGCCCCTTTTGCAGGCCTGTGGTTCCTTGTCTCCTACTTGCTTCTCAGAGCAGCCTCCTCTTAAGCCAACAGCTCCTTCACCTGAGCCCGGTCACTTCACCCTCCTCCCCAGAACCAAAGAGCAAGACCATCTGCCCCAGGTACAGTCCTGGCCATGCCACATTCTCGGTGGCACTATGACCAAGGTGAGTGGCAGATACTGAAATCATCCAGGGCCACTGCAGACCCCATTGCCAGTGGACTGTTCATCAAGGGACCCTGTCTCAGACCACCTCAGCCAACGCTGTTGCCCAGCACAGGTCTGGCACATTGAAGATGATCTGTGTTGGATGGGGAAGGCAGAGGGAGGACCTCCAGCATTGATCACTCACCAAAACCCTCAACAACCCAAACATTGCCGCTGCACTGACCCCATGCCATGAGGAGGGCACTCAGGCTGTTAGGAGCCTGCTGATTCAGGCATTGGGCTGGGGCCTGCCTGCCTGCCTGCCTGCCAGTGGAGCACTGCCCCAAGCCCCTCTTACTGCAAAGACAGGGTCTTGCCTCCCAGTGTGCACTTTGTGCAAGACACAGGCAGGTACGGGTCTACCAGAGGACAGGGAGTGTTGTTGGGGCACCGTGGGGCTTGGAGGAGGCCCCTCTGGCAGGGAAAGGGAGCCCTCACCTCTGCTGGACTAGGGAGTTTAGGAAGCTGCTCTGGTCCAGAGAACTGGGGATCCAGAGAACTGGGGATCAGGGCCATCTTGTGACCCCAGTGATGGTCCCTAGTGGGACTGCTGAGCTTCAGCCTGAGAGTTCAGGAACTCACCAGTGATTGCTTGTGGGCACTAATGACCCAGTGTGTGGAGACCTCATTTACCAGGTGTGCCTAGCTTGCAGGCAAATCCCAGGGCAGTGACCCTTAGGGAAGACACAGGGTTTGGGGTCATCAGAGGTCGGGAGACCCAGGTACCTGTCAGGGAATGGGCTGCAGACTGGAGCTCAGCCTTAAGGTGCGGAAGATTCCAGCACCCCTGAGTGACCACCTCTTTCTTGATAATGCAGAGAATGGATTTTGTGACTCCAGGGTGACATTTCTAAGCTTGGCCTCATCCAGGGTGGGCTTGGGCTCAATATGGGTGACTGTTAGTCTAGGTCTGTCTCAATGAGGCTGTCCAGGCAGAAAGGCTCACACCTCGCAGGCAGAGGGTCTAGAGAAGAAGGGGCAACAGGCCTGAGGAGGGGACAGCCAGGCAAGGAGGTAGAATAGGCCTTGTCTGGACAGTGGTCACCTGTTAGGTCCACAGCTTTTCGTCCCTGGCCTGACGAGCCATGTGAGGAGAGATCCAAACCATCCACCTGAAAGCATTCAGGGTACCTGATGACAAGACCCCAGCCACTGTGGGCTCTCATGTCCTGGTAGGAAGGTATACCTCAAGCAGATGGACCTGGTGGTGGTTGACACTGTCTGCCTCCCCAGGGCTGGTCTGTTCATGCCAGACCGTTTTCCCGTTTGCTCCCACCTCCAGCTCAGAGAGGAATCACCTTCACACCTCTGCTGAAACTAACCCAGTTCTGCACCCATCATTCACCTCTGCAACACCTGCTCCTGGAGAACCCTACCCCCTCAAATACACATCACCCTCAGGGCCCTGTGATGTGCTCTCGTCTCCCCACCACCATTCAAGGGGCCACAACCAGGTCCAGCCTGTCTTCCCTGGCACCAGGCTGTCTCTATGCAGTGGGGGAAACTCAGTCACCCCTAATCTATTCTCCAGTGTTCCCATATCAGCCATGTGATGGCAAGATTCACTTCTTAAACTTTTGCTATCCCCAGAAACTTAAAGCAACACTGGCCACACTCAAAAGTCAAGTGATATCAAGACAGCAACAGTAAAGCATTAACTGAGCACAAGGCCCTGTTGACTCGACACCCCAGGCTCTCCTGCTAGTAACCCTCCATTGGCAGAACCAGGCACTCTGCAAAGCCCTGGACAGTCAGCAGCCTTCTGAACAGGCTCTTCTGTCCCCACTCACAACTTCAGAGCAGCTAGGACTCCAGAGACCGCCCCCCACCCCCAGCTGCTTCATCTCTGTCCCAAAATAACTGCTCTCCAGAACTTTCCATGATATGGTCATTTAAAAAGTTGTTTTTTTGAGACAGAGTTTTCCCTGTGTTGCCCAGACTGGACTCAAACCTCTGGGCTCAAGTGATCCTCCTGCTTCAGCCTCCCAAGTAGCTGGGACTGTAAGTGTGCACCACTGTGCCTGGCTTGATGGTGTCATTTTTCACTGTATGTGTATTTGTAAACTGTATAAATCAATATGTTTGTCACTTGCTTTTCTTTCTCCCTTTTACCTTCATGAGCTGTCTGTGTCCATACACACACTCCTCTGCTCACCCAGGTGGGGTGTGATATTCCATTAAGTGAATATCACAGTTTATTTAACAACATCCTGTTGGTGAGTTCTTAGGTTGGTCCCAATTTCTCAATATTACAACAATGCAGCAGTCATTCTCTGTGAGAGATTCCCTAGGTATTTCCTGTGAGTGGAGTTGCGGGGTCACAGGGCATCCTCTGGGACGGGAAGGAACTTCCCATGGGAAGGAACATGGAAAGGGGAATGAACCCACTTCCTGTGAGTGGGTCTTGTTGCTCAGCTCCTCACCATTTTAATGGATTCTGTAATGTTTGCAGTCATGCTGAGTGTTAAGTTGGATTGCCTGTGCATTTCCCTTGTCATGGTGAAGTTGAACTCCCATTTATGTTTTTATTAGGCATTCAGGTTCCTTCTGTGAATTTTGTTTGTATTTTTCACCATTTTACTAAGCTGTTCATCTTTTATTGTTGACTTGTAGGAATGTTAGGAATGTTCTGAATACAACCCTTTGCAAGTTGTATTTATTCCAGACCTCCCAGCCTGGAGCCTGTCTTTGCACTTTAAACTTCCTTTCCACCCTCCCCAAGGTGGGGGGTGTCCTTGAGGATCACCCCTTACTCTGTGCTCAGGCCACCATGAGTTCCTAGACACAGGCTGCATTTCTCCCACATTTCCCATCTGGATGGACTGTAGGGCAGGCACATTTCCCAGTGGCAGGGCAGGGCTGTAGGGCATGCATTTGGGATAGAAGCTGCCTCTACTCCCAGGATAGAGCCCAAATTCCCCAGTAAGCCTGCCTGTGCCCAAGGCCTGTTCCCTCACGTTTAGAGAACTGCTCTCCTGGCTGTGGCTGGTGGCAGCACCCAAGCCATCTGTGTTGTTGATGGGCCCATTCATGACCTGTTGGACGACCAGATGAGTAGTCTATCCTACTGCCCACTTCCTCATCGCCGGGCTTTGGGGGAAGAAAGCACTAAGCAGTTGAGATGGTCTAAATTTCTTGTCTCACATCCAGCTTGTGTGGAGAACAGAAAGTGAGTGCCATGAGCAAGACTGGGCTTGCAGCGCTTGGAGAGAACCCCGGCACCACGGGCCTAGCAGAAAGGACTGATCCCACTAAAAGCATCTCTGGCCCCTCATGGCTCTCAGCCTGGGTGGTGCCTACTTCTCACAGAGGTCTGGCCACCTGGCGCTCTACCTGGGGAGCTCTCTGCTGTTGACTGAGAGAATACCCAGGTGGAGATGCGACCCAGCCCTCCACATCCCACCTGCCTTCTCCCCCTTCCCAGGAACCTTCAGGACAGGGTCACCCAAGTCCAGAGCCTGGGAGCCCCTGGCCACTTCCCCAGCCAGCACTGGCATCTCCAGCCTCCACCACGTCTGGGACGAACCCCTGACAGGGGAGCATGGAAGGGATTCCCATCTGAACAACAAAACCGCAGAGCAGAGAACCCACATTTCTCAGATCCATCAGAGAATTGCCGTCATGCAGCACACGCTGCCCCCAAACCAGAGAGACAGGCAGGTGGACACTGAGAACCACAGCTCACTGGAGCAGAGGCTGCTGCTGGAGCCCCATGGGAAGGAACATGGAAAGGGGAATGAACTGGGGATAGAGAGAAACTCATTTTCATCCAGCTCAGTGGAATCCTCTACTGAAGTCCTGAGAAACACACACTCAGCTGTGAGGAAGACACCTGCTGGGGGTCAGCTAGGCCCATCTCTTCTCCGAGAACTGACCCCCTCACAGGGATTGCCCTGCCTTTTGCCCCAAGGAAGCAGAGCATTGGTTTTGGTATGTAAGACCAGCACTCAAAGCTGCCAGCCAGGGCTGAGTGGGCACCTAGGGAGTAGGGTGGGGACAGAGTGGACAGAACAGAGACACCGACTGCAGTGTGAGAGGCCAGTAGAGATCCAAAGAGATCAGAGACAGGGAGGAAGCGAGACACTCAGAGAGGGACCCAGGAGGGAGAGGGACACTCAGGGACACAGAAGGGACAAGGAGGGAGAGGGACTAGAGATGGACACAGGAGGGACAGGGAGGGAGGGAAACAGAGGACTGGGCTCTGGTGGACTCCACAGGGCCCAGGGAGCAGGCTGGGCTTAGGTTGAGTCCCTAGGAGGGTCTCCTCAGAGAGGAGAGGGCCCTGGAGACATGGATGAGAAAGGAGAGTGGGGACCCTGGGGGCTAGATCTTAAAGGCCATGGTCTGCTGTTTGGAGTTTATCCCAAATGTCTGAAAGCAGAAGAGAGGAGCAGGGCAGGGGCCAGACCCCAAGGAAGGGCACTGGGAGATAGGGACACCACAACCCTACTTGGCCCCTGAGAGCAGAGCCACCCTCAGTCCCACCACTGCAGCTCTGTGCAGGCCCAGGCCACCTCTCCCCTCCCCTGATCCTAACCCCCTTCTCCCCTGCTGCTCTTCCATCTCCTTCCTTTACTCCTTTTCATAGGCACATGGGTTGGCTTACCACGTGTGATCCCCAAGGATCCCCAGGCAGGATCTCCTGCTCCACCAGGACATGTGAAGGCAGGTGCCACAGGCAAGGTGGAGGCCTGGGCACAGGTATACATGGGGTGGCAGGCCCCACAAAAGTACCCCTTGGCCACTAAAGGGGCTGTGACCCCAGGAGCTAAGAACTTCCTCAAGGCCTGTTCTCAAAGGGGTGTGTTGTGACCCTCGCCATCCCCTGCTCACCTCGCCCAGCCCTCACTGTCACTTCCGCACTGAGCAAGGCGGAGCACAGCTGGGCTCTCCCTGACTGCTTGCCCAGAACCAAGGCTACCACAGGAAGGTTAGGGAGGGGGCCTGGCCTCCCCATGCCTCAGTTTCTTCAGCTGCAAAATGACCAACATTGAGTGGGAAGAACCCCAGCATTGAGCATCCAAAGGCACTGGCAGGCTCCCTGGGGGTCCCACCCCATGAGGGCATCAGCGTTCTCGGGAGTACCTCCTGTCTCTGGCTTCCAGTGAATGGCCTCCTGCCACCTAGGGCCTGCCAACCGGGGGTGAGCAACTGAACCCAGGATCACCTGCCCTCAACCCCCACCCATCTGACCACCCCCTGAGCCCACTGCCCACCTCTGCTGAATGATCACACTCTCTCTTTCCCCCACCCAATGCAGCACACAGACCTGCACATGTCAATGGCCCCTCCTTCAGGACCCCTGCTGCCCATGGACAAGACCTGGCCTGGCCCCTAACCCAACCCCTCTCTTCCCCTACCCTTTCTGATTCCCTCCCCTACCCATCATCACTGTTTACTACACTGCCCTCACCTGAGGAGGGGTGTTGGGAAACCCTCACACACTTTAAATTATTTTAAGTGTGATAAAATATACATAACATAAAATTTATCAT
The DNA here is from genome assembly GCF_000951035.1 of Colobus angolensis palliatus. Taxonomy (NCBI): domain Eukaryota; kingdom Metazoa; phylum Chordata; class Mammalia; order Primates; family Cercopithecidae; genus Colobus; species Colobus angolensis. The sequence continues at coordinate 408,576 of NW_012115744.1, read as the reverse complement.
TTTAACAATTTCAAGTGTGCAAGCTCTGTGGCATTAAGTACATTCACATGCTTGTGCAACTATCACCACCTTCCAGCTCCAGAAGTTTTTCATCTTCCCAAACTGAAACTCCATAGCCATTAAAATTTTGAGTTGTTGCTGGCATTGTAAAAAACAAGAGATTTTACATAAAGACCCAGTTTCTGAGCTCTTTTGAAAAAGTGAAGAGTCCAGGAAGTGCTGGGTGGGATCCTTCTAGGGACAACCTCAGCTGTAGCAGGTAGGCAGGGCTGAGCACCACAGTCCTCACCACTCCCCACTTCATACCACAGCTCCCCCACATAGGGACATTCAGGGCAGAGAGGACCCACTGCGCTAGAGGCAGCATCCGCTGGCAGATTGGTTGTCAGCCTGGTCGGCCTGGCTGCAACATTGCACTGGGAGGAACTGGAGACCGAGCAAGGGAAGCTACCAGGGTCCAGAGGGAGAATGGAGTCAGACTGCCTTGGCAGAGGGAACAGACCAGGTGGAATCCACGAGCAGGTACGTGCATGGGTGAGGATCTGGAATATAGGGCCTTGAATGGCAAACTAAGGGGTGTGGATAGGTTTGTGGTCAGTTGAAGATGTGGAGAGCCCTCACAGGGGAGAGCAGGGTCTTGAATTTAGCAGGATGGCAGAGCAAGGGGTGGAGGCAGAGGCAGAGACAGGAGATGCATTAGTCGGGAGGGCGGCCTGGGTGCTCCTCACCTTTAGCTGCTTTCTCTCATAACCCTCTTGTCCACCGAGAAAGGCTGAAGGGATGCCCAGGACGAAGGAACTGTCTGAGGCCTGCCTTCATAGGCCACCCAGGTTATCTTCCACACATGAACAAACATAATCCTAGATGGATTTCTGGGATTAATTTTTAACTTCTTATTTTTCAGAAGAAATTTTAATATATAAAGTACATTTTGATGTACAAACATCATAAAAGATGAAAGAACACTGTCACACAATACTGTCCTTTTAGCAAAACGGGATGGTCCAGGATCTTGTTGTGAAATAGTGTCTGATGAAGTCCTTCATGCTGAATGATTCACTGAATGAGAATGTCATATTTCCTTTTTGAAATTAGAAATAAATTGTTCATCGTTAATTCTTGAGTTCAAGAAAATTTATCTGGGATGTTATCATTTGAAGACTCATTCTAAGATTTCCCTTATACTTTCATTTTCATCACTATCATTAGAGAGTGCTGCTGTCTTTCTATTTCATCTTCTGAATTGCCTAATAATAGTGAATGTCATTCTCTGCAAATTTTCTAATCTTTGCTGATATAGGCAGCAAATGAAAAATTCTGAATCCTCAACTGTGTTCAATGAAAGCTAAATGTGGCTATCAACTGTCTTTGTTTTTATCTTCTCTTTTCTCCTCTTTGTCTTCCTCCTTCTTTTATGAATACAGAAGTTAAACTTTTTAAATCCACATAGAACATAATAATAATGTACCTAGTAAATACTAACAAATCTACCCAAACAGTGTGATAATATATATATAACATAAAAACATAAAATTTACCATTAGAAGCTCTGTGGCATTAAATATGTTCACGTGGTTGTGTAACCATCACCACCACCATCCAGCTCCAGAACTTTTTCATCTTCCCAAACTGAAACTCCATATTCATTAAAATTTTATTGCTACATTAATAAGTGAATTTAGTAAGTTTGAAGAATAGAAGATCAATGTACAAAACCAAATGCATTTCTGTATACTAGCAACAAACAAGTGGAAAATAAAAAATTTAAATGCCATTTACCATAGCATCAAAAGTGAAAAATACTTAGGAATTAATTTAACCAAGTGTGTATAGGACCTGTATACTAAAAACCACAAAAAATACCTACCTAAGGGAATTAAATAAGACTTTTTAAAAATGGAGAGATATATCATATTTTTGAATTGGAAGACTTAATATTGTTAAGCTGTCAATTCTCCCCAAACTGATATATAGATTCAATGTCATCCCAATAAAATTCTCAGCAGGATTTTTTTCCCCCTTTGATGGGAGACTTTTTATTACAGATTCATCTCGCTGCTCATAATTTGTTTGTTCAGGTTTTCTATTTCATCTTGGGTCAATATTGGTAGGTTGTATCTGTCCAGGAATTTATCCATTTCTGCTAGGTTTTCTAATTTGTTGGCATACAGCTGTTTGTAATAGCCTCTGATGATCCTTTGCATTTCTGTGGTATCAGTTGCAATGTCTCTTTTTTATTTCCAATGTTATTTATTTGGGTCTTTCCTTTTTTTCCCTTTGATTTGTCTAGCTAATGGTTTGTCAATTTTGTTTATCGTTTCAAAAAACAAATTTTTATTTTGTTGATCTTTTATTTTTTTAGTCTCAATTTCTTTTCTTTTTTTTTTTTTTTTTTT
>NW_012115744.1:399861-406055 GCF_000951035.1 Colobus angolensis palliatus | reverse complement strand
GTTAGCCAGGATGGTCTCGATCTCCTGACCTTGTGATCCGCCCGTCTCGGCCTCCCAAAGTGCTGGGATTACAGGCTTGAGTCACCGCGCCCAGCCAGTCTCAATTTCAATGATTTCTGCTATGATATTTATTATTTCTTTTCTTGGACTAATTTGGGTTTGGTTTCTTCTTGGTTTTCTAGTTCCTTGAGATGTATCAATAGGTTGTTTTTTGGAATCTTTCTACTTTCTTGATGTAGGCATTTATTGTGTAAGCTTCCCTGCTAATACTGCTTTTGCTATGTCCCATAGGTTTTGGTATGTTGTGTTTCTATTTTCATTTGTTTCAAGAACATTTTTAATTTTATTCTTAATTTCTTCCTTGATCCATTGATCATTCAGGAACCTGTTGTTTAATTCCCATGTATTTGTACAATTTTGAAACTTCCTCTTACTATTGATTTCTAGTTTTATTTTATTGTGGTCAGAAAAGATACTTGATATAATTTCAATTCTTTTAAAATGGTTGAGACTTGTTTTGTGACCTAACATGTAGTCTGTCGTGAACAATGTTCCATGTACTGATGAAAAGAATGAGTATTCTGCAACAGTTGGAATAAATGTTCTGTAAGTGTGAGGTTCATTTGGTCTAAAGTGCAGTTTAAATCCAGTGTTTGTTGATTTTCTGTCTAGATGATCTGTCCAGTGTTGACAGTAGGGTGTTGAAATCCCCAACTATTATTATATTGGAATATATCTCTCCCTTTAGATCTAATATTTGCTTTATATATCTGAGTGTTCTGGTGTTGGGTGCATATATATTTACAATTGTTTTATCTTCTTGCTGAATTGATCCCTTAATCATTATATAGTGACCTTCTTTGTCACTTTTTACAGTTTTTGACTAAAGTCTGTTTAATCTGATACAAGTATAGCTATTTCTGCTCACATTTGGTTTCCATATGTGTGGAATGTTTGTTTTTTTTTCTTTCATCCCTTCACTTTCAGTCTATTTATGTCTTTACAGATAAAGTGAGTTTGAGTTTCTTGTTGGCAGCATATAATTGAATCACTTAAAAAATCTATTCAGCCAGTCTGTATCTTTTAAGTAGGAAATTTAATTGTTTACGTTCAAGGTTTATTATTGATAGGAGAGGACTTCTATCATTTTGTTAGCTGTTTTGTGATTATTTTGCATATCCTTTGTTTATTTTTCTCTGAACTCTGCTTCATTGTGGTTTGGTGGTTTTCTGTAGTGATAAGGTTTGATTTTTTTTCTCTTTCTCCTTTGTATATCTGCTCTACCAATGAGTTTTATACTTTTTCATGTTTTCATGATAGTAGTTATTGCCTTTTTACATCCAGATGTAGAACTCCTGAGCATTTCTTCTAAGGCTGGTTTACTGGTGAATTCTTTGTTTTACTTATCTGGGAAATACTTTATTTCTCCCTTATTTCTAAAGAGTAGCTTTGCTGGGTTAATATTCCTGGCTGGGTTTGTTGTTGTTGTTGTTGTTGTTTCTTGTGTTTTTTGTTTTGTTTTGTTTTGTTTTGTTTTTTACTTTCAGCACTTTGAATATAACATTTTATTCTCTCCTGGCCTCTAAGATTTCTGCAGAGAAATCACCTATTTGTCTATTGGGGATTCATCTATATGTGACTTGGTGCTCTTCTCTTACTGTTTTTAGAATTCTCTCTTTGTCTTTGACTCTTGACAGTTTGACTATAGTATCCCTTGAGAAGTACTTTTTTGGGTTGAATCTATCTGGGAATACTTGAGCTTCCTGGATCTGGATGTTCATATCTCCCCCAGACTTGAGAATTTCTCAACTATTATTTCATTAAATAGGTTTTCTATACCTTTTCCCTTCTCTTCTCCTTCTGAAATTTCCCTAATATAAATATTTGTTTGCTTAATGGTATCCCATAAGTCTCATAGGCTTTCTTCATTCTTACTTCTCTGTTGTCCCCCTCTGACTGGGTACTTTCAAATGACTTGTCTTCAAGTTCAGTGATTCTTTCTTCGGCTTGATCGAGTCTGCTGTTGAAGCTCTCTACTGTATTTTTTATTTCATTCACTGAATTATTTAGTTGTAGGGTTTCCATTTGGTTCTTTTTTTAATAATTTATATCTCTTTGTTTAATTTCTCATTCATATTGTAAATTGGTTTCCTCATTTTGTTGAATTGTCTATCTATATTTTCTTGTATTTTGTTGAGTTTCCTTAAGATCATTATTTTGAATTTGGCAATTAATTGATTTTTTTATTGGGGTCTGTAACTAGAGAGTTATTATGTACATTTGGCAGTGTCATATTTCCTTGCTTTTTCATGTTTCTTGTGTTCCTGCACTGATGTTTGTGCATCTATTAGGACAATAGCCACTTCCAAACTTTCTAGAGTGACTCATAGAGAAAGACTTTAACTTGCAGTTGGATTTTAGTGGGCTGGCTGGAGAGGGTGTGGTGACTCTGTTTCCAGATAGATGCAGTGATATAGTTTTCTGTGTTGAATGAAGTCTTCTTCAGCTTCATTCAATGCCAGCAGTAACTATGGACACCTCAGTGGCCTAGGCTGTAGAAGTTTGTGGCAGCAGTGTAGGATGTTAATGTCCTCAGTGTCAAGGGCTTTTGGGATCCTATTCTCATTTTTTTTCCCACAGTGGGGGTACCTATCTGAAGGGTTCTCCTTTGCTATCAGGTCTGACACAGCCTACAAGCAGCTACAGTGGTACTGATTCCAGCTGTAGGTACTCAGAGTGGCTATGGGGCTGGGGTCCTAGGCTCAGCATCTGTGAACCTACTGTGGCACCTGTGCCTTGCGGTATGTGGCAGAATTTGGTGTAGGTTGCCCACAGAGCCAGTATCTGTGACTCTGTGGCAACCCGTAGCTGCTTGGGCCCAGGGGCTGGGTTATAGCTGTGATTCTACCCCTGGGAACAAAGCATAGCACTGGCCTGACTCCTGGGAAGAAGGGCTGCTTTGCAGATTTGAGCCTGAGGAGCAGAATATGGCTGCAATTCAAGAACCTGGGCCAATAGAGCTTATTGGCAACTCAGGTCCCAAAGGATAAGGTATCGTGTAGTGGTGACTCTAGACCCTGGGATGGTGGGGCTTAGTAGTATCCTAGACTCTGTGACCGCAGAATGCCAGAGCACAGCTGTCATTTGGGCCTTGGGGTGGTGGGGGACAGGAAAGAAAATAGCAATGACTCCACTCCCAGGGAGAGGGGTGTCTCAGCAGCTCAAACTCTAGGGGGCTAGTCCAGCTCCAGGGAAGTGGACTACTTGAGTTTTTTGGCCTGGGGATGGGGAGTGGGGACGTGTCTCAGTTCAGCCACTGCTCTGTTTCTCTGGGACCCAGGGTACTACATAAGCTCAGCCCTGGGATGTAAAACGGGTCAGCTTAGCCAGGGCACTGATTCCCCAGGGGATGATATGCCACTTCAGCTCAGGCCTGGGGGATATGACTATTCTGGGAGGCCCAGGCACCATTTCCTGGGAGGCAGGATGCTGCTTCAACTTAGGCATGAGGAAGGTGTGATTGCTCTGAATGGCCAAGACACTGTTTTTCCAGGAGAGAGGGTAGTGCTTTAGCTCCGGCCTGGGGTAGGGAGGGGTAGATAGAGCAGCTCCCCCTCTGCTTGATCCCATGGGAAAGGGTATAACAGCTGTTTGCGGCTCAGCTTGTGGATGTTGGGCTGCTAGGCTGGGGTGGTTCAGCGATGACTTAGCTTCAGGGATGAAGGGGAGCTGTGGCTACTCACCCCCTGAGTAAGACACTCTAGCGGTAGCTGCAATTCCAAGATGGTGTAGCACAGTAGCTACATGAGCCACAGGGGGTGGGACACAGTGTCAACTCCTCCTTTGGAGGGAGCATAGGTATATGGACTGGACGCAGCTCCCTCAGCTGGGCTGAGTCCTTATAAAGACTGCAGGGCACCCCACTGATGAGGTCTGTATGTGTTCAAGGTGTTGGTGGGGGTTGCTGGGATCCTCTTGCTTACCTTCTTGCTGTAGGAAGAAGTTCCTCCTGGTTCCCAGATGATCCTGGTTTGAGGATGGGGTAAAGTTCAGCATTTCTTCCTTTCTTTATTTGACTATCCCAAGTTTCTGTGCTCACCAGGGTTTCTGTTACTTCTCTGATGCACTCCAGTGCTCTCTCTGTTTTTTGTTTGTTTGTTTGTTTGTTTTTGTTGTTTCATTAAAATGTTGCTACTCTGGCTTTCTTAGTGAAGGGGACAAGTGCTAGGAACTTCTAGTTGGCCATCCTGCTGATGTCACCATTTATTTTGCACTTGATCTTAGCCAAAAGGCCAAGAAGCAATCGTCACCACTTATTTTGAAACAATTTTAGAGTCACAGGAAGTTGTGAAGAAATATCTCATGCACCCTTCACCCAGACTACCCCAATGGAAACATTTTGTGAAGCCACAGCACAGCATCAAAACCAGAAGATTGACAACAGTACCATTTACAGAGCTTATTCTGATTCCACCAGTTCTACATGCATTTGTATGTGTGTGCATGTGTGCTTGTAGCTGTATGCAATTTCATCACATGTAATTTTATAAAACTGCTACCACGATCAAGATACAGAACTATTTGGTAGCCAAAAGGTTCTCTCGTGCTGCCTCTTTATAGGCACATCCCCCCATCCCTAACCCCTGGAAACCACTGATCTGACCTCCTTGGCTATAATTACATTGTTTCATGAATGTTATATAAATTGAATTATGCAATGTTTATCTTTTTGAGATTGGCTTTTTCATTCACCATAATTTCCTTGAGGTCCATTCAAGATGCTGTGTGTATCGTAGTTTCTTTTTATAGTTGAATAATATGCTGTAGTTCATGGATGAACCACAGTTTGTTTAATGGCCCACCTATTGAAGGACATTTGAATAGTTTCCAATTTTTGTCTATTACAAATAAAACTGCTGTGAATATTCATATATAGAGTTTTTAAATTGAACATACAATTTCATTTTCTTAGGATAAATACTCAGGAGTGCAATTACTGGGTCATATGTTTAAGTATATGTTTAACTTTATAGAAAATTGTCAAACTTTTTCAGAGTGCCTTTGCCATTTTACATTCCAACCAGCAATATGTGCGCTCCAGTTTCTCTTCATTCTTGCTCACATTTGGTATTGTGATAGGCAGAAAAATGGCTCCCACAAAAGTCCACATCCTAATCCTCTGGACCTTGTGAAATAAGTTATGCAAGGGAGAATTTTGGTTGCAGATGGAATTAAGAGTGCTAATTAGTTGACCTTAAGAAAAGATTATTCTGGATTATCTAGGTGGACCCAATATAATCACAATAATCCTTTAAATGTGGAAGAGGGAGGCAAAAGAGTGATGTGAAGTGAAAAAGACTCAACCAAGCAGCTACTGCTGGCACAAGCCTCGTTAAACTCATTTTGGACTTCTGACCTCCAGAACTGTAAGATAATAAATCTGTGGTGTTTTAAGTCACAAAATTTGTGGTGATTTATTACAGTAACAATATGAAACTATTATAGGTACTGTCAGTATTTTTTTTTTTTTTTGAGATGGAGTCTCACTCTGTTGCCCAGGCTGGAGTGCAGTGACACGATCTTGGCTCACTGCAAGCTCCGCCTGCCAGGTTCACGCCATTCTCCTGCCTCAGCCTCCCGAGTAGCTGAGACCACAGGTGCCTGCCACCATGGCCGGCTAATTTTTCATATTTTTAGTAGAGACGGGGTTTCACCGTGTTAGCCAGGATGGTCTCTATCTCCTGACCTCGTGATCCACCTGCCTCAGCCTCCCAAAGTGCTGGGATTACAGGCATGAGCCACCGCACCCGGCCAGTATTTTTTATTTTGACTGTTCTAACAGGTGTGTGGTGATATCTTATTGTGTGATTTAATTTGCATTTTTCCAGTGGCTAATGATGTTGAGCATCTTGTCATGTGCTTTTTGCCGTATGTATATTTTCCTTGGTGAAATGTTGTGTCAAGTCTTTTGCCCATTAAATGTCAAGTTTTGAGCATTCTTTATGTATTCTAGATAAAAGTCCTGGCCGGGCGCGGTGGCTCAAGCCTGTAATCCCAGCACTTTGGGAGGCCGAGACGGGCGGATCACAAGGTCAGGAGATTGAGGCCATCCTGGCTAACACGGTGAAACCCCGTCTCTACTAAAAAATACAAAAAACTAGCCAGGCGAGGTGGCGGGCGCCTGTAGTCCCAGC
>NW_012115744.1:387320-399738 GCF_000951035.1 Colobus angolensis palliatus | reverse complement strand
AAAAAAAAAAAAAAAAAAAAAAAGTCCTTTGTTGGATACGTGATTTGCAAATATTTTCTCCTGGTCCATAATTAGTTTTTTCATCCTCTTAATGTAGTCTTTTTTCAGAACAATAGTTTTTAATGTTGGTGAGGTCCAGTATATCAAATTTTCTTTTTATTCATAAAGCTTTGGTGTCAGGTCTAAAAATATCTTTGATTAGTCCTAGATCTCACAGTTTTCCTCCTATTTTTTCTAGAAGTTTTATAGCTTATGTTTTACATTAAGTCCATGATCCATTTTGAATTTTTTATAAAGTGTGAGGTTTATTTATTTATTTGACTTATGAATGTCCAGTTGTTCCAGGAGCATTTGTTGAAAAAGCTATCTTTTCTCCACTAAACCACTTTTGCTCCTTCATCAAATATTAATTATTTTATTATTTAATTATTAATTAAATGTTTGTGTGGGTCTATTTCTGGGATCTCTGTTCTATTTCATTAATCTATGTGTCTGCTCCTCTACCAATACCACACTGTCTTCATTTCTGTGGCTATATAGTAAGCCTTGACATCATGAATTTTCTTCTTTTTCATACATGTTTTGGCTATTCTAGTGTCTTTCCCTTTCCATATAAATTTTAGAATAAGCTTGTCTATGTCTACAAAAAATCTTGCTGAGATTTGGGTAAGAAATGCATTAAACCAGCTAGGCATGGTGACTCATGCCTGTAATCACAGCACTTTGGGAGGCCAAGGCAGGAGGATTGTTCTTGACCAGGAGTCTGAGACCATCCTGGGCAACATGGCAAAACCCTGTCTCTACAAAAAATACAAAAAATTAGCCGGGCATGATGGCAAGAGCCTGTAGTACCAGCTACTCAGAGGCTGAGGTGGGAGGATTACTTGAGCCCAGAAGGTCAAGGTCACAGTGAGCCATGATTGTGCCACTGCACTCCAGCTGGGGGTGACAGAACAAGACCCTATCTCAAAAAAAGAAAAGAAAAAAAAAAAAGAATTGCATTAAACCTGTAGATCAATTAGGAAGAATTTTCATCTAGAAGACTGAGTCTTCCAGATTGAGTCTTCCAATCTACAACTATGGTATATTAGATCTTTTTTGGTTTTGTTCATCAGCATTCTATAATATAATTTTATTACATAGATTCAGTACAGGTTTTGTTAGATTTATAGCTAAGTATTTCATGTTCTCTGGGTCAATTGTATATGTTTATATGTTTTTAATATATATTTCCTCTTGTTCATTGTCAGTTTATAGAAGTGAAATGGACTTGTGTGTTGATCTTGTATCCTGTGACCTTACTAAACTCATTAGCTCTAGTAATTTTTTTTTTTAGATTCCTCAGGATTTTATTTTCTATGTAATTAATCACGTCACCTGCAAAGAGAACAGTTTTATGTTTTCCTTTCTACTCTTGATACCGTTTATATATTTTTATTTTCTGATTGCAGTGGCTAGAACTTCCAGTACTATGTTGGAAAAGAGTGGTCAGAGCAGATTCCCTTCACTTGTTCCAGAACTTAGAGGGAAAGCACTCAGTTTGTCACCATTAGGTACGATGCTTATAGAAGGTTTTTGATAGATGCTCTTTGTGACACTGAGGAAATTTATCTCTCTTCCTAGTGTGCTGGGAGTTGGTTTTTTTTGTTTTTTTGTTTTTGTTTTGTTTTGTTTGTTTTGAGATGGAGTCTTGTTCTGTAGCCAGGCTGGAGTGCAGTGGTGCGATCTTGGCTCACTGCAGCCTCCACCTCCTGGGTTCAAGCAATTCTCTTGCCTCAGCCTCCCAAGTAGCTGGGACTACAAGCATGTGCTACCACACCCAGCTAATTTTTGTAGTTTTAGTAGAGACGGTCTCGATCTCTTGACTTCATGATCCAGATCCACCCACCTCAGTCTCCCAAAGTGCTGGGATTACAGGTGTGAGCCACCACACTAGGCCCAAAAGTTTTTTTTTTTTTAATCATAAATAGATGCTGAATTTTGTCAAGTGTTTGTTCTGGATCAGTTTATATGATCATATGATTTTTTCTTTTGTCTGTTGATACGGTGGATTACGACTGATTGATTTATTTTTTGAGACGGAGTCTCGCTGTGTCACCCAGGCTGGGGTGCAGTGGTATGATCTCGGCTGACTGCAACCTCCACCTCCCAGGTTCAAGCAATTCTCCTGCCTCAGCTTCCCGAGTATCTGGGACTACAGGCGCACGGCCACGCCCGACTAATTTTTTGTATTTTTAGTAGAGATGGGGTTTCACAATGTTAGCCAGGATGGTCTAGATCTCCTGACCTTGTGATCTGTCCGCCATGGCCTCCCAAAGTGCTGAGATTACAGGTGTGAATCACCATGCCTGGCCCGATTTATTTTTAAATAGTGAACTAGCCTTGCTTACCAAGAAGAAATCCCATTTAGTCTACACATTGTTGTATTCAATGTGTTAGTATTTTGTTGAAGTTTTTTTGTGTGTCAAAGTTCATGAGAGATTGTGTAATTTCCTTTTTTTATGCTCTTTTTTTTTCTTTTGAGACGAGGTCTCACTTTGTTACCAAGACTGGAGTGCAGTGGTGCAAACATGGCTCACTGCAGCCTTGACCTCCTGGGCTCAAGTGATCCTCCTGCCTCAGCACCCCCGCAAGTAGCTGGGACTACAGGCACACACCACCACACCTACCTAATTTTTGTATTTTTTGTAGAGACAGGGTTTCGCCATGTTGCCCAAGCTGGTCTTGAACTCCTGGTCTCAAACAATCTGCCTGCCTCAACCTTCCAAAATGCCGGGATTATAGGCATGAGTTACCATGCCCAGCCTATGCTATCTTTTTTTTTTTTTTTTTGGTTTGATGTCAGGGTAATCCTGGCCTCATCTGTTCTGATAGCCCCTGTTTCACTCCTGATATTGGTAATTTGTGTCTTCTCTCTTTTTATCTTTATCAGTCTTACTCTAGGTTTATAAATTTTGTTGATTTTTTGAAGAATTTGGTTTTCTTTGTTTTATTAATTTTCCTTATAGTTTTCCTGTTTTCAATTTCATTGATTTCTGCTCTTATTATTTGTAGTTCCTTCTTTCTGTTTGCTTGGTTTATTTTGTTCTTCTTTTTCTAGTTTTTTGAGGCAGCAACTGAGATTATTGATTTGAGACATTTCTTCTTTTCTAATGAAGTGCAGTGCTATGAATTTCCCTCTCAACACTGTTTTAACTACATAAAACAAATTTTGATTTTTTCCATTGATCACTAAGTATCTTTTAATTTTCTTTGGGATTATCTCTTTGACCCATGGATTGATTATCAGAAGTGTATTTTTAATTTCCAAGCAAGTGTTTGGAGGTTTTTCTGTTGTTTTCTCTTATTGATGTCTATTTTAAATCTATTATTGTCAGAGTGCATACTCTGTGTGATTTCAGTTCTTTAAATTTAAGGTTTGTTTTATGACCCAGGATATGGTCTATCTTAGTGAGTGTCAAGGAACACTTAAAAAGAATGTGTATTCTTCTCTTGTTAGGTGGAGGAAGTGTTCTATAAATATTAATTAGATACTGTTGGTTAATGATGTTGTTTAGTTCTTCTATATCCTTGTTCATTCTTTATTTATTAGTTTTATCAACTGCTGAGAGTGGGGTTCTTGAAGTCCCCAACTATAATTGTTGTTATGGTTTGCATGTTTGTGTCCCCTCCAAAATTTATGTTGGAGCTTAAACCCCAATGTGATAATATTAAGAAGAAGAGCCTTTGGGAGGTGATTGCATCATGAGGGCAAATCCCTCATGAATGGAATTAGCAACTTTATAAAAGGGCCAGAGGAAACTAGATAGGCCCTTTTTGTCCTACTGCCCTTTGCCATGTGAGAACACAGCATTTGCCCCTTCTGCCATGTGAGAATGCAAAAAGAAACCCCTCACCAGACACCTGATGCCAGTGCTTGGATCTTGGGCTTCCCAGCCTTTAGAACTGTAATAAATAAATTTCTTTTGTTTATAAATTACCCAGAACGAGTTTTTATTATACCAGCACAAATGGACTAAGACAATTGTGGATTTGCTTATTTCTCCTTTCAGCTCTACCAGTTTCAATTTATGTATTTTGAAGTTCTATTATTTGGTGCATATACATTTAGTATTGCTATACCTTCTTGGTGGATTGATCTTGTTATCATTAAATAACATCTGTTTACCCGATGGCCAAGATGGCTGACTAGAAGCAGCTAATGTGTGTTGATCTTATGGAGAGGAATGGAAGGGGCAAGTAAATATACAACATCTTCAACTGAAACATCCAGGTACATCATTGGGACTAATCAAGGAAACCACTCAACCGATGGAGAATGGAGAAAAGCAATGCAGGATAATGGCCCACTGGGGAGTGACATGGAGTTGGGGGAACCTCCCCAACCTAGGGAAGCAGTGAATATGCAACCCTGGGAACCCACACTTCTCCCATGGATCTTTCCAACCCTGGAGTCAGGAGATCCCCTCATGAATTCACTCCACCAGGGCCTTCAGTCTGACACACAGAGCTACATGGAATCTCAGCAGAGCAGCCACTCAGGCACATGCAGAGACCCCGGGAACCTTAGATACCTGGATTTTCTGGGCTCCCCAGCAAAAGCAGCTGCAATTCCAGCAAAATGGGAGGTTAGACTCCCATACATATCCCTAGGAAAGGGTCTGAATCCAGGGAGCTGAGCAGTGACAGTCTGCAGGCCCCATTTCCATGGCACTTCACAGGATAAGACCCACTGGCTTAGGACTCCAGCCAGCCACCTATAGCATTGTTACACCTCCCTAAGATGAAGCTCCCAGGGGGAGGGGGAGGCCGCCATCTTTGCTGTTTGGCCAACTTAGCCATTCTAGCCTTCAGACTTTGGAGGGTCCAAGGCAACTATGGGCTAAAGCAGATCCCCAGCACAGCACAGTGGCTCTATGAAAACATGCCAGACTGCTTTTTTAAAACCGGTCCCTGATCCCATCCTCACTGGAGTCTCCAGCTCCCATCCTCACTGGGGTCTCCAGCTATCCTCACCAGTGTGCCTTGGCTATCAGAGGTTTCCAGCCTCCCTGAGATGGAGCTCCCAGAGGGAGGGGGCAGGCCTCCATCTTTGCTGTTTGGGTGACTTAGCCATTCTGCCCTTTGGGCTTTGGAGAGTGCAAGATGACTGGGGGCTGAAGTGGATTCCCAGCACAGCACAGCTGCTCTATGAAGACATGGCCAGACTGCTTTTTAAAGCTGGTCTTTGATCCCATTCCTCCTCACTGGGTGGGTTTCCCAACCAGGGTCTCCAGCCACCTCCTACAGGTGTGTTTGGGCTGACAACAAGTCTGTACCTGTCTGAAACAGAACTTCCAGAAGGAGGGGCGGGCTGCCATCTTTGCTGTTTCACAGACTTCACTGTTGATACTAGAAAATCTGAGGTACCTAGGGACTGGAGCAGACCTCCAGCGTATTGCTTTTCCTATGGAAAAGTGGCCAGACTGTTACGTGGATGCTTGTTCCCACAGCTCCTCATTGGGCAGGTCCTCAAGGCCTGGGCCTCTAGTCACCCCTTGCTGAGGCTATCAAACCAGTGGAAGCTCTGCCATTTCCTGGACAGAGGCCCCAGGGGCGACTGAAAGCCTCTCTGCCACTGCCTCTGTAGTGGAACTGCCCTTGCCACCCCCAAACTAACTAAAGAGTAAAGACCATAAGTGCTTTATCCACACCTCTAACAAGGTACAGTTGACCCAAGGAGAAGAGGCCAGTCTGTCTCCCATGGGTTCCACCTCCCCACCTCCACTCATCACCAGACAGGGAACCCCCAACTTTGGACCATAGCACAGACCCTCCATACTGGGATGATTGCACTGAGTGACTGCTGACATGCATCTCTCTAGGATGGAGTCCCCAGGAAACAAGCAAAAGACCCTTGGCCACAACCACTACTAAGATCCCTTCCTCTGCTGCCTCCAAGTAGGGGGAAGAACATAAATGCTGAGATTGCCCCAGAGCTGCAACAGGCAGCCCAGGAGTGCCAAGCCATGATCCAGCACTCAGAGGGGAGAGGAATCCGTGCTTTCAGAGCATTGAAACTATGAGGAAACAGGGGAGCCACACAACCCAGCAAGTGTCTACCAACTGAGCAGTATACCTAAGCACCATCTACTGGATCACACCAAAGCTTCAACACCAAAAATACCTCACTAACATACCTCCTGTGAAACCAAGAACAAGAAGTCAGCTTCAAATAAAGACCCTGCACAAAGCCTCCGCCCTGTGAAAACATCCAGAAAAGAAGTCTATTGACTACTCAATCTACACTGCAGCTAAAAGAACACCCACACATAGAGATGGGAAAGAACCAATGCAAGAACTGTGGCAACTCAAATGGCCAGAGTGTCATATGTCCTCCAAACAACTGCACCAGGTCTCCAACATGAGTTCTTAGCCAGGCTGAGCTGGCTGAAATGGCAGAAATATAGTTCAGAATATGGCTAGGAATGAAGATCATTGAGATTCAGGAGAACAGCAAAACCCAATCCAAGGAAACTAAGAATCACAATAAAATGATACAGGAGCTGAAGGATGAAATAGATATTATAAAAAGGAATATAACTCATGACAGAGCTGAAAAAACACAAGAATTTCACAATGCAACCACAAGTATTAACAGCAGAATAGACCAAGCTGAAGAAAGAATCTCAGAACTCAAAGAATAGCTGTCTGAAATAAGATAGACAAAAATAAAGAAACAGGAATGAAGAGGAATGAACAAAACCTCCAAAAAGCATAGGATTATGTAAAGAGGCCAAATCTATGAATCATTGGCATCCCTGAAAGGGAGGAGGAGAAAGCAAACAACTTGGAAAACATATTTCAAGATATCACCCATGACAATGTCCCCAACCTTGATTGAGATGTCAAGAGTCAAATTCAGGAAATACAGGAAACTTGCAAGATTCTACACAAGAACATCATGCCAAGACACATAATCATCAGATTTTCCAAGGTCAAAATGAAAGAATGCTGAGGGCAGCTAGAGAGAAGGGGCAGGTCACCCACAAAGGGAACCCCATCAGGCTAACAGTGGACCTCTTAGCTGAATCCCTACAAGCCAGAAAAGATTGGGGACCTATATTCAACATTCTTAAAGAAAAATATCTTCAACCAAGAATTTCATATCTAGCCAAACTAAACTTCCTAAGCAAAGGAGAAATAAGATTCTTTCAGATAAGCAAATGTTGAAGGGATTAATTACCAGCAGACCTTCCTTATAAGAGAACTTGAAAGGAGCACTATATATAGAATGGAAAGACCACTATCAGCCAATACAAAAACACACTTAAATACACAGACCAGTGACAGTATAAAGCAACCACACAAACAAGCCAGCATAACAGCCAGCTAATAACACAATGACAGGATCAAATCCACACATATCAATACCAACCTTAAATGTAAATGGACTAAACGTCCCACTTCTCTTAAAAGGCACAGAGTGGCAAGCTGGATAAAAAAGCAAGACCCAATGGAATGCTGTCTTCAAGAGGCCTATACCACACATAATGACTCCCATAGGCTCAAATAAAGGGATGGAGTAAATTCTACCAAGCACATGGAAAACAGAAAAAAGCAGGGCTTGCAATCCTAATTTCAGACAAAACAGACTAAACCAACAAAGATCAAAAAAGACAAAGAAGGGCATTACATAATGTTCCATTAATTAAGAAGACATAACTATCCTAAATGTATATGCACCCAACATAGGAGCACATAGATAGATTCATGAAGCAATTTCTTAAGACCTCCAGAGACATAGACTCCCACACAATAATAGTGGGAGACTTCAACACTCCACTGACAGTATTAGACACATCATCGAAGCAGAAGATTAACAAAGATATTCAGGACCTAAACTTAACATTGGACCAAATGGATCTGATAGACCTCTGCAGAACTCTACACACACACACACACACCCCACACCACAACAGGGCCAAGTGTGGTGGCTCACGCCTGTAATCCCAGCACTTTGAGGGGCCAAGGTGGGTGGATCATGAGGTCAGGAGTTCAAGACTGGCCTGGCCAAGATGATGAAAACCCATCTCTACTAAAAATACAAAAATTAGCTGGGCGTGGTGGCAGGTGCCTGTAATCTCTGCTACTTGGGAGGCTGAGGCAGAGAATTGCTTGAGCCCAGGAGGTGGAGGTTGCAGTGAGCCGAGATCACACCACTACAGTCCCACCTGGTGACAGAGCAAGACTCCATCTCAAAAAAACAAAACAAAACACACACACAACAGGATAGACATTCTCATTTCTACATGACACGTACTCTAAAATTAACCACATAATTGGACATAAAACAATCCTCAGCAAATGCAAAATAACTGAAATCATACCAAACACACCCTCAGACTACAGCACAATAAAAATAGAAGTCAAGACTAAGAAAATCTCTCAAAACCATGCAATTACGTGATTACATGGAAATTAAACCATATGCTCCTGAATGACTTTTGGGTAAATAATGAAATTAAGGTAGAAATAAAGAAGTTCTTTGAAACTAATGAGAACAAAGATACAACATACCAGAATCTCTGGGACACAGCTAAGGCAGTATTAAGAGGGAAATTTGTAGCACTAAATGCCCACATCCAAAAGTTAGAAAGATCTCAAATCTCAAGTTAACAACCTAATATGAAATATTTCAGTTCTCTACAACTGAAAGAAGTAGAGAAGCAAAAACAAATCAACCCCAAAGCTAGCAGAAGACAAGAAATAACCAAAATCAGAGCTGAGCTGAAGAAAATTGATATGTGAAAGCCATTCAAAAGATCAAAGAATCCAGGAGTTGGTTTTTTCAAAAAATTAATAAGATAGGCCACTGCTAGACTAATAAGAAAAGAGAGCAGATCCAAATAAACACAATTAGAAATGATGAAGGGGGTGTTACCAATGACCCTACAGAAATAAAAACCTTCAGAAACTACTAGGAACACCTCTATGCACACAAACCAGAAAACCTAGAAGAGATGAATAAATTCCTAGACTCATACACCCTCCCAAGACTGAACCAGGAAGAAGTTGATTCCCTGAACAGATGAATAACAAACTCTGAAATTGAATCTGTAATAAATAGCCTACTAACTAAAAAAATCCCAGGACCAGATGAATTCAAGGCTGAATTCTACCAGATGTACAAAGAAGAGCTGGTACCACTCCTACTGATACTATTCCAAAAAATTGAGAGGGAGGGACTTCTCCTCAACTCATTCTATAAGACCAGCATCATCCTGATACCAAAACCTGGTAGAGACACAACAAAAAAAGAAAACTTCAGGCCAATATCCTTGATGAACATTGATGCAAAAATCTTCAACAAAGCACTTGGAAACCAGCCAGGTGAGGTGCCTCATGCCTGTAATCTTAGCACTTTGGAAGGCCAAGGTGGTTGGATCACCTGAGGTCAGGAGTTTCAGACCAGCCTGGCCAACATGGCGAAACCTCATCTCTACTAAAAATACAAAAATTAGCCAGGCGTGCTGGTGGGTGCCTGTAATCCCAGCTACTCGGGAGGCTGAGGCAGGAGAATCACTTGAATTCAGGAAGCGGAGGTTGCAGTGAACCAAGATCACGCCACTGACTCCAGCCTGGGCAACAGAGTAAGATGCCACCTCAAAAACAAAACAAAACAAAAAAACACCTGGAAACAAAATGCAGCAACATGTCAAAAAGCTAATCCACCACAATCAAGTAGGCTTCATTCCTGGGATGCAAGGTTGATTCAACATACATAAATCAGTAAGTGTCATGCATCACATAAACAGCACTAAAGACAAAAACCACATGATTATCTCAATAGATGCAGAAAAGGCTTTTGATAAAATTCAATATCCATTCATGTTAAAAACTCTCAATAAACTAGGTATTGAAGAAACATACCTCAAAATAATAAGAACCATCTGTGAGAGACCCACAGCCAACATCGTACTGAATGGGCAAAAGCTGAAAGCATTCCCCTTGAAAACCGGCATAAGAGGATGCCCTCTCTCACCACTTCTATTCAACGTAGTGTTGAAAGTCCTAGACACAGTAATCAGGCAAGAGAAAGAAAGGCATCTAAATAGGAAGAGAGGAAGTCAAACTATTCATGATTGCAGATGACATGATTCTGTATCTAGAATGTGCTGCTGGATTTGGTTTGCAAGTATTTCTTTATCTAGAAAACCCCATAGTCTCAGCCCTAAAGCTCCTTCAGCTGATAAACAACTTTAGCAAAGTTTCAGGATACAAAATCAACATACAAAAATCACTAGCATTCCTATACACCAATAACAGCCAAGACAAGAGCCAAATCAGGAAGGCAAACCCATTCACAATTGCCACAAAAAGAATAAAATACCTAGAAATACAGCTGATTGGGGAGATGAAAGATCTCTGCAATGAGAATTACAAAACACTACTCAAAGAAATCAGAGAAGATACACAAATGGAAAAACATCCCATGCTCATGGATAGGAAGAATCGGTATCATTAAAATGGCCATACTGCCGAAAGCAATTTACAGACTCAATGCTATTTCTGTCAGACTACCAATGACATTCTCACAGAACTAGAAAAAAGTATTTTAGAATTCATATGGAGCCCAAAAAGAGCCTGAATAGCCAAGGCAATCTTAAGCAAAAAGAAAAAAGCTGGAGACATCACTTTACCCAACTTCAAACTATACCACGGATTACTGTAACCAAAAAAGCATGGTACTGGTACAAAAACAGATGCATAGACCAATGGAACAGAATAGAGAGCCCAGGAATAAGGCTGCACATCTAAGACCATCTGATCTTTGACAAAGCTGACAAAAACAAGCAATGGGGAAAAAACTCCTGATTCAATAAATGGTGCTGGGATAACTGGCTAGCCATATGCAGAAGACTGAAGCTGGACCCCTTCCTTACACCATAGTCAAAATTCAACTCAAGATGGGTTAAAGACATAAATGTAAAACTCAAAACTATGAAAATCCTGGAAGACAACCTAGGCAATATCATCCTGGATATAAGAACGGGAAAAGCTTTCATGAGAAAGACAACAAAAGCAATTGCAACAAAAACAAAAATTGACAAATGGGATCTAATTAAATTTAAGAGTTTCTGCAAAGCAAAGGTAATTATCAACAGAATAGACAGAATGGGGGAAAATATTTGCAAACTATGCATCTGACAATGGTCTAATAACCAGCATCTGTAAGGAACATCAACAAATTTACAAGAGAAAAACAACCCCATAAAAAGTGGGCAAAGGACACAGACACTTTTCAAAAGAAGGAATAGATGCAGCCAATAATCATATGGAAAAAGCTCAATATCACTGATGATTAGCGAAATGCAAACCAAAACCACAACGAGATAACATCTCACACCAGACAGAACGGCTATCATTAAAAAACAAAAAACAAAACAGATACTGGTGAGGTTGTGGAGAAAAGGGAACAGTTGAACACTGTCAGTGGGAGTGTAACTTAGTTCAACCATCGTGGAAAGCAGTGTGGTGATTCCTCAAAGAGATAAAAGCTGAACTACCATTTGACCCAGCAATTCCATTACTGAGTATATGCCCAGAGGAAAAGGAATCATTCTACCATAAAGATACGTGGATGCAAATGTTCACTGCAGCACTATTCATAATAGCAAAGACATGGAATCAACCTAAATGCCCATCAATGACAGATTTTATAAATGTGGTACATATATGCCATGGAATACTATGCAGCCATGAAAGAGAATGAGCTCGTGTCTTTGTAGGAACATGGTTGGAAATGGAGGCTATATCCTTAGCAAACTAATGCAGGAACAGAAAATCAAATACTATATATTCTCACTTATAAGTAGGAGCTGAATGATGAGAACGCATGAACACAAAGAAGGGAACAACAGACACTGGGGTCTACTTGACCCCAGAGAGGGTAGGAGGAGGGAGAGGAGCATAAAAAAATAACTATTGGGTACCTGGGTGATGAAATAATCTCTACAACAAACCCCCATGACTTGAGTTTACCTATATAATAAACCTTCACAGGTACCCCCAACCTAAAAGTGAAAAAAAAATCCATCCTCGTCCCTAGTAATTTTATTTGCCATGAAGAAATTTCTTTCTACTTTCTCTCATGTTAATATAATTATTCCATCTATATTAATACAATTTTTAAATTATATTTTTGATTAATATTTTTTCAGTATACCTTTTTTTCATTCTTTTATTAATTTCAGTGTATCTATTTTAAAGTAAATTTTCGGTAGATGACATATAGTTAGATCATTTTAAAAAATCCATTCTGGGCCGGGCACGGTGGGTCAAGCCTGTAATCCCAGCACTTTGGGAGGGCGAGACGGGCGGATCACGAGGTCAGGAGATCGAGACCATCCTGGCTAACACGGTGAAACCCCGTCTC
>NW_012115744.1:377411-387270 GCF_000951035.1 Colobus angolensis palliatus | reverse complement strand
CCCGGGAGGCGGAGCTTGCAGTGAGCTGAGATCCGGCCACTGCACTCCAGCCTGGGCGACAGAGCGAGACTCCGTCTCAAAAAAAAAAATTCCATTCTGCCAATCTCTGTCTTTTAATCAGTGCATTTGACAATATACATTTAAAATAATTACTGATATGTTAGGCATTTATACTGTCATTTTAGTATTTGTTTTCTATTTATTCCCTTTGCTTCTCATTCCTCTGTTTCTTTTTTCTCACCTTTCTGTAGATTTCTTGAATCTTTTAAAAATTTTAACTTAAATTTATTTGTGATTTTTTGGTATATTGCTTTGTATATTTTTGGTGTATTGCTTTGTATAATTTTTTGGTATATTGCTTTGTATATATTTTCTTAGCAGTTGCTCTGGGTATTATTATCGTATACATATACAACTTGTCACAGTCTGCTGGTGTCAGCATTTTCTCACTTTGAGTGAGTGCAGAAACCTTACTTTCATTAAGGTTCCTTTATCCTTTCACATTTATTTTTTACTTTTTATGTTTTAGAGACAGAGTCTCACTCTGTTGCCCTGGCTGGAGTCAATCATAGCTCATTGTAACTTCAAACTCCTGGACTCAAGTGATCCTCCTCCCTCAGCCGCCTGAGTAACTAGGACTACAGTTGTGTGCAACCACAACCAGCTAATTTCTTAATTTTTATTTTTGTAGAGAGGAGGTCTCACTATGTTGTCCATGCTGGTCTTGAACTCCTGGCCTCAAGTGATCCTCCTACCTCAGCCTCCTAAGGCACTAGGATTTCAGGCAGGAACCACTATACCTGGCCTATCATCTCAAAATTTGAAACATAATTATCTTAAGTATTTTCCATACATTGAGGAACCACATCAGATGGTACTAGAATTTTTGCTTTAGCCATAAAATATTAAAGAAATTGATAAAGAATAGTCTATTATATTTACCTTTATTTTTATTCTTTTCATTGTTTACCTTTCTTTGATGAAAATTCTAGCCACCTTCTGTTATACTTTCCTTTCTGTTTGGAGAGCTTCCTTTAGCTTTTTCAGCTCCGCTCACAATGACCAGAACTTTTTTTTTTTTTTTTTGGAGACAGAGTCTCAGTCTGTCAACCATGCAGTGGTGTGATCTCGGCTCACTGCAACCTCTGCCTCTCAGGTTCAAGCAATTCTCCTGCCTTATCCTTCTGAGTAGCTGGGAGTACAGGCATGCACTGGCTAACTTTTGTATTTTTAGTAGAGACAGGGTTTTGCCATGTTGGTCAGGCTGGTCTTGAACTCCTGACCTCAAGTGATCCGCCTGCCCCAGCTGGGATTACAGGCATGAGCCACTCCACCTGGTCCCTTTAGCCATTCTTTAAGGATAGTTCAGCTAGCAACAAATTCTCTTAGTTTTTCATCAGGGAATGTCTTTATTTCCCCTGAATTCCTACAGGAGAATTTCACTGGATATGGAGTTTGCAGTTGACAGGTTTTTTTCTTTCAGCACATTGTGCCACTCACTTCTGACTGCTGAGGTTTCAGGGGAGAAATCTACTATCATTTGACTTAGTGTTTCTCTATTGGTAATATGTCATTTTTCTATCTGCTTTTAAGATTTTTTTCTTTGTCTTTAGTTCTCAGAAGTTTAATCATTATATATCTTGGTGTAGATCAATTTGGATTTTTCCTATTTGGGATATTCTCACCTTCTTAAATCTATAGATTTATATCTTTTGTTAATATTGGGATGTTTTCAGACATTATTTCCTTGATTATGTTTCCAGCCCCACATTTCTTCTTCCCTCCTTCTGGGACTATGATGACATGAATGTTGGATCTTCTGTTTTGTCTCATAGATCCCTGAGACTCTTTTTTTTTTTTTGAAACATAGTCTTGCTATGTCACCCAGGCTGGGGTGCAGTGGCATGATCTTGGCCCACTGCCACCTCTGCCTCCCAGGTTCAAGTGATTCTCCTGCTTCAGCCACCTGAGTTGCTGGGATTACAGGCATGTGCCACTATGCCTGGCTAAATTTTGTGTTTTTAGTAGAGATGGGATTTCACCATGTTGACCAGGCTGGTCTCAAACTCCTGACCTCAAATGTCCACCCTACCTTGGCCTCCCAAAGTGTTGGGATTACAGGTGTGAGCCACCATGCCTGGTCAATTCTGTTTATTTTTTTCCAGTATGTTTTCTCTCTGTTGTTCAGAATGAATAAATTCTATTGATCTGTCTTCAAGTTTACTATTCTATTCTCTATCATCTCTGTTCTACTATTGAATCCATTTAGCAAATTTTTGAATTTGGTTAGTTTATTTTGAGTTCCATAATTGTCATTTGTTTATTAAAAATGAACTTGTAAAACTTCCTTTTTGAGATTTTTCTATTTCTACGTTTGTTTCAAGAGAATTTGTAATTGCTTGTTGAAACATTTTTATGATGACTGCTTTAAAATTCTTGTCAGATAATTCCAACATCTGATTCATCTTGGCATTGGCATCAGTTGGTTGTTGTTCTCATTCAAATTGCGGTTTTCTTGGTTCTTGGTGTGATGAGTAATTTTAGATTATATCCTGGACATTTTGGTTATATTAGAAGACTCTTACTGCTATTTAGGTCTTCTATTTTAGCAGGCAGTCACCCTTTTTAGGTTTAGCATCTAGGTCTGGCCTACTTCTGTGGGTTGTAGTTCCAATGACAGTTTAATTTTCATAGCCCTTGCAATACTATTCTGGTGGTTGTGCCTGTGAGGGTGGAAGATGCTTCCACTGGGGCCTGGTGCTTCTTTTGACACTTGGTGGAGGGAAGGAGACACAGGCTTCACTGATACTGCCCTGTGGATGAATTGACCCTCACTTCAGTGTCCTGCTTGTGGAGCATAGAACTCTAGCACTGCCTCCTTTCCCATACCCCAGTCCTTTGGCCAGAGAAGACAGCTCTGCTTATTTGTTTTGTCTATGCTTCTTGGCAGTTCAGGTTGCAGGGCTCTCTGTGCCCATTGTGGGGAATGTGGGAGATAAAAAGATATCCCAAGAGCCTCACCACCATGTTGTCTTCAAGTTCCAAGGCTTCTAGCCAGTCTGCCACCTTCTTTCCAGCTTTTGGGGACCCTTTGTAATGTCTGTTGAATTATGTCCACAGAGGGAGGATGTGGGAAAAGTGAGTCTATACCATCTTGTTCTGGAACTGGAAGTCCACTTCTGGTAGATTTTACCATCATAATATTTTTTCTATAAAACCAGGCAACATCACGGCCCATAAGATGGCAGTTTTGTTCATTGGTAGTCCACACAAAAGGTAGCAGGGCTTTAGGCTACCAGAAGGTTCTGGTCATTGTGAGGGGTGGTGAGAAGGCAAGCAAAGAAGAGCTGGGAGGTGGAAAGAAAAACTGGAGATAATGTGAGGAAGTGGTCCAGAGGACCACATGGCTATCAAGAGCCCACTGTGTGCTTATGGGAAATAGGGACCCCTGGCCCCACAGATCCGTCTGTCTGATGGGCCACAAAGTGCCAGGGGCTGTTGCAGCACAGCATGGAAAGTGCAAAGGCTCTCAGGTGTTGGGGACAGAGGGATGAGGAAAAGAAAACAGGATGCAGCAAGGAGAGGAGGAAAGGCTGAGTCGGGCCTCTGAGCTCCAGAATCTCATGGTTCCTACTGGACCTGGGGGCTGATGTTCCCCTCTGGAAGCTCTCAGGCCCCACACCCTCCCGTCATGGATCCGAGACCCCTGCAAGCAAGAAAGGAAGGCAGAACTAGGCATGGGGCCAGGAGCAGCTGAGGGGGCAGGGTCCCCAGGTGGCACAGGAGGGAGTA
This sequence comes from Colobus angolensis palliatus, assembly GCF_000951035.1. NCBI lineage: Eukaryota > Metazoa > Chordata > Mammalia > Primates > Cercopithecidae > Colobus > Colobus angolensis. The sequence goes on along the minus strand of NW_012115744.1, from coordinate 383,478 downwards.
GCGCTCCTTGTGGTAGCAGGAGGCGGCCACTCTTCTCAGCTGTTCCCATCCCCGGGATAAAAATACCAGCTTGCAAAATCAGCTGCTAATCTTGTTGCTAGGTAGAGTTCAGCTCCTGAATTGCCATTTTTTGCTAAGTTTGGCTGAACAGCTTTTCTTGGGAATCAAAGACTCTCTGCCTGCAGGCTCTGGGTCCCTGGAGGAAGCCCAGGGAGGCAGGCATTCTGCTCATTGCCTTATTGGGTGAGGTGCGGGTAGCCTGGTTATTATTCCCCACCCGCACCCCACCCTTCAGCCAGCCAGCCATAAAAAACAGACAGGCACAAGTCCTACCTGAACTGTAGAGGGGCAGGTGTGGCCCCATGGAGAAGGCCTGTGTCCCGGGCTGGCCAGGCTGCTTTGACTCTCTGGGAAAGCCATGGCAGAGGTCCACACTTCACAGAGATTCCATGCAGACACAGCAAATGAGGTTGGGAGCTTCCTTCTGGAGAGGGACCAGGAACTGGCTGAGGTGGGCTGGGGCAGGGTGACATGGTGAACACCCTTATGTCTCTGGGGACTGCATATCCCAAGGATGTCAAAGAGGAACCCAAGGGAGGGGAGGCACCATTCTTGGGGTCAGGTCCTTAGGGGCCCTGCTGACATGGCCACAGATAGGGGCATCTTAATGACTATAAATAAAACCCTGAAGCAGGTCTGCAGTCAGTGATGGTTGCCAAATCCAGGCGAAGAGCTGCAAGTGCCTGAGATGGGGGGATGCAAAGCTTGTTTGGGCTAGGAGGGGCTGTACGTGCTTCAGCAACCTCCTGGGGGGTCATCATCCTTTTCCTTTGTGATTTTGCAGACCTCAGGAGTCCTGCACTTTGCTCCCTTGGCCCACCCTGGTGGGAAAGTACGCAGTCAGAGAGGTTTCAGGGCCTTGGGACCTTGGGAGAGGCCTGAGCTTTCCAGCAGCAGCCATACCAGGTCCACACAACAGTAGCACCAGTCAGACTTCCCCCAGCCTTCAGCTCCAACCCAGGGTCTCATACACACCAAGGAGTCAGGGTGCCCCCTGGAGACCCATATGCAGATCTGCCAGCCACAATCTCCACCAGGGTCTGCTGTCTCCTCTTTTCTGGACCCTGTTATCAATGTCCCCTGCCAAGGAAGGCCAACAAGGTCCCCTCACCAGTGCCCCCTAACAGTGCCTGCCAGAGGATGCTGACACCCCTGCCCCAAGCTCTTCCACCCTCCAAGTGCAGAAACATGGTAGGTCCCCTGCAGTTTTTGACATCCCAAAGCCATGCTGTTCTCTACAGAGACAGAACTTCTAATCCTTCCACCCTTCTAATACCCCCACCACCCCTGTCCATGAAGAGGCCTCTTGCAACCAGCCAATGAGATTTGGGCTCCTGAGGAGCTGTCCATGTGTCCAAATGTTCATATCCCAGTAGAAACTTAAGGTGAACCCATCAGCAAATGAGCCCCATGCCCAGCGCTAGTCTGGTCCAACCACAGGGAGGTCAGAACAGCAAGTCACCTCAAGACAGCAGCTCCTCCTGTGCCAGGGGACAAGCTGAGTCCCGCCACTCCCACCCTGGAGGAGACACCAGGGAGACCCCAGGCCAAATGTTGGTTCCTCACCCAGGATTTGTTGAGCTGCCAGTGCTCCTGCCCTTTCATCAGGGTTCCCATCTACTCTCGAGAAGTGGGTGTGGGAGCTGCCGTCTATGGCTTATTTCCCTCTTGTGATTGCCAGGATGAAGAGCCGGCAGCAACATCTGAACCTGAGCTGAAATTAGGGAAAAGTTCATGAAAGAAGACCCTTTATTATCTGAAACTTGGCACTGGGGAGGAGAAGGAGTCCTGAGCTTGGGCTACTTGTTTAATTTAGAACATGACCCTGGCAGCGCAGGAGTCTGGCACACAGCCATGGGAGGGTCCCTTTCATAGAAGCAGGAGGTGAGGCTGCAAGGCCTGTCCCTCATCAGAGAGCCTCCAGCTATTCTTTTTGTTTGTTTCAATAGCTTTATTGAGGTATAATTCACATAGCATAAAATTCCCCTTTTTAAAGTGTACAATTTCAGCGGTTTTAGTATATTCACAGAGTTATGCAGACATCACTCTTTCTAAATTTAGGACATTTTTATCACCCCCAAAGGAAACCTCATACCCATTAGCACTCTCTCCTCATTCCTGCTACCCACCCCCAAGCCTAGTCAACCACTAATATACTTCCTGTCTTTATAGGTTTGCCTATTTCATGAAACAAAGTTGGATTCCTACCTCATACCATATACAAAAATTAACTCAAAAATTGATTAAAAACCTAGGCATAAGAGCTAAAATAACAAAACTCTTAGAGGAAAACATAGGGGTAAAATCTTCATGATTTTGGATTTGACGATGGCTTGTTAGATATGACACCAAGGCACAAACAACAAAAGAAAAAATAAAGTAAATGGACTTTATTAAAGTTAAAAACTTCAGTGCATCAAAAGACATTATCAAGAAAGTGAAAATACCCACCTACAGAGTAGAAAAACAATTTGCAAATAATATATCTAATAAAGGTTATCCAGAATACAGAAGGAGGACTCCTACAACTCAAACAACAAAAAGACAAACAATCCAATCAAAATATGGGCTTGAATAGACATTTACCTAAAGTAGATATACAAATTTCCAATAAGCACATAAAAATATACTTTGTATTGTTAGTTAATAGGAAATGCAAAACCACAATGAGATACGCCTCTCACACAGTAGAATGGCTGTACTTGGGAAAGAAAAGAATGTAAGTATTGAGGAGGCCATGGAGAAACTGGAGACCTCATATGTCACTGCTGGGAATGTAAAATGGTGCGGCTGCTATGGAAAACAGTTTGGTGGTTCCTCAAAGGTTAAACATAGAATTACCACTCCTAGGTATATCCCCCAAAGAACTGAAAACAGGATTCAAACATATACTCGTGTGCCATTTTTCACTGCAGCATTATTTGCAATAGCCAAAAGTAGGAAAGAACCCTGATGTTCACCAGCTGATTAAGGAATAAACAAAATGTAATATTTACACAGACAATGGAATATCATTGAGCCTTAACAAGGCTTAAAGTTCTGATACATGCTACAATATGGAGGAACCTTGAAAACATTATGCTAAGAGAAATAAGCCAGACATAAAAGGACAAATAATGTCTGATTCCACTTATCTGAAATATCTAGAATAGTCCAGTTCATAGAAACAGAAAGAAAGGGGAGTTATTACTTAATGGCTACAGAATATCTGGGATAATGAAGAAGTTTTGGAAATAGATAGTGGTGATGGTTGCACAACATTGTGTGAATGTACTTAATGCCACTGAATTGTACACTTAAAAATTGTTAAGATCACAAATCTTGTTTTATGTATGTATGTATACACACACATACACACAAACAATTCTCTGTGTATATATATATACACACACACACACGTATACACAATTTTTTTTAAGTCAAAATTTTTTCTATGAATTTTGCCTCCAGGGGATAAAAAGATTGATTGGACAAGTTAATGAACCTCTTTAAGCCTCAGTTTCCACATCTGTAAAATGAGAATAGATATAGTACCTAGCCTATCAGCTTGCTGTAAAAATCAAATGACATAATACATGTAACCATTTAGCACAAAGTCTGGCACATAGTAAGAGCTCAATACAGGGGAGCTGTCATAATTATTTTCATGTGTTCACTTTACTCTGTCTAGAAACACATTCAATTTGGTGCCATCTATAAAATTACCCTTCCTTGAGTTTCCATTTCCAGCTATAATGGAGTGTTTGGAGCAGATCACTGACCCCATTGAGAACAACTAGAAAATCCAGATTAAAAAACTGGTTTGAAGTGTACAACAATTTATAGAGGCTCTGGATTTCATTAACTTCCTCCAGAGACCATTCACCTTATCCTTGGGGCAGCACAGGACAGCTGCAGATAACCAAGGCTTAAGGAACCAGGTTTCCAAATAGAAGAGAATTGGAGAGAGATGAGCTCATATTCTGCACATCATTTACCCCTCCAGGTGATGACCAATTCTTAGGCTAGGAATCTGAGCATAGGACTATTACTGCTAAGAGGCAGAGAAGCCAGCAGATCTTTCAGCAATTTCATGGCGAAGAGAATAAAAAATTAATTATAGAGCTGACAGGATAGCCAGGACCCAAGAGGCTAGGAGCCCCAAACTCAGAGGTTTCCCTTGAAGCATTTGCTCATATATTAAATACACATGGTGAGAAGCTAAGGAACTGATAAGAAAGTCAGTGAAAAGACGAAGTTTTTCAATGATCTCATGGTTATGAAGAGACAAAAATGGGAGTTCAGGATCCTAGCTGGGGTCTCAGGAGGGCAACACCCTGGGGCGGGGGGGGCATGAATCAAAGATAGAATGAGACGTAAAAGGGCCAGGCGCGGTGGCTCACGCCTGTAATCCCAGGACTTTGGGAGGCCTAGGCGGGCGGATCATGAGGTCAGGAGAGTGAGACCATCCTGGCTAACACGGTGAAACCCAGTCTGTACTAAAAATACAAAAAATTAGCTGGGCATCGTGGTGGGCGCCTGTAGTCCCAGCTACTAGGGAGACTGAGGCAGGAGAATGGCGTGAACCCGGGAGGTGGAGCTTGCAGTGAGCCGAGATCGCACCACTGCACTCCAGCCTGGGCGACAGAGCAAGACTCCGTCTCAAAAAAAAAAAAAAAAAAAAAAGGGAGACTTAAAAGGACTGCAATCCTGCCTCATGCTGCTTTGAATGAAGGTAGTCTGCTCACACTCTAGCTGCCCCAAGGATAAGGTGAATGGTCTCTGGAGGAAGTTAATGGAATCCAAAGCCTCTATAAATTGTTGCACACTATGTCCAACATTCAACTAAAAATTAATAAGCATACCACGAAAAAAATGGGCAAAATTCCCAGGTGATACAGATATTAGAGATATCAGACACAGACTTTAAAATAGCTATTAATATTTTAGAGAAAACAGATAATAAGAGAATTTCACTAAAGAAAAAATATGTAAATCTCAGAGTAGAAAACACAGTAGCTGATATTTAGAATACAACAAATGGGTATAAGACTGGATGGAATACAACAGGAGAGAGGACTAATGGAAGTAGATTGGTAGGATTAGTAGAAGTAGAAGAGGATTAGTAGAAGATAGGACAGCAGAAAATACAAGACTGGTACACAAAGATTTTTTAAAAGATGAAAAATAGAGAAAGTAGTATAAGAGATATGTGGAACATGTTGAAAAGTTCTAATATATGTACAACTGAAGACCCAGAAGGAGAAAAGAAAGGTGATGGAACAGAAGCAATATTAGAGTATGATCATTTTAGAAACAAATTAATGCCATCAACCCACAAACTCAAGATACTTCTCAGTAACCCCAACCAGGATAAATACAAAGACAATCTAAAATGTTAAAAGAAGCCAGAGGAAAATAGAGTAACCATAGGAGTAACAATCAGACTGATGACGGATTTTTCAACACAAATTATTGGAGTCAGAAGGAAAGAAATAACATTTTTAGACTGCTAGAAAAAATCACTGCCAACCTGGAATTCTACAAAATTCTATAGCCACAATATTCTTCAAAAATAAAGATAAAATGAAGATATTTTTAGGGAAAACTTTTTTAAATGTGTACAGGTAGTTCTTCTGGAATCTTGTCATGAAGGATAACCCCTGAAATAATAAAATGATGTCAATAGTAAGTAATAACATAATAGTAAATAAATATATAACTAATAGAATGATAGGTGTAGAGAATGGAATAATAAAAAATATTTAATCCAAATGAAGGCAAAAAAGAAGAGGAAAAGGAATATAAGATAGGTGGGACAAAAAAAATTCACATAGTAGGTATAAACTAAAATATATCAGGAAATACATTTACATGTAAATGAACTAAATACTCCAAGTAAAAGACGAAGATAGACTGAATGAAAACAAAGTAAAACAGGCCAGGCACGGTGGCTCAAGCCTGTAATCCCAGCACTTTGGGAGGCCGAGATGGGCGGATCACGAGGTCAGGAGATCGAGACCATCCT
>NW_012115744.1:364705-377196 GCF_000951035.1 Colobus angolensis palliatus | reverse complement strand
TGTTGCTACAAGAGACACATCTTAAGTATAAGGATGCAGAAAAGTTGAAGGTAAAGGAATGAAGAAATTTAACCATGTGTATGTGGTGGGGCCACTCTCGGGCTTGACGACTCACTGGCCTCACAAGAGCTGTTATACTCATGATCACACAGTTGTTTTGTTTTGTTTTTTGTTTTTTTTGAGGCAGAGTCTCGCTCTGTCACCCAGGCTAGAGTGCAACAGTTGCCCAGGCTCGGATCACTGCAACCTCCGCCTCCTGGATTCAAGCAATTCTTCTGCCTCAGCTTCCCAAGTAGCTGGGACTACAGGTGCCCGCCACCACGCTCGGCTAATTTTTGTCTTTTTAGTAGAGAGAGGGTTTCACTATATTGGCCAGGCTGGTCTCGAACTCCTGACTTTGTGATCTGCCCACCTGGGCCTCTCAAAGTGCTGGGATTACAGGCATGAGCCACTGCACCTGGCCCACACAGTTTCTTAAAGCAGGAGGTTGCAGATTAAAATCACCTAATGGAAAAGGGACATGAGCAAAGTCCAGGGGAAAGTGAGCACAAGAGTCCAAATGTCCCCTCCTAATGAAGCTGCCTGGAGTATGCTTAATTCTCCTAGCAACTATGTGCAATCACATATTAAGTACTGCCAATCAAGGTGGCTCATTTGAGCCTCGATGTCCAGAGTTTTTATGGAGTGTCAGTCACATAGGCAGAAATTGTCTGCATTACTGACCTTAGCTACTCAGCCCCTAAGAGGCCAAAGTGGTACAGCATAGCCCAGGACCTCAGACACACATCACAAAAGTCACATTGTTAGCATAAGCTATCTGGTTTTACTGGTTTCTAGTAAAACAAAATGCCAAAGACTGGGGGGCTTAAACAACAGGAATTTATTTTCTCACAGTTCTGGAGGCTGGAAGTCCAAGATCAAGTGCCAGCAGGGTTGGTTCCTCCTGAGGCCTCTCTCTTGGGTTGCAGGTGGCCGTCTTCTTGCTTTGTCTGCACGTGGTCTTTGCTCTGTGTGTCTGTGTGTCCTAGTCCCCTCTTCTTAGAAAGGACATCTGTCAGATTGGATTAAGGCTCACCCTAGGGCCTCATTTGACTTTACCTCTTTTTTTTTTGAGACGGAGTCTTGCTCTGTCTCCTAGGCTGAGGTGCAATGGTGCATTCTTGGCTCACTGCAACCTCCACCTCTCAGGTTCAAGCAATTCTCCTGCCTCAGCCTCCAGAGTAGCTGGGATTACAGGCACCCACCACCACGCCCAGTTAATTTTTGTATTTTTAGTAGAGATGGGGTTTCACCTGTTGGTCAGGCTTGTCTCGAACTCCTGATCTCAGGGTGATCCACCCACCTTAGCCTCCCAAAGTGCTGGGGTTACAGGCATGATTAATTACCTATGAGTTTTGGGGGAACAAAATTCAGTCCATAACACTGGTTTAATGGATACAGCATGGCCCAAGGTCTCAGGCAAACAAAAAGAAGCTTTCATGCAGGATATTCCAAGGGTTGCCTCTCTGGAACCTACCAAGGGCAAGACCATTCTTGGCATGTGCAGGGCTTGGACCAATCAAGCCTGATGAGTTAACCTTTTTTTGCACACCATGCAAGCACTAATCAAAAAAAAGTTAATGCAGCTGTACTATCACTAAATGAAATAGACATTAAGAAAATAGGACAACTAGGCCGGGCGCGGTGGCTCAAGCCTGTAATCCCAGCACTTTGGGAGGCCGAGACGGGCGGATCACGAGGTCAGGAGATCGAGACCATCCTGGCTAACACAGTGAAACCCCGTCTCTACTAAAAAATACAAAAAACTAGCCGGGCGTGGTGGCGGGCGTCTGTAGTACCAGCTACTTGGGAGGCTGAGGCAGGAGAATGGCGTAAACCCAGGAGGCGGAGCTTGCAGTGAGCTGAGATCCGGCCACTGCACTCCAGCCTGGGCGACAGAGCGAGACTCTGTCTCAAAAAAAAAAAAAAGAAAAAGAAAAAGAAAATAGGACAACTATAGAGGAAGGGGGACATAAAGTGATAAGGTGGACTCACCAAAAATACACAATGTAAAATTCTGTATGAACTGCACCTAACTTCATATTATATAAAGTAAAAACTGACAATGCTAAAAGGAGAAGGAAAAATTGGCAATCTCAGTGGAAGACTTTAACCCTCCTCCTATAATAAATAAGAGAACAAGGAGACAAAAACTCAGCAAGTAGAATACCTGACTAACATGATGAACAAACTTGACATATTTGACAGCTGTAGAATGCCATACCCAATCATGACAGCACACGCACGCTTTTCTGATGCATATGGAACATTACAAGAATTGATCATATGGTTGAGCCATAAGTTTCAACACATTTTCAAAAGATTAGAATTATTCAGATCATGTCCTAGGAATAGAAGGGAGCTTTCTTATTCTGTTAAAAAGTATCTATAAAAAACCTTCTTAATGATGAAATATTTAAAACCTTCCCCCTGAGATTTGGCATGAGCTGAGGATACCCACAATACTACTCGACATTGTTCTGGAGGGCCCAGCAACCACAAAAGGCGAGGTGAGCAGCCCTAAAGGGAGGAAAAGAAGACAGAAAAGTCATTATTTACAGATGACATCACTCTGTGCATCAAATATCCAAAAGAATTTCAGGCAACTTCTTAGAATTAATACATGAAATTGGCAAGGTTGTTGGCTACAATGTTGCTGTGGAGGGAATTGTGTCCTCCCAAAATTCCTATGTTGAAGCCCTAACCCACCATGTGATTCAGTTTGAAGATGGGGCCTTTAGGAAGTAATTGGGGTTAAATGAGGTCATATGGGTGGCATCCTAATCTGATAGGATTGCTGGCCTTCTAAGAAGAGGAAGAAAGATCTCTGTCTCCCCATACATAGACAATGGGCGGACACAGCCAGATGACAGCCCTCTGCAAGTCAGGAAGAGGGCTCTCGCCAGAACCCAACCATGTGGGCACACTGAACCTGAGCTTCCAGCCTCCAGAACTGTGAGAACACTAATCTCTGCTGTTTAAGCCACTCTGTCTGTGGTATTTTGTTACGGTAGCCCTAGCTGACTAGTACAATTGTCAATATTTTAAAAATTGTGCTTATATGTATCGGCAACAAACAATAAAAAAAGATATAAAAAATTACCATTTATTAGCCAGTTGTGGTGGCTCATGCCTTTAATCCCAGCACTTTGGGAGGCCAAGGCAGGTGGAACGCCTGAGGTCAGGAGTTTGAAACCAGACTGGCCAGCATGGTGAAATGCTGTCTCTACTAAAAATACAAAAATTAGCCAGGCATGCTGGTGGGCACCTGTAATCCCAGCTACTTGGGAGGCTGAGGCACGAGAATCACTTGAACCTGGGAGGCAGAGGTTGCAGTGAGCTGAGATCGTGCCACTGCACTTCAGCCTGGGCGACAGAGCGAGACTCTGTCTCAAAAAAAAAAAAAAAAAATCATTATAGTATCAAAACCAACAAATACCTAGTAGTAAATCTAACAAAAGATATGCAAAACCTTTACAAGGAAATTATTTACTGAGATAAGTATATCTAAATAAGTGGAAGGATATATCCCATATTTGTGGATTGCAAGACACAATATTAAATAATTTTGATTCTCTGGAATCTGAGCTATAGTTTTAGTGCACACACACCCCATCCCCAAATCCTAGAAGTGTTTTGATGGTGTGTGTGTGCACGTGCTTGTGTGCATGTGTGTATGTGTAAATGACATACTGATTCTAAAATCTACTTCAAATTGCAAAGAACCAAGAATAGGTAAGATAAATTTGAAGAAGGAGAAGGAAGAGGAGGTAGAGGAGGAGGAAGAGGACAAAGATGAGAAGGGGAGGAGGAGCAACATCAAAGCTGGAGGACTTATACTACCATGCATCTCGACTCACTGTAAAACTACAGGAATCATCCAGTGTGATCTTGGTCAAGGATAGACAAATAGAATAATGGAATGAATCAGAGTCCAGAAACACTTTATCATATAATGGGAAAATAATTTTTTATAAACTTTTTCCTGGGTGAATTGAAAATATATATATATATATATATGAAGAAAGAAAATCTTGATGCCTACTTTACAACACAAACACCCCCACTTAATTCATAAGGATTATAGAATTAAATCTAAGGAACAGATAATAAAGCTGTAGGAAAATAAACCATAGGTGATCATCTTTATGACCTTGGAAGTAGATAGTAATTTCTTAAATGGGATATAAAAAGCACAAATGCCATGGAGCAAAAAAATTGATAAATTTGCTCAAATTGAAATTAAGAACTTATATTTGTCAAAAGACACCACTAATAATGTGAAACAGTGAAAAGACACGCCAGGTGTAAAGATATTTGCAGCACATGTATCTGATGAAGGAATCCTATCCAGAATATATAAAGAGCTTCCACAGGTTGGGTGTGGTGGCTTATGCCTGTAATCCTAGCACTTTGGGTAGCTGAGGTCTGAGGATCACTTGAACCCAGGAGCTTGAGACCAGCCTGGGCCACAGGGTAAGACCTCGTCCCTACAGAAAAAAAAAAAAGAAAGAAAGAAAACCAGGAGTGGTGGTGCACACCTGTAGTCCCAGCTACTTGGGAGGCTGAGATGGGAGGATTGCTTGAGCCCAGGAGGTCGAGGTTGTAGTAAGCTGTGATGGCACCACTGCACCCTAGCCTGAGTGGCAGAATGAGACCCTGTCTCAAGAAAAGAAAGAAAGAGAGAAATAAGAACTTCCACAAATCAATAAGGAAAAGACAATCCAATAGAAAAATATGTTAAAAACATGAACTACATTGTACAAAAAGGGATATCCAGATGGTCCAAAAACCCATGAAAAGGCACTCACCCTTAAAAGCACCTCATGAGCCTCCAGGGAAATGAAAATTAAAAACCACAATGTAATACTCCCCCCACCCCCATCACCACACTCACTGTAATGACCAAAAATCTTGCAATACCAGTTGTCTGCAAGCCTGTGGAGCAACCAGAACTCTCGTGTTGTGCTGGTGGGAATGTAAGTCAACAAACTTTGAAATCCTGTGGCAGTGTCCATTAAAGCAAGCACCCACACACCCAGTGAGCCAGAAATTCCATGCCTAGATATTTGCTGAACAGAAATGGATGCATTAAGTTCACCAGGACATGAACAAAGATGTTCGTCATAGCTTTATTCATAACAGTTCAGAACTGAAAACCACCCTGGTGTTCATTATCAGTAGAATGGATATTTAAATAATAAATGTATAATAGATAATAAATGTATAAATAGGCGTAAATAAATTCACACGATCGAGACTAGACAACAAAAAAGTTGCTATTGCTACATACAGAAACATGTTTGAATATCACAAACATAACATTTGGGGGTTTTCCCAGACACAAGAGAGGAACTACTTTATAATTCTACGTATTTAAACCTCAAAACCAGGGCATACTAATCTGTGTCGGCAGAGGTTAAGACAGTAGCTACCACTGTGGGAGGGGAGAGGACACAAGGTATGCAGATATTGTTCCTTTTCTTAATTGAAGTGCTGCGTGAAGGTGGAAATTTACCGAATCTGTTTACATGTAATCTGTGTACTTTTCTGTTTACATTCCACCTCATTAAGAAACCATTATGGAAGTCATCTTCCTTCTGTACCCTTGCTCCATTCTGTTGCCCTCTTCCTTCTTCATGCCCTTATAGAGCTGCTGCTTTTTTGTTTGTTTGTTTTATTTTGAAGTAATCTTAAATTTACAGAAAAGTTGCAAAATATTAAAAAGAGCTCCTATACACTATTCAACCAAATTCTCCAGTTGTTAACACTTTACTACATTTGATTTATCAGTCTTTCTCTCTATATATACTAATGTATTTTTTCCTGAATCATTTGATAACAAAATTGTAGATGTGATTCTTCATCATCCTGTTATGCCCTTGTGCAAAACAAGGGTCCTTTCCTATATGAACACAGTACAACTGTCAAAATCAGGAAATTGATCTTTATCTGGTATTACCATTGAATCCACAGATCCATTCAAAGTTTGCTTATGACATTACTGCTTTAATAATGTCATCAACTGTGCAGAGGCAATGCTGTGTTCTTCCCACAGCATTTGTATCAGGGAGCTCACAATGCTGACTTGTCCCACTCTTGTATCGCATGGTTAAGATGGTGTCTGCTGGATCTCTCCATGTAGCACTCCTTAGTCCCTCCTGTAGATCTGAGTTTCCATCTGGTATTATTTTCCTTGCCCTGGAGGATGTCCATAGCTTCGACTGTAGTACAGGTCTTCTGTCAATGAATTCTCTCAGCCTTATCTAACTGTCTTCATTTCAACCTTGTTTTAAAAGGATATTTTTGCTAGGTAAGTATCTTTTTGGTTGAAGATTTTTTGCTTTCAGCACTTTGCTGATGCCATTCAATTGTTTCTGCCTCCATTGTTCCTGGTGAGAAGTTGGTAATGATTCTTATACTTGTTCCCCTGTAAGTAATGTTATACCTCCCAGCAAACCCAGCTGCTTTCAGAATTTTCTTAGGTTTTCAGAACTGTGTGTCTTAGTGTTGTTATTCTTTCTGTTTATCATGATTTGAGTTGAGACTTCTGGATACGTAAATTGATGTTTTTCATCAAATTTGGGATGTTTTGGCCATTATTTCTTCACATATTTGTTCTGCCTCAGTTTTACACCTTTTCATTTGAGACTCCGATTATGTATGTGTTAGATTATGTGATACTATTCCACAAGGCTCTCAGGCTCTACTCACTTTCCTTCAGCCTTTTTTCCTTGTGATCTTCAGATAATGTTTATTGATCTGTCTTCATGTTTATCGACTCTTCTACTATCTCCAATCTGCTATTAAACCTTCCAGTGAATTTTTCATTTCAATTATTATACTTTTTAGTTTTAAAATTTGCATCTGGATACCATTTTGGGGCTGAGATTTCCTAGATACTCACTGATTAAGACTATTTCTTACTTTAATTATTTGGACATATTTATAATAGCTACATTAAAGTCTGCTAAACCCAACATCCGGGTCATTTTAGATTGAGTTACCATTCTATAGTCTGCTTTGTTCTTGCCTAGGCATCACATTTTCCTATTTCCTTATATACCTGGTGATTTTTTTAAAAAATTGAATACTGGATTTTGTGGCTAATATATTGTGAGACTCAAAATTGTGTTAACTTCCTCTGAAGAATGTTGATTATTGTTTTAGTAGGCAATTTAATTATTGGCAGATGACTTTGAACTTCCTTACTTGGGGTTCACGTTTTGTTACTGCAGATGCACGGAACATCCAAAATGTTTCCTAAGCCTCTCTAATTTGGCATGACTCAGTTCTTCCCTATGTATGTACAGCTTAGTTGTCAGCTGAGGACTTGCAGAGCTCCTGTGTGGGGTTCTGGGACCCCTGCGTGCACAGCTCCCTCTTCTCCAATGCTCGGCTCCACACATGCCCACTGCTCCCGCTGCTCCTCACCATCATCTCCACCTCTTCAGCTCCACATGACCTCCATGCCCTGCCCAGAGTCCGGTGCTGTGTGCCACAGTCAGAAAACTCTCTCCGGGAGCACGGAGCAATTGTGGGGCTCACCTCCTAAGCATCCCTTCCCACAGGGATCTGAGTCTTGCACTCCCTGAAAACAGCTGCCGCATGTACTTTGTCCAGATTCATGGTTATTTCTGGTGGGAGAGCTAGTCTGGTAAAATGCCTAGAAGTGGAAGTCACAAGTGATTTTGGCTGGAGAAGGTGATGCTTGTTTCCACATCCAATTTGTCCATGCCCTCCTTGACCTACTCCAACCCAGCCTCTGGCGTTACTCTGCCTGGAGACTTCTCGACCCAGCTTCCCTGACGCTCTTCTCTCCTGGATTTATCCCTGCCCCTTTACTTGCTTTTTCTTTTTTTTTTTTTTTGAGGCGGAGTCTCGCTCTGTCGCCCAGGCTGGAGTGCAGTGGCCGGATCTCAGCTCACTGCAAGCTCCGCCTCCCGGGTTTACGCCATTCTCCTGCCTCAGCCTCCGGAATAGCTGGGACTACAGGCGCCCGCCACCTCGCCCGGCTAGTTTTTGTATTTTTAGTAGAGACGGGGTTTCCCCGTGTTAGCCAGGATGGTCTCGATCTCCTGACCTCGTGATCCGCCCGTCTCGGCCTCCCAAAGTGCTGGGATTACAGGCTTGAGCCACCGCACCCGGCCTTTACTTGCTTTTTCTTTGTCTCCTTAATCAACCCTTCCTCAAACCATCTCCTTGATGCTGCATCCCTCAGAGACTCCTTATGAGCCCTTGTCTCTCCTCCTGTGACACTCACTAGGCTGCAATTCAATCCCTCCTTCTACTGATCATTCTCCAGCCTGTGCCTTCAATTCTTCTCTTTATCCTGGCCTCTAGGCCATATTTTCACTGATACTGCAGGTAGTGGATATTTAGGAGGCCCTTAAACATTACACTCCCTAATTGCAATTTAATATCTTTACCCCATACCTGTTACTCCTTTTCATTTTCCCTTTATCCTGCCACCTAAGCTAGAAAAGTAGGAGAGGCCCATGCAGCCCCAGCCCCTCCACACTCACTTCTCACTTGCAGTGGGCCACCAAGTCCTGATTCTGAAATACTATTCCAAATAGATCCCCTCTAGCCCCCAGCTAATACATGATAGCTCCTGTTAGCATGGATAGTGGCCACAAAGGTGAGGTTGCTACATATGGAGTTTCCAGGGTGTAGTAAAACAGTAGTTAGGCCTGGACCCCCAACAATTTCTCTCTGGGGTCTGGGGGAAGTGTTAGGGAGGGGGAAAGTGAGGAGGGTTTAGAAGATCCCTTGGAGCTTGTGGAGGGGACCAGCACCTACCCAATTCCTGCAGAGGCCTACAGTCCTGGTAGGAGGCTCTGACGGAGAGCCACTGGGTAGAAACCTAACTGGGTGGGAGGCAGGAGCTGTCCATTGCCCTCCAGGCTCTAGGGGCTGTGGTAACATGAGGGGCACACCAGGCTGGAGGCTGACCCCATAATCAGGGCTACTTCAGGCTCTGCCTGAGTCTGCTGGCTGTCATGCGGCTGGTCCCTGTGAGGGTCTGGGCCCACTGGCCAGCCTGCTGAGACCGCAGCCAACATCCTCCCTCCAGGTGTGTGGCGGATGTCCTGGCCAGGCCAGAGACTGAGGGGCATTTAGAGAGGGGCCACAGAAAAAAAGACCAAGGCCACAGCCCAACCTGGCTGTGTTCACCTGAAGGGCACCATGTGCCCATACACTTCATGGGCCATTTGTCCTTGCCTCCCTGGGAGTCCCCTTTAAAGTGACCATTCTTTATCAGAGTCCCTAAGTCTCAGTGGCCTGCCAGGCTGGGGATGTGGAGGTGGGACATGGGGGCAGGGACTGGGAAAAGGAGTAGGAGGGCTGTGTTCATTGCGCCAAGCCTCTGTGGAGGCTACAGAGGAGGGCCAAGTGCAGGCAGGAGCCCAGTAGAGCAAACGTGCCCCCAGGCTGAGGCCCTGGCAGAAGCCTGGCCAGGCTGGGACCACTCCACACTAGGGGCCTCAGGTTCTACCACCGTCCCCTGCTCCATCCACTGGCTTTCCAGGGTTACCAGGACTCCAGGACCAAGGGAGTGTCTAGCAACCAAGGGATGAGTGTCAGAGTGGGAGACTCTGCACTCCAGGCAGCTGGGGTCATCTCCGAGAAAGGGCCCCAAGGGCGGTGCCTGCTTCAGAGTCAACCGAGGGGAATCCCTGAAGGACAGAGGGAGTGCGTACGACACTCTCCAGGGGGAGAAAATGCAGCTTTAAGATGTGCTGCCTCCCACTCCATTCTACCCACACCAGCATTTCTGGTGGGGGAGGCAGTGGAACTCAGAGCGTAGGAGTCACCTCTCTGGGAAGAAGGCCCCACGAGCTGCAAGCGCTGTTTGCATCATCTTGACCCCTGTGCAATTAGAAGAGAGTTGCATTTGCAGGTGGTTTCTTGCCGCCCCCAGGCCTGGCCAGAACCAGGGGTAGGGGGAGGCATGCTGGCATAGAGCTGGTGATAGCAGACCTTGGATGCCAGCCAGCCTCCTACCTCCTTCCCTACTGCTGTTTGTCTTCAGGCAAGTTACTTAACCATTCAGGGCCCTAGTGTCCTCATTTGCAAAGTGCTGCTGGTAATAACATGTCTGGCATACAGGAAGCACTCAAGAAATGCTGGCTCTGACTGTAATCGCCCTGGCTATTTTCTGCTTGCTGTTGCCTGACACCTGTAAGTATGTCCATGCGTGTAGCTTTCCATAATTACGGTGGCTGTGTACAAACTGCATTATATTTGGCGTCCCCCACGCAGAAGGCTCTGTATCCACGGAGCTTTCTCCCTTCCCACTTGTCACGTGGCCCCACATCTCCATCCACTCACTCCGTTGTTTCTGCCAGGCCAGTCCCCTGCGGGGGGCGATTTGGGTTGTTTCCAGTTTTCTCGGTTATAAATAGCACTGCTGTGCATATCTTTATTACAAATTCCTTCTTTCCTCTGAAACCCTGAATAACTGAGCCCACAGGGCATCCAGTACCCAGTGCAGGCTGTCTTACAAAACCCATGGCGCTTCCTGGCCTGCTCCACCGGCATTGCATTGGGTCCTGCAGATGTGCCTCAGGGAGGGGAGAAATCTGAGTGGCCCTCATTCTCCATTGCTCAGAGCTGCAGGGCAGCCTCAGCACTGGCCCTTCTTGAACCTGCACGGATGCTTGACATCATCTAAGTTCACAGACATGGGACAAAACTAAGCAAAAACAAAAGAGAAAAACACCCTACCAGTGTTTCTGAACTTGCTGTGCCTTTAAATGTAAAAAGATCTCCTTGGTATCTGGGGCCAGAGAGGCTGGGTCCCTGGGTGGCTGCAGAGCGGGCCCTGGCGGTGGAGAGGCCCAGCCTCATCTTCTTGTCAGGGTTTCCCCCCTGCCTTTTTTGTTGTTGTTGTCGTTGTTGTTGTTGAGACGGAGTCTCATTCTGTTGCCCAGGCTGGAGTGTAGTGGCACCATCTCAGCTCACCGCAACCTCCGTCTCCCGGATTCAAATGATTCTCCTGCGTCAGCCTCCCGAGTAGCTGGGATTACAGGCGCCCACCACCATGCCTGACTAATTTTTGTATTTTTAGTAGAGACAGGGTTTCGCCATGTTGGCCAGGCTGGCCTCAAACACCTGACCTCAGGTGACCCACCCGCCTCGGCCTCCCAAAGTGCTGGGATTATAGGCGTGAACCACTGCGCCCGGCCAATCTTTATTTCTTTATTTTATGTTTCCTCTTTTATATCTATTTTTTGGCTTGTTTTTTGTTGCTGACCAGACTTGTCAGGTTTGTCTATCTTACGCTCTAAAAAAGTTTTTTAAAGATCTAGCGTTTGTATTACTGATTAGTTGTGGCACTGTTTCTCTTTCATTAATTTGTTTGGCATTATCACACTCATCCCTTCACCTTTCTTGGGGTTGTTTTGCTCTTCATGTCTAGCTTCTTGAGTGGTAAGCTTTAGTTTATTTTCAGTCTTGTCTGCTTTGTGATAAGGGCGCGATGGCCTGTGACATCCCCTCTGAGCGTGGCTTTGGCCAGGCTTGTAACACAGAGATCATGGCACTGCATTCCAGCCTGGGCGTGTCTGCTTCTAAGTTTCATTTCTGTAGTCTCCACGTTCTGTTATGTAAATTTCCTGCTGAACGGATTTATTTGGCTTTCCGTTAGTTATTTCTTTTTAATTTTATTGCAGTGATTCCTGCTTTTGTAGAATTTTTTTTTTTTTTTCCAATTTCCTTTGTCTCCTAGTACTTGATCTATTGCTAAGGCTCTTCCATGTGACTGAAAAAAGTATATTCTCCATATGGCATATGAACATACATTTCATGTCATTTTAAAGTTGAGGTATACTTTACATACATAATTACATGAAACTTACATGTAAATTACATTTACATAAAACACACTGATTTTAAGGGTACAGTTTGTCAGGTTTTTGACAGATGTATACCCTTGTGTAGCCACAGAAAATATACAGAACATTTTAACATCCCAGAAAATTCCCTTGGGCTCCTCCAAGTCAATCCCGGCACCACCCCAACCCTCTGCCGAGACAGCCACTTGTCTGATTTCTAGAACCATAGATTAGTTCTAGAATGTGTAGAAATGGAATTATGCAGTGTATATTCTTTGTGTCTGGCTTCTTTGGTTCAGCCTCATGTCTGAGCAATTCATCCATGTTGTTGAGTGTACTAGTAGTTATTCTTTTTAATTTATATATGCCAATTTGTTTACCTGCATTCCTGTTTATGGACATTAATACATTGCTTCCAGTTTCACCTACTGTGCGTAAAGCTACTATAAATGCTCTTGTACAAGTTTCTTTCTTTGTTTTTCTTTTCCTTTTTTTTTTTTTTTTTTTTTGAGACAGAGTCTTGCTCTGTCACCCAGGCTGGAGTGCAGTGGTGCAATCTTGGTTCACTGCAACCTCTGCCTCCCAGGTTCAAGCGATTCTTGTGCCTTAGCG
>NW_012115744.1:357703-359565 GCF_000951035.1 Colobus angolensis palliatus | reverse complement strand
TAGAGGGGTACAATTTTCTTGTGTTTGTCTTGTTATTTGTATTCTTTTTTCTTGAGACAGCGTCTTGCTCTGTCACCCAGGCTGGAGTGCAGTGGCTTGATCTCCACTAACTGCAACCTCTATCTCCAAGGTAGAAACGATTCTCATTTGGGATTATAGGCAATGGGCCACCACACCTGGCTAATTTTTGTATTTTTAGTAGAGACTAGTAGAGACGGGGTTGCACCATGTTGGCCAGGCTGCTCTCAAACTCCTGACCTCAGGTGATCCACCCACCTTGGCCTCCCAAAGTGCTGGGATTACAGGCGTGAGCCACTGTGCTTGGCTTGTTATTTGTATTCTACTGAGTGGCCCTACCTCGTCTTTCCAGAGCTCAGAAAGGGAAAGTGCGGATGCTTCCAGCAGGTGCTAGAAGAAACTCCTGTGGGGTTAAACACAATGCCAAGAACAAACCTCAGACTTGGCCTCCAGTCCTTTCTCGAGTCCATGCCAGTCTGTCTGTTAGGATGGCCCAGGGTTCTCTGAGTCCAAGCCTGACATGGATGGGGTCTCCCTTCCTGCTATGGTCCTGCTGAAGTCAAGGTCAGGATCCCTCTGCCTCCTCAGCTGGGGACTTCCCCAGGTGGCCCAGCATTTGCCTTTGGCCTGAGAGTTTCTCCTCCTCTAGTGTCTTTTGGGTGCAGGTGGGTCGATGGCAGGGACTTGTTGCCGTGTGGTCTACTAATTGCCCAGCAGTCCTATGCCAAATGCATCCTGGCCCAGAAGGGCCCTGGCTGCCAGCACTCAGAATCCCTTTATCCCCTCCCTTATCCACACAACATTTATTGTGGCTTCTGGGGCTTGCCCTGGGCTGGCCACGAGGTGAGAGGGATAAGCAGGATAGGCCCAGAATTGGTCCTTGGGGAGCAGTAAGGAGGTCGTATCAGGGCAGCAGCATGACCCAAATCCAGAGCTGGCTGCTGGAAACCCCCTCCTCAGAGCCTGCCCAGGATAGACCCTGTCAGAGGAGAGTGTGGGGATGCTGGAGCCCAGTGGTCTAAAGTCCTGGTTCTGGACAGCAGCCCTGGTGCCAGACCTCAGGGAAGGTTGTTTTGTGGGAAACCGGGTCGGCCCTGCCTCCTGCCTGCTTCCCTGCACTCTCCTCCTCCTTGGCCTCCAGGACTGCTTTCAAGAGGGGGTTGGGGTGTGCGGGCTCTCTTCCTCTAGGCAAAAGCAGGGGGCAGACAGGTGGACCGTGCTGGGAAAGGGGAGAATGTGTACCCTTACCTGAGCAGGGTGG
This sequence comes from Colobus angolensis palliatus, assembly GCF_000951035.1. Lineage (NCBI taxonomy): Eukaryota > Metazoa > Chordata > Mammalia > Primates > Cercopithecidae > Colobus > Colobus angolensis. The sequence continues at coordinate 358,286 of NW_012115744.1, read as the reverse complement.
CTATGAGCTCTCAGGCCCCCCAGATTGCTGATGGAGCAGCCCCTGTTTCCCTGGCTCAGGGTCCCTTGGCCTGGACTCCGAATGTCGCCTCCTAGGACCTCCATTCCAGACATCCCAGCAACCGGTCTCTGGAGAAGTGAGGGGAAAGGGAGGGGCTGGGACCAAGGGGAGGGAGCAGGCCCCACCCCTTCACTTTCTCATGCTAGTGTCCCAGTGTGTATGTCCGGCCTTCTGGGCGGCTCCTCCTGGCCAGGCAGCCTTTGTGACATGTGTAGCTGATGGAGGCTGGGCAGGAGGGATCTGGCAGCATCTCTTCCTGAGGGTGTGAGGAATGAGTCCTGTGGAGGGCAGCACATGAGCCCTCGGCCTCCATGTGGGCCCCAGTCCCCTCCTGCTGTCAGGCTAGGTGGGCCTTCGAGGGAGAGAGGAGGCTGCGTTCTTTATGTGCACTCTTCTGTGTTATGGGAGAGCGAGGGGTCGCCAGCAGCAAGTGGCCTGCGTGCGAGAGGTGCGGGCGTGGTGCGGGTACAGAATGAAGGCGTCAGTACAGGGCGCGGGTGTGTGTGCGGGGTGCGGGGGCGGG
>NW_012115744.1:352677-357653 GCF_000951035.1 Colobus angolensis palliatus | reverse complement strand
CTGAGACTGTGCCACTGCACTCCAGCCTGGGCAACAGAGTGAGACTCCATGTCAAAAAAACAAAACAAAAAACAAAAACCAAGAAAGATGACCTTATAAAAGACTACCGAGTGTGCTGCCGTGTCCACCACTCAGGGCTCCAGGAAGCCATGTAAGTGTGGGTTTGTTTGTATGGATGTGTTTGTTGGTACGTTTGTGTTTGTGTGTGTATGTGTGTGTGGAAGGCAAAGGAGGGTTTATGGGACACTGGGGTTTGAGTCAGTCATTCCGTGGCTGTGTGACTGTGGGTAAATTACTGTACCTCTCTGTCTCTCCATTATCCCATCTAGTAAAATGGGGATAATAGTACATGCTTTATAGGATTGTTTCAGAATTAAATGAGATAGTACCTGTAAACTGCACAATCAGTGTCAGCTGTCATTAGGATGCCAGCACCATTTTATCAAATCCTGGACATGCCGGTAGGAGTGTGTGTGGTTTCACAGTAGCCTGGAAAGGGTCCGACTTATAGAGGGGTACAATTTTCTTGTGTTTGTCTTGTTATTTGTATTCTTTTTTCTTGAGACAGCGTCTTGCTCTGTCACCCAGGCTGGAGTGCAGTGGTGCAATCTTGGTTCACTGCAACCTCTGCCTCCCAGGTTCAAGCGATTCTTGTGCCTTAGCGTCCTGGGTAGCTGAGATTACAGGTGTGTACCACCACGCCAGGCTAATTTTTAAACTTTTAGTAGAGATGGGGTTTCACCATGTTGGCCAGGTTGGTCTTGAACACCTGACCTCAGGCGATCCGCCTGCCTCAGCCTCCCAAAGTGTTGAGATTACAGGCGTGAGCCACTGCACCCGGCCTCTTTTTCTTTTCCTGATATATGTTTTTACTTTTTTGGGGTAAAAGCCTAAGAGGAATTGCCGGGTCATAGGGAACGTATTTGTTTAGCTTTATAATAAACTGTCAAACAGTTCTCCAAAGTGGCTGTCCCGTATTTATGCACATTCTCTTTTATAGTGTTTTGCATCTGTCAACAATAGTAACCCTAACAGCAGTTAGATATTAGCTCCTATCACAAGGCAGAACCCAGAAACAGCTGCCTTGTGCTCCCTGGACTTTGGTTCCTTAGCAGCGAGGGCCAGAGAATGAGTGAGGCACTGCATGGACGAGGCGGCAAAAACCACATTTTCCCCAGCGTCCTTCTCCACTTCTTCAGTCATAGACACCCCACAGCCCAGCCTCCCTTGCAGCTAAATGAAATCACGTGATTCAGCTGTCAGTGGGGTCATGTAGCAGAAAGTTGACCCGTGCGCACCATCCCCCCTCCCTTTCTCTATCCTGCTGCTGGGAACATGGATGTGACAGCTAAATCTCCATGTCAGAGCTCCAGGAAGAGGGCCAACACCAGATGCAGGAGCAGAAAGCTGGAGGCAGCTTGGTTCCTGAGGGCCTTGTGATCACCCCAGGTGCCACCCCTGATGCTTAGGGGAAAGGCTGCCTTGCATTAGCCCTGGCTGGTGCACACAGACCTGTGTCCATGCTGGGAACTCCAGGCTGGTAGCTAGGCTTCCTGCTTTAGCACAGGCTTTGTGCCTGCAGGTGGACACTACACAGGGTGGGATGGAAGGGGCCTGAGTGCAGAGTCTTCTGACACACGCTAGGAGGCCATTTCCATGATGACAAATCCCTGGTGTCCACTACAGGGAAGGAGGATCTGGAAGCCACTTACAGGCCATCTGGGACCTGCTTCTGTCAGCCTAACTACTCCTGGCTGCTAGATATACCTGGGGGCCTGGCTGGGCTGGGACAGTGCCTGGACTTCTGGCGCCTAGGGCCTGAGGCAACTCCAGGAGGATGGAGGTGACACCAATGAGGACAGCTAAGGTGGGGTCAGTCAGGAAGGGTTCACCTCACCTGGCAGCCAGAGAGTGCCAGGGGTGCTCCAGGGAACCCCAGCCAGCAGGAGGGTGGCCCAGAACCTCAGCCTGGCAGCAGACTTAGCAGGGGTTGCTCTCACTTCCCTCCCTTTGCCCAAGAGCACCGTATCTCCGGGACAGGTGCTGGTGTCCACCTTATGCTTGGATGCCTGGTGAAAAGGGAGGAAGTCTAGGGGGCTCTCACCCTGTGTTCTCGGGCTGTGCCTCTGAGCCAGGCCTGCAGACACTGCTTCCGGCCAGGGCCGCACTGGTTAGTTGGCTTTATCACTTTGCTTATTAGTCATCAAAGTGGTTCCAAATCCCTTGGAGGACTCAGGCAAATCTGCCAATAAGCCACTGACAAAATACCCTTGCTGGGTCTGACTGCTTCAGCCTCTTTCCCACCCTCTCCATTCCCTAAACACACCAGCTAGTGCCTGCCACAGGGCCTTTGCATGGCAGCCTCTTCTGCCAACACCCTGCCCTTTTCCTCTCAAGGGCAACCTCTCTGTGTCATTCAGACTTCAGCTTAGACATCACCTCCTCAGAAAGGTCTTCCGTGGACTTCTACTCTGAAGTTGCCACCCTATCACTCTGTAGCACACCACTTTGTTTTAATCTACATACAACATTAGTACTAGATCCATCCTTGTTGCTTGTTATCAAGCTTTGCAAAGGCAGAATCCTTGTCCTTCTCATTCCCTGATGTGACTGAGTGCCTGGGCAGAGACGGGCACACAGTAACCACACAAAGAAGGCTGGTGGACACCCTTGAGCAGAACACAGTGGTTAAAGGAACCAGCTACAAAGTCAGGCAGGTTGAGATGCCAATACTAAACTAGCTGTCTGACCTGAGGCCAGTAAGAGTCTGTGTCTCGATTTCCTCATTTGTAAAAGGGAGGTAATGATAATGCTATGAAGTTTATTCAAAATGGTGGATGTTGGACTTTTAGAATGGTTTCGGGCATGTGGGGAGTGAATTGTAAATTGTAGCTATGGCCTTCATCATCACCATCACTATCACCACTGTCATAATTGTCACCAACACTATCATTATTATCACCACCACCATCACCATCCCCACCACCACCACCATCAGCAGCATCACCATCACCACCACCACCACCACCATCACCATCACCAACACCATCATTATCATTATTATCACCACCATCACCACCACCATTACCACCACCATCATTGTCACCAACACCTTCATTATCATTACCATCACCACCACCCATTGACACCACCCCATTGACACCACAACTATCACCACCACCATCACTACCAACCACCACCACCAGCACCATTACCATCATTATCATAACCACCACCACCATTGCCATCCCCACCACCATTACTATCATCACCATCACCATCACCACCACCATTACCACCACCATCATGGTCACCAACACCATCATTATCATTATCATCACCACCATCACCACCACCATTGACACCACCACCACTGACACCACAACTATCACCACCGCCATCACTACCAACCACCACCACCAGCACCATTACCATCATTATCATAACCACCACCACCATCACCATCCCCACCACCATTACCATCATCATCAGCACCATTACCACCCTCCATTACCACCAGCACCATTACCACCACCACTACCATCAGCAGCACTACCATCACCACCACCACCATCATCACCACCACCACTATCACCACCACCATCACCAACACCATCATTATCATCACCACTATCACCACCACAACCATTGATACCACCATTGACACCACCACCATCATAATCACCACCACCACCACCATCACTATCATCATTACCACCATCACTACCACCACCACCATCACCATCATTACCATCATTATAATCACCATCACCACCATAGCCACTCCATGTGCTTGCCACTGTGTCCTGTAAGGAGTGCCATGTCAAGGGCCAGATGATGGGAGATGGATGGACTAGGGTCTTCCTGCTCTGGGAACCACAGCCTGCTCTCCCTGGTGGATGGCTGGGCCTGAGAGAGGAAGTGTGGTGACACCCTCCCACATGACAGCAGTCCCTGGAGGTGAAGGGGACAGGGAAGGCGTGGTTTTCTTTGGGATAATGAACCCCATGTGCAGCACTTTTGGCTCTGCAGATGTGATGCTTGTTGCCATGGTGACTGTCCTAACAATAACCTCCCAGAACTGATATTCCCCACACCCTCCCCAGCTGCCACCTGGGAGGGAGAGCCCTCCTCGCTTACGAAAGCAAGCTTGAAAGGACAAGGTGGGAGGCAGAGATGACACGGGGCTGGGGGTGAAAGTGGGCCCTTCCTGAAGGTAGGGGTGAGAAGAGGGGGAAGTCTGGGCCTCTCTGACCAGAGCCAAAACCAGATGAGAGGGCTTCTGGAGTCTGGGACCACAGAGTCATGGCTGGAAGACTTTTCTCCCTTCTAGCCATTTCCCTCTGCTAGGGAGAAGCCCTCTGGGTCTGAGGGTGGGGAGTGGGCTGTTTTTTGAGTGTCTGTGTGGGGTCAAGCTGTCTGGGTAGGGACATTCTGGCTGTCTCTGATAGCCCAGTCCTTCCCCACTGTCTGGTGCCCAATCATGCCAACCTTCCTGTGCTCGCCAGGGTAGCTCCACTTCATACCTCTAATACTTCAGCTTGGAGGAGGGACTGCCTGGGGGTCCCAGGTGCTAACACGTACAAAAGGCGGGGAGAAGTACAGGATACAATGAATCTCAAATTGCATCTCTTAGTGACCCCACATTCTTGTGTAACCCTGGTCCTGGGCAGCTCCTCAACTTTTGAAAGATGACCTCAGCCAGGTGCAGTGGCTCATGCCTGTAACCCCAGGACTTTGGGAGGCTGAGGTGGGTGGATCAGCTGAGGTCAGGAATTTGAGACCACCATCTCTACTAAAAATACAAAAATTAGGGTGGTGGGTGCCTGTAATCCCAGCTACTCGGGAGGCCGAGGCAGGAGAATTGCTTGAGCCTGGGAGATGGAGGTTGCAGTGAGCTGAGACTGTGCCACTGCACTCCAGCCTGGGCAACAGAGTGAGACTCCATGTCAAAAAAACAAAACAAAAAACAAAAA
>NW_012115744.1:324735-349012 GCF_000951035.1 Colobus angolensis palliatus | reverse complement strand
AGGCGACGGGGGTGGCGGGACCTGCTTGCGCCTGCTCCTGCGCGTGGCCCCATCCGCGCGGGGGGTGCCGGCGTGGGAGAGCCTCTGCTGTAGGTCTCCTGGGGAATCTGGGTTCTGGAGGATTTTCCCCCAGATTCTTCTGGAAACAGGAATTTGGAGGTGTGGGGAGGACGAGGTCAGGGAGCCTGAATCAGGTCATGGGGATGGGGGGAGAGATTAAGATCCTGACTGGGTTGCAAATTTCAGGGTCATCCAGGTGGGTGGGAGCTGGATTTTGGACCATTGGCGGGGGCACTCTAAAGGGGAAGGGGCTTTAAAGGTTTGTTTGAAGTGGGACCTCACGGGGAACAGGTGCCGTGGCTCCCGTTCTCTGCTCAGCAGTATGAGCAGTGCGGGGCGAAGGTCTGGTTTGGGGTCTCCCAGACCCGGCTTTGCCCCTGGGGTCAGAGATGGGGAACGCCTCAGGGGCCTCCTGTCTGGCCTGGGGTCTCCTGTCTGAGAATCAAGGTGGCTGCACCTGGCATCCCCAGGGCTAGCTTCAGAACTCCCGAATCTCCAGCCTGACTGGGCCAGAGCCCCATCCTCCTCCGTCCTCCCCCATCCTCCTCCGTCCCTTCAGTGCAGGCGGTGGGGGCGCTGGCGGTGCTGGCGAGATTTCCTCTTACACATCCAGCACTGATCCTTTTTTTCCTTTACTAAATAAGTGTCTGGTGAAACCTTGTGGTGGGTGAGGGACGCTGATCATTGATAATTGTGGAGTGTGGAGCTGGAGGAGTGTGGGGGTGTGTTCATCCCCACTTCTCCCTGCACGTGTGGAGAGGATTTGGGTAGGGGGTGGGGATGTGGAGCTCAGCCCTGTGCAAGAAGCCCATGCTGGATGGGTGGGGTGAGGGGCCAGGCCGGCTGGGGGACCCTTCCTTGGATGGGTCTGGAGAGCACCCCAGAGTGTGACCTCGAGGGAGGGGGCAGGCCCAGCCCCCTTCATGGGGATCCCTGAGGGGTGGCTGGCTCCCCGGTCTTCACCCCTCAGATGCACAGGTCTACCCCCGCCTGTCCTCTTGGCCTCCAGAGGTGTCCTGGCCGCTGGAAGGGCAGGTGGGTGGCAGTTAATGTGCCTGGTTCTCCGAGGAAGAGAGCAGCAGTGGGAAGTCAGTCTTTCCTAAGGGGCCTTCTTGTCGTCTTCTCTGCCTGTGCCCAGAAGCACAGAGGCCCTCACAGCAGGTGTCCCTGGTCTTCCCCAAAGAAGCCACTTTTAAGACCTTCCCATGTACCCCAGTGTCCTCAGCCTGCAGCTCACTCTGGCTGTTCTTTTCCCCTTTGCTGCGAGCCTCCCTGCATCCAGCAGCAGTGTCAGGGTGGCCAGCTCCCCACTGAGCCTCCAATTCCAGCACAGCTGGATGTCCTGGCCAGTGCCACCCACACTGGGGAGTGAAGGTCTTTGGGGCTGCCTGGGGGAGGTTGAGAGAGGTGGCTCCAGAGGTGGAGACCAGGTGGGGCTAAGACTGCTGGGCTTCTCTCTGAAGCCGGAGAATGAGCCGCTGCTGGAAGGGAGTGTGGCCTCCTGAGCGAAAGCACTGGGAGCCATGCAGTGCGAGGTGAGGAGTGGAGCCTGGCATCGAGGGGAACCCCGTGACCTGGGACAAGAGGAGATGCCCAAGCCAGGAGCTGGCAGCTCAGTGCAGTGCACCTTTGTGGAGCCCTGCTAGGCGCCGGGTCCCTGGGGACGCCAAAGGCCTACCACTGCCCTGCTGTGGCGGCTCTGGGGTAGGGAAGGGACCGATTCCTAGGGGGTGCAGCCGTGCCATAGAGGTGGGTCAGAGAGCGGGGAGGGCAGAGCAGGGCACCCAAGGGGGATGTCTGAGCCCAGGGCTCAGTTGTGGGCACTCAGCCCTTTTGCAGCGCTGGGGTCCCCTGGTTGATATGTTGGCTGGTTGTTGACAGTGCCTGCCCGGGGCACAGTTGGTGTTGCTTCCTGGCCTCAGGTGGACGTGTCCAAGTTTATTTAAAGCTGCAGCCACTGGCACCCAGTCAGGTCTCACTGAGTTCCCTGCCCAAAGGAAGGACTTGGCCTCAGGCCCACAGCTGCTCATGTGTGACGAGGCCACTGGCCTTCCCCCTCCCTTGCCCCATCCTTTTCTGCTGTCTCTGCTCCCGAATCTTCCCCAGAGGCCTGGGCATCAGGGTCAGCCAGCCAAGAGGAGCCGCTTTCTGGCCCTGCCCTGCCCAGTTCTATAGGGAGTGTGTGCCCTTCCCTGCTCAGCCTGACACTTCTTACAGTCACTAGCGTGGTGGCCCATGTGGGAGGAGTTACAGAGCAAGGCAGGCAAGCCCTCAGCCCGGCATGGCCCAGCCAACAGTGCAGTTTTAATTTTTTTATATTGGATAAACTTTAAAAATCCAGAAAAATCCCAGGAATAATAAAATGAACACAGTATCTCTCAGAATTGAAAATGGTTAATCTTTTGTCATTTTTGGCTTTAAGTCCTTTTTTAAAAAAAATTATAAGAAATATTACAAAGAAATATTAAGTAACCCATTTTCTTCCAACTACTGCTTTCGTATTTTTCCTCCCAGGCTCTTTTGGGTACATTTACACATGGATGTAAGTATCCATAACTAATATAGAGGATTCTTTTGTGTGGGTGTTTTTCTTAACTTTACGTAAAAAACCTGGAACTTGTACTTTTCACTCGGCAGTCTTGTTGACACCTGTGCTTGTCGATGTGTTTAATTGCGGGCTGCTGCGTGGCGACCTATAGTGTGAACTCTGTCCTGCCTGCCCCTCTCCCAACGGAAATCTAGGTTGTCTCCTGTGTTCCACTGTCACCCAGCACACTGCGGCCAGCACCGTCACGGCCAGGGCCCTGAGTGCGTCTGGGGTGCAGGTGTGAGAGTTTCTTTAGGGTGTGTCCCTGGCAGTGGGGCTGCGGAGGAGGGTCCGCTTGTCTGTCTCTGTAGGTGCTGCCACTCTCCCTGCTGTGTCCACTCGCACAGCAGTGTGGGGGCCGCCCCTTCCGCTGGGTGCTGCCATTCCTAGGGTTGGTAGGTTGTCAGTGTTGACAGGTTGTGAGTGTCAACCGTTTGTTGGGTAGGAAGAGGTCTCACATTTTGTATTCATCCTCATGAATCTTCCAGTTTTGGGGAGTTGTCTCTTTTCAAACATGGAGATCTCCCTAGAAGAAAGCGTCTCCCACGAGGTTTTGGATATCATTTCAGGGGTTCATGGGCCCCTCCTTTTCTAGGGGAGATGGCAGCTAGGGCTTGTGGGCCATGTTGTAACAACACCTAATGTGTACATTACTTTAAATGTTTGATTTTATTTGATTCGAATTGTCTAGAAAGGCCCTTCTCCCCAGCACCATTTTACAGACAAAGAACTGAAGTTCAGGAAAGGTTGGCAACTTGCCCGAGCCCAGGAAGCGAGAAGGGCCCTGAACTCCAGTCCAGGGCATCTCCTACCCCTTCCATCTCTCCCACTAAACCTCAGATAGGCCCCAAACTGACCTTGATATGTCCTTGACTCCATCCAGTGGTACCCCAGTCGCCAGACAGCAGGCTGTATCCTGGGGCGTGTGTGGCCTGACCGCTGGCGGGGGCATCACTGTCAGCTGGCGGATGCCTTCTGCCGAGACGCACACTGTGAACCAGCGAATGGCCCGCTAGGTAGTTAATAGATAAACTTAGGAAATTCAGAGCAAATCAATTTTTGAGTCTCCAAGCTCTGAGCCGGTTGCCAGGGAAGAGAGGAATGGAGGAGGAGGGATCATTGTATTTGCTTTCTCCTTCCCCAGAGCACAGCAGGCACTCCCTGCCTCAGGGGCCTTGGCCAGGCTGCCTCTCTTCCCCTGACCCCTCATAGCTTACTCCCTTGGGCTGCTCAGCAGGCTGTCCCAGACACCCCCCACCCCTCCCCTTTTGCCTCCCCACTCCTCCCTGCTCCTCCCCCCCAACTTGTCTTTTCCCTGGCACTTTGCCCCATCTGATGTGCTGGACAGCTTACCCACGGAGAGGCAGAGGTCCGGTCCTCTGCCCATGGCTGTGTCCCCAGTGCCTGGCCCGAGGTGGGGAAGGGGTGAGTTGGGTGGGCCTCTGCCTTCCGGCCTGGCTCCCAGGAGGCCAGCAAGAGTCCTCCTGGTCTTGATTCCTTAATGTAGGGTAGTTTAAAAAGAAGTCGCACATGCTGAGATTGCTGGCAAGATGTGCATTAAGGTGATGCTAGTTTAGTTACTATTTAATGGTATTTTTATACCATAACCTACTTTGCTGAGAGCTAAGAATATATCTGCATGCTTGCTACCAGGACTCTTTTCTTTTCTGGTAACAGTTGCTAGCGCTTAAATGGTGCTTATTATATTAACGTGCTAGATCTGTGAAGTAGGTGCTGTAATCATCCCAAGTTTACAGGAGAGGTAGCTGAGGCACAGAGAAGCCCCGTTCCCCAGAAAAGGTCACACAGGGTCAGGATTTGAATCTACATTCTGCTCCTCTCGGAAGCTCATTACCCTATTCCACTCTGTGCTTTAAAAATGCTGTAACTCCACTGGCTGACTCATGGCCAGCTTATGGTCTACTCTGACCTGAGGCTTTTGGGTACCTGTCCTTGGCCAGTTGCTCACTATGATGTATTTGTGCTTTTCCAAACCAAGGGTACTACCTCTAGGTTCCCCTTTGTGAAAACGTTATTTCCTTTCATCGTCAAAGACAACCAACACTCTGACTCCATATGACACCAGCAAGACTGGAAATTTTTATTTTATTAATTAAATTACCAGGGCAATATGATCTTGTAAAACACACACACACACACACCCCAAGTAATACAGAAGTACGTGCAGTAAAATGTGACTTGTTTACACTCAAGTTCCCGCACTCTCCAGAGGTGCCTGACCTCTTAATTTTAATGTCAGTATGAGGATATGTGTGTGTGTGTGTACATATATACACATCTACATATATAGCAGATATATATGATTTCAAAACACAGATGGAATCACCATATATGTAATTCTGCAATCTGTTTGCCCAACACTTTCATGACGACCCCCTGTGTCAGTAAGTCTTTTCTTAAAGCTAAGTGCCTTCCAATTCTTAGCAGAGAAATGTCTGCATACGTGTTGGCCACATTTTTTAAACCAAAAATTGGGACCCATCCTCTAGCAAGTGTGATGGGGTATAATAGGATGCTATATTTGAAATCAGGGCCTGAAAGGTTATTAGGAGGGTCCAACTGTTGTGAAGGAAAGCTGTGTTCTCAGCACGACCAGCTGCAGGGGCTGGGCCCGTGGAGGTGGGTGCAAGTGGACTCCTGCCAAGGTCATAGGCCACAGGACTAAGGATGTCTCAGGTCTCACTTGAAAAAACTGAAGGACTTATTCCCATCTTTCCATCTCCCCTTTCTAGGAATCCCCAAGAGCAGAGGGGAGAGATATGCAATGTTTAGGTTTTGTGTCTTCTACTTAAAAATTCTAACAGGGATGTTTCCCTCATTTTTGCTCCATTGGCCTTTAAAGAGTCTATATTGAGCCACCCTAGAATTTAACAGTAATTTACTAGAAGAGACCAGGTAGAGATAAGTGTGCAATGTCTGTCCCTGGGAAGACCACTCCCACTTCCCTGTGTTCCGTGATGCCACCTCCCTGGTCCAGGCAAGCGATGTGGCCTTTCTGGAGATTTTAAATATATTTTCAAAAAATTTAATTCTCTCTTCCCCCACACAAATGGAATCTGATTTGATTATTTTTAAAGCATCTTTTACAGCTGCAAGTCACTTTGCTAGTGTAGAAACATAAAAATGCATTATGTATCAACTTGGTTTTTAAAAAATTATCATATTGGCATATTACACAGAAATGTATATTTTATTCATAGAAAAATTTGAATTTATTTAAAATGAAAACATCCTTTTATGTTTGAGAGAGGTGGTGTTGCTAGCTGCCAAACTTTTGGGTGGCTTTTGTCGCCTGGGTTAGAGGGTCACTTGTTGAGGGCTCATTTCCTGGTGGACATAGTTCTTTTTGTATTGACATAATTATCCAAAAATAACTAAAGTTATGATTCTTTGTTAAGCCAGATAGAAGCTTTTGTTGAATTTCTAGAACAGATTGGCAACAACCAGGCAAAGATTTAAGAAGATTTTATGGGAGGAAGCATAATGGCACACTTGTACAGGGGCGGAATTTGGGACCCATAGTCCTTGTTTCCCTACTTTGTGAGCAGCCAGAGAAGCCTGGAGGGCAGGAGCTGCTGTCGCCCTAACAATGAAGTACAGCAGGTGTTATGCCTTCTGCTGTAATGCCCTCTGGGTGTCAAGCACATCCCAGTGAGTGCCGTTTCCAGCAAGGAGCTGAGGAGCCCTGCTTCTGTCACCCAACACACCCTGAATTCAAGTGCTGAGAACAGTGCCTGGCACACAGTAGGTGCTCCACAGTGGCTCAGCAATGGTCTAGGTCACTCAGGCCTTGCACCTGGGACTGCTTCCCAGAGCAGTGGCGCACCCACCCTATCAAAGATGAGGGCCTTACAAGAGGTATTAGGTGGCTCTGCAAGTAGGTCTTGGGGGTGTATTCTGATGTCCAGTCTAGGTAGACAGTCTTGTCACCTGGTGAAATGCAGTAGCAGGGCTGTCAGCACTTATATGTCTGCCATGAGCTTGACTCCAAGAGGCTTGCAACCTTTAGCTCATTTCTTAATGAAGTTGTTCACATGACTTCTTGTTTGTTGAGGTGCTGTCTGATTCTCAGCACCTGTGGATTTGATCCAGGCCATTCATTAGGGGCTTTCTGGGCAAAGAGTATGAGTCTGGTTAGGAGCAGGCCCTCCCGAAGAAGATGACCGGGGGATGGTTCTCGGCCCCCACCACACATGGGAAGCCCCTGAGGAGTGTTCAGGCCCCATCGCATTTAACCAGACACTAGGGAAATGGGGTGTTAGCATTTTTAAAAGCTCCCAGGTGGTTCCAATGGGCATTACATACCTAGACTCTGCAGAGGAGTCTGCACCTGAGGCCAGATACTTGCCTAAGCCCACACTCCTTCGTACAACCCTTGGTTCTTTCAGAGCCCACCTAAGCATGGATTTGAAGTTTACCTTCATTTTTTCTACATTCACAATGACGTTACTACCCCACCACCCACCCTGCCCAAGTTGTTGAGAGCACCATGGTCCAGAAGAGATAAAATGTGATACAAAGGTGAGCCATGTGTGTGATTTAAAATTTTCTAGTACTTAAAGAAAAAAGAAACAGGTGAAAGGAACTTTAATAATATATTTATTTAACCTTATATCCAAAATATCATTTCAGAGCCCTGGTGCAGTGGCTCGCGCCTGTAATCCCAGCACTTTGGGAGGCCAAGGTGGGTGGATCACTTGAGCCCAGGAGTTAGAGACCATGGGCAACATGGCAAAACCCCATTTGTACAAAAAAAAAAAAAAATTATTTCAACATGTAATCAAAACAAAAATTATTAAGCTATTTTGCATTCCTTTTTGTATTATGTCTTGAAACCTGGTGTGTATTTTACCCTTACGGCACATCTCAGTTTGGACCAGGTTCTTATGTCTACATGGTGATAGTGACCACAGTATTGGACAACACAGGGCCAGAGCTTCAAAATCACTGTTTTTTGTTTGTTTGTTTTTCATTTTTCCTGGTTTCTTTTAAGGATAATAGTTACAGTCATAGTTGTCTTTGTCTGTTCCTGATTTCTTTTGCTGTCCTGAAGACTTATTTATTCAGCAAGTCTGGTTGCCTGTACTTACCATGTGCCATGGGTGCTTGGAAAACAGTAGTGAACAGAGAAGTCAAGGATGCCTGCCTTTGGGGAGCTTATATACTGCTGGATAGAGGCAGGCAATAAACATAAATACTAAACAAATTATATGATAGGGTAGAAGGTGATTAATACCTCTGGGAATAATTAAGAAGACTCAGGAGTGCCAGCTGGGAGGAAGGTTACCATTATAAGAAGGATGGTAAAGCCAAGAAAAAAGAAGATTCCAGTTGCTAAAATCAGGAATGACATAGGGGACCTTACTGCCAACCTTACAGGAAAAAATTATAAGGAAATAACTGTGAATAATTATGTGCCCTCAAGTTAGATAACCTGGATGAAATGGACAAATACTTAGAAAGACACAAACTACTGAAACTGACTCAAGAAGAAATAGAAAATCTGAATAGACCTATAACAAGTAGAGATTGACTTAGTAATTTAAAATTTTCCCACAAAGGAAAGCTCAGGCTCAGATAACTTCACTAGCAAATCCTACCAAACATTTAAAGAAGAATTAATACCAGTCTTTTACAAGCACTCCCAAAAAGTAGAAGAGGAGGAAATTCTTTCCAATTCATTATGTGAAGCCGGCAGATACCCTAATACCAAAACCAAAGATATCACAAAACTACAGACTGTTGTCACTTATGAATGCAGATGAAATATCCTCAACAAAACACTAGCAAAATATATCTAGCAACATATAAAAAGGATTATTTATACATTAGGAACAAGTAGGATGTATCCCAAGAATGAAAGATTCATTCAGCATACAAAAATCAATCTATATAATGCATCATGTTGATAGAACAAACATAGAAACTATATGAACCATTTCAATAGATGCAGAAAAAGCATTTAGCAAAAACCAATACTCTTTCATGATAAAAACTCAACAAATGACAAGTAGAAAGGAACTTCCTTAACTTGATAAAAGACATTTGTGAAAAATCCACAGCTAACCTCATATTTAATGGTGGAAAACTGGAAAACTGAATGTATCTGCTCTTTCCATTTCTAGGCAACATGGTATAGGAGATTTTAGCCAGGGCAATTTGGCAAGAAAAAGAGAGAAAAGGCTTCCAGATTGGAAATAAATAGTTGTAGCTACCTCTCTTTTCAGATTACATGGATTTGTATACAGAAAATCCTAAGAAATCTATTTTAAAAACTATTAGAACTAAAAAATGAATTTAGCAAAGTTCAAGACATAAGACCAATATACAGAAATCCATTATATTTCACTATACTAGAAGTTTAAAATAACAAAATAAAATTAGGAAACACAATTTACAATAGCATCTAAAAAATAAAATAATACTAAATTTAATCAAAGAAGTACAAGACTTGTACATTGAAAACCACAAACCACTGTTGAGAGAAAGTAAAGAAGACCTAAATTAATGGAAAGACATCCCATGCTCATGAATTGGAAGATTTAATATTGTTAAATAGTAGTATGCTCCAAATCGACCTACATTTTTGCTATGAAAATTGCAGCTGCATTTTTTGCAAAAATTGACAACCTGGCCCTAAAATTCACATACGAATGCAAGAGACCCAAAATAACTAAAACAATCTTGAAAAAGAAGAACAAAGTTGGAGGACTCACAGGTTCTGGTTTCAAAACTAACTACACAGTTACAGCAATCAAGACAGTGTGGTATTGGCATAAGGATAAATACATAGATCAGTGAAATAGGATTAAGAGTGTAGAATAAATCCATACATCTGTGGTCAGTTGATTTTTTACAAGGGTGCCAAGACAATTCCAGTGGAGAAGAATAATGGTCCATTCAACAAATGAACAATTGAGTATCCACATGCAGAAGAACAAAGTTGGAGCTGTACTTGACACCACATACAAAAATTATTTCAAAATAAATAATAGATCTAAATGTAGTAACTAAAATCATAAAACTCTTAGAAGAAAACATAAGAGCAAATCTTTGCAACTTTGTATTAGGCAATGGTTTTTTAGATATGACACCAAAAGCATAAACACAAAAGAAAAATAGTTTTACTGTTGGGCTTCATTAACAGTGAAGACTTTTGTATTCAAAGGACACCATTGAGAAAGTGGAATAGAACAGCACATAGAATGGGAGAAAATATTTGCAAATCATGTGCCTGGTAAGGAATTTGTATTCAGAATACTTTAAGAACTTTTACTACCTGACAGTAAGAAGAAACAACCTAATTAAAAAATGGGCAAAGGACTTAGACATTTCTCTAAAATAGGTAACAGATGGCCCACAGCACATGAAAAGATTTTGGCATCATTATGGAAATGCAATTCAAAACCATCATGAGATGCCATTTCACTCTTACTAGGATGACTGTTATCAAAAAGACAGATAATAGCAAGTGTTGGTGAGGACGTGAAGTTGGAATGTCCATTCATTGCTGGTGAGGATGTAAAATGGCACAGCTACTATGGAAAATAGTGGGTTCTCAAAATGTTCTATTCCTAGGTATATACCCAAGAGATATGAAAACATATGTCCACACAAAAACTGGTTCATAGCAGCATTATCCATAATAGCTAAAAAGTAGAAACAGCTCAGATGTCCACCAGCTAATGAATGGATGAGGAAAATGTGTTATATCCATACAGTGGAATATTATTCAGGCATAAAAAGCAATGAAATACTAATAAGCACTGACACATGCTAAAATGTGGATGAACCTTAAAAACATCATGCTCAGTGCAAGAAGCCAGTCACAAAAGGCCACATGTTGTTTAATTCCCTTTTTATGAAATGTCCAGAAAAGACAAACCTGTAGGACAGAAACTGGAGGGAGGATGGATGGAAAGAGGATGGGCAGTGACTGCTCATGGACAGAAGTTTGGTTCTGATGTGATGAAAATGTTGTAAACTTAGATTGTGGTAATGGATGTGCAACTCTCAATATATTTAAAACCACTGAATTATATACTCTAAATTGGTGAATTGTTTGGTATATGAATTAAATCTCAATAAAGATGTCAAAGAAATAAAACCTGCTGTCACATCTGGATCTCAACTTTCACGTTGCTGGGAAGTGAGCTTCGAAATTAAAGTGACTGCCAATGCCCAGCTCATAGTTGGCGGCCTCCCCTAAACTTCAGGACCCCAGCAGAAATGCGGCTTTGGCCAGGCCACCTCCTTTGAACCAGCCACTGCTGTGAAGTGTCTTCGCAAACAAAAAACAGTGAGAAGAAGCCTTGTCACTCGGGCATCTGACTGGTGCTGGATGACAGCATCTCTAAACTTAGCCAGCCCTCTGGGCCTGTGCCTGATGTGAGCTCAGGCCACAGGCACTGGGGAGGGCCAGGCTCCTGCTGGCCTGGGAAGATCCAGGAACCTGTGAGCCCTCACATGAACCCGGCCTGGGGCAGGTTCTGACCTGGAGTTCAGGGACACATGACACATTGGGTGACCCTTTCCAGAGACCAGCACAGGGGAAGATGCCATCTGCACCACCTTACTTTCAGGGCTGTGTGACTGAGGGTTCCACTGCGACTAGGAACCCAGTAGGTGCCCTGGCTTCCGAACTTTGCCCCCATAGCCTCACCCCACATCTGGGCCTCACCTCACATTCTGGGACTCTATTTTGCTTGTTTCCTGAGTGGCCTTTAGGAATGTCCCATTAGAAACTCCAGGCCAGGCCTTTGTAGCAAGGCTGGGGCTGTAGCCTCCCATTACTGCAGTGTGAGGTGGGCCTCAGGGGTCCCCTCCACTTGTGCCCTCTTTCCTTCCTCAGAGAAAGCCTGGGCCCCTCAAGTCCTTGTGGGGGACTCATAGCAGCAGGATGACTTCCATTGCAGTGTGGGACTTCTGAGGCACAATGTGTGGTCACAAGGCCGCTGCTGAGGAAGCGCACCAGCCCCGAGGGTCCTGCTGTCTCCCTGGAAATTGATGTGGCCGAGCCTGTGCTCCTCCTTCAACAGAGTTGGGGACCCAGCTGTCCTGATCCCACTGCCCACCACCACCCCATCCCCATCCTTTCATCATAACAGCCCCAGGGACTGACGGAGAACACCCCTCCCAGTCAAAAACCCTGAGAAAAGCTGTGATTTTGGTGCTTTTCACAATTCCTCTGCATGCCTGAGACCAGATTCATTTTATTCTTACATTTTTATTCTCTGATTGACATTCACAAATTCTTATCTTGACCAGTTGTCCACATGACATCCAACCCAGGACGGCCTGTCTTGCGGGAGGTGTTACTCTTTCTGTCTTCTCTGTCTCTCTGTTTCTCTCTCTTTTTCTCAGTTCATGTTTCCGCTTTTCCTCCCTCTTTTGCTTCCTGGTCTTTTCCAGGCTCTTCCTGGTGTGGTGACGATGGTTACTGGGCACTCCCTCACTTTATGGGGCACACCTCCTGGGCAGGACCTGGGGCTGTTTCTTTCTCCAGCCTCATCATCCTCCCCTCCTTCCGTCCCTCTTCCTCCCTCTCCTTTCTTTCACTTAAAGGATCCTGCCTTTTGGGGAGCCCTCCTTCTCCTGCCCTCCCAGGTCCTCAGTAGCTCGTCCCTAGCTCTGAAGGCCGTTCTGGGGCTCTGCAGCCCCTGAGAGTGTCACAGGCACTTCTGGGCTTCTGGGTCTTTGCCACCACCTCCCCCCACCACCACTGACCCCTGGCTGAGCTATTTCCCACACCGTGGGCTGAGGATTCTGGAATAGAGTTGTCATTTTAAATTCCACTCACCTCCACTTTCTGGCACCGAGGATGGAGGCTTTAAAGTGTGGATGGACCAGAGCACAGCCTCCCTGTGACTCCTGAGCTGTTTCTGTGGCCTCACTGCCCTGGGGTAAATGTGGGGCTCTTCCCAGCCTTAGTCACCCACGGGGGCATCACCAGCAGGAAGCACACACTGGGTGCTCAGTTTCCCCCTTCCGGGCTGTGGGAACAGTGATGTGGCAAGGGAAAGTCTCCAGCAGGTGTGACTCCATGGTGAGGATGGGCCTGTGCCTCATTTGGGCCCCATTGTATGACCCTGGGCAGAAGAAGGGTCACCTCTTGGAGCGTTGTGAGAGTCAGTCCATGTTGCAGGGAGCCAGCCATGCAGCCGCCCTTCCCTGTCCAGAGTGGGGGTAGGGCAGAGCCAGTCACACACCCCTTCCCCTTGTCCCATCTGCAGGTGGGAGCAGAGACACAGGCCCGAAGGCCTCTGGTTTCCCACTGTTGTCCCTGAGGCCCGGAGCTGGGGTGGTGGGGGGCCTATGTGAAGGATGACACAGCTCAGAACTGCAGAGCCAGGCTGTGGTGCTCGCAGGGGCAGGACAGCCCCTTTGGGTACCTGGGGCTGGGGCTGGGAGAGACCTAAGTGAGGGTTGCAAGCGCCAGGGGCCAGCCTCAGGGGCACGTGCTGGGGCACAACAGTCCTGCCTGCCACCCCTCACAGCCACGCATTGCTTTTAGTTTATGGTTTACTGTCTGGAATTCTTAGGGATTCTTTTCTCTGAGTTTTTCTTGTTTGTTACTAGAGGTTAAGAATTTGATTTGCCACATGGTAATAAAGGAGTTCTTAAAACCAGATTTTGGCTGAGTGCGGTGGTTCACTCCTATAATCCCAGCACTTTGGGAGGCTGAGGTGGGCGGATCACTTGAGATCAGGAGTTCGAGACTAGCCTGGCCAACATGGTGAAACCCCATGTCTACTAAAAATACAAAAATGAGCCAAGCATGGTGGCACGTGCCTGTAATCCCTGCTACTCAGGAGGCTGAGGCAGGAGAATCGCTTGAACCAGGGGGTTGTGAAGGTTGCAGTGAGCCGAGGTCGCGTCATTGCACTCCAGCCTGGGCAACAGAATGAGACTGTCTCAAAAAAGTAAAAAAATAATAAAAAACAAAAACCAGATTTTAAAGACAGCATTGCAAGTACCAGTTTCTGTCATTATTTCTTAATGATTCCTCAGAGATAATGACTACATATCATACCAGGACATTATTTTATTAAGGTAAAATATACATAACAGAAAAGTGTACAGTTCGGTGGCAGTAAGTGTGTTTACATTGCTGTGCAACTATGACCAACAGAACGTTTTCATCTTCCCCAAGTGAAAATGTCCCCATTAAACACCGACTCCCCATTCCCCTCCCTCACCCTGGCACCACCATTCTGCTGTCTGCCTCTATGAATTTGACAACTTTAGGGACTTCATATAAGTGGAATCAGACAGTGTTTGTCCTTGTTTCAATAAGCATAATGTCCTCAAGTTTTACCCATGTTGTAGCCTGTGTCAGCATTTCCATCCTTTTTAAGGCTGAATAATATTCCATTGTGTGCATTTTGCTCATCTGTCGACAGACGCAGGTTGCTCCTGCCTCTTGGCTGTTGTGAATAATGCTGCTATGAATGCGGGTGTACAAAGGACATTTTTAAAGGACATAATACATGGCCCCCTCCCACTGCGCATGACATAGCCACTGGGTTGTGCGGCCTTGGGCTGCCATATAACTCTCTGGGTTTCAGCCTCCCCACTTATGAACCGGAAGGGTTGGGTCAGTTGACTCTCTCGGGTACCTTCTGGCCCCAGAAACTGGTTCTGTGAAAGCCCCATTTCTTTCTTCTGAGACTTGCCCCACAGCTCAGCTCTCCCATGTGCAGGTGCCGCACAGTCTCTGATTACGTGGACATTTCTAAGCTTCCAAAATCCTTTTGCATTCCTTGAGAATAAAACTTTAGAAGGATGAAATCTGATTGATCTGAAACCAAACAAAACCCTGAGTACTTTAATTGATGCGCAGCTTGCAGGAAAAAAGAAGCAAGGGGACACAAAGCTATCCTAAGTCCCAAAGCACCCCCACCCCGCTCCAGTCTCGGCTACCATGCGTGGACCCCGTGCGGTTCCGCGCGTGGCGTGGTGAGCCCGGGGTCCCTGACGGTGGCGCCCACCGCTCAGCCGGCGGAAAGGCTCTTCCCGCGCGTCCTTCGCGAGCCGCGCGGCCTCGGCCTGGCTCTGGCGGGAGTCATTCCGGAGCCTGAGCTTCTACTCTTGCTCCGGCGCGGTGACTTCCAGCGGGCCGCCGCTCCAGGAGGGGCGTGACCTGCTCTGAAGCGCCGCCTTTGAAGGGTCAGAGGCTGCGCCTACGCCGAGTGAGGCCCCTAGGGTGCTGGCGTCGGAATCTCTCTCGTCCCCAGTTTCTTCCGAATGGGCTGGTGTCGCTGACTTCTGTATCCACCCAGGTCCCACTACTGGAGCGAGGGACTGACTGCTCCTCCGCGGGCGCGCCTGCCTGGGCAAGGTCGCTGTGTCCCTTATACAGCTGGGACGCCGCGGGCGCAGAGTCCCGACCCCACCGCACCCCAGCCCACGCCCGCTCCCTGGGGTCAGAGAACTCCTCAGATGGGGACCTCTTCTGCCCGTCCTTCCCGAGGGCCCTCCCCATGCCCTGTGCTTAGGGGCGCGACAGAGCTGGGGACCCCGATGTGGTCCAGGGCAGCCCCTGGACGTGCAGGAGGGAGATGGGGGCGCAGCAAGGGTGGGCCTAGGGGCTGGAGGCGCAGCCCAGCCCTCCTTCTCCTGCTGGCTCGGAGCTCGGATGCTCGAGCAGTCCTGAGAGCTCAGTGGCCTTAAAGGGGCCGTCTGTGTCCCTTCTCCCGTCAGGCCAGGAGCGCAGATGGCCTGGACCCCAGGTGGGTGGGCTGACCCCGGCCCCAGAGCCCGGCTTCAGCTGCGCAGCTGTGAACTGCCCCTTGTCCCAGCCCCCTGCAGGGAGGAGCACCAGCCTGACTGTGGTGAGACCCCTCTCTCCTCGCTGGGGCCTGACCTGGTGCCTACCCATTCCTCCGGGACAGTGCACAGCACAGCTGCTGTGGTTTGTGGAATCTGCTTTGGTGGTAGGAGCCTACTGGGCCAGGCGGTCTGTGCTGGGCAGGGCTCTGGGATACCTGTCTACCTACCCAGACCTGAGGACACAACTCCCCAGACAGGGCTAAGCCAAGCCAGGCTGGTCACCGCAACTCTGTTCCCTCAGTGCCTTTGCTGGGCCCTTCTGGGCCTTCCAGCTGGCAGGCGGTAAAGGGCAGGCTGCCCATGGGCAGAGGCCCCGGAGAGGGATGGTCTGCTCAGCCTCTGGTCTCGTGAGGAGAGACAAGGGGCTCACACACCGCCTGATGTGTGAGACCTGCTGCTGGGCAAAGTGCCTTCTCTGTGCCTCATGGCTGGTCTCGGGGCTAGTGGTCACCTGCATTCCCTGAGCAGGATGGGGCCTTGCCCTCCAGACAAGGTGGGATCTGGAGGCCCCACACCTCCCCCTCTCTGTGGTGTCACTCCTGCCTTCATCCTCCCAAAGTAGACATGTTGGGGGAACCTTGCCCTGCCCTCTGGGTGTCCCTGTGGATCCAGCTCAGAGAGGGCAGCAGTGTGGTTCTGAAGGGGATGTCCAAGGAAGTGGGGGGATGCACAGGAGGAGGGCCAGCAGCCCCCGAGCAGGGAAGGCAAGCTGTGAGGAGAGGAGGGGGACGTGCGATGCGAGCCGGGGGCTAGGATTGGGGACCCAGGAGCAGGGCACCATGCTGGGCGCCACCCCACACACAGGCATGGGGCAGGCCTTATCTTTCCTCCCCCAGCCACCTGGGCCTTTCTATCTGGTATCCTGGCTCCACCTACCGTGGGCACTTCTTTCATCCTGCAGCTCAGCTTGTCCCTGGAATTTCTCAGGTGAGAGTCGGGATGGCAGCCCCGGCAATTAGCCCTCCACACATCTGGATTCTAGGGGCAAAGAGGAGAAGATGCCCTGTGCTTAAAGTGTTCACATTCGTGTTAGGGGACAGAACAAGAACATGCTTGCCCCATGCCTCCTGGGCACATCCTGTGTGGGTGAGGCCACAGCAGGCCCTTCCAGCATTTGGGCTGTGAGGTGAATGGGTGGTTTCCCTAATATGGAAAGAGCTCCTATAGGTCAATAAGGCCTGGAATCCCAGCGCTTTGGGAGGCCCAGGTGGGAGGATCACTTAGGCTAGGAGACTGAGGCTGCAGTGAGCTGCATTCACACCACTGTACTCCAGCCTGGGTGACAGAATGAGGCCCCCCAGTTTTAAAAAAGAAAATGGCCAAAACTCCAGCTGAAGTGTGAGTGACAGATATAAGCATCAACAGCTCACAGAAAAAGAAATGAAAGCTTCAGTGGGTAAAAACAGGAAAACAAATTCAGCAAGGGTCAGCTCTCAGAGTTCCCCTCAAAGTTCCCACAGGCTCCTTCCAGGCGGCCCTAGGCTAATGGACCACCTCCTCCAGACTGTGGCTCTGCTCCTCTCATGAGGACAGGACCAAGGCCCTAGGACACAGGAACCGTGGCCTCATCCCAGGGAGTGGGTTGGCCCTTGATGTGCATGATGGCCTTTCCATGTGGGCAGAGGAGGAATTCCAAAGATGCAGTGAGCCCTGGCAGACCATTCCCAGTGCCAGGGGCCAGATGGTGCCGATGACACAGGAGGCCCCATGCTGAGCCTCCTCAAACCCTCCTCTTCACACACCCTCCCCTGCTCACACCCTCCTCCTCCTGTTCACACCCTCCTCACCCTGCTCACCCTCTCCTCTCCCTGCTCACACCCTCCTCCCCCTGCTTACACCTTCCTCCCCCTTCTCACACCCTCCTCTCTCTGTTCACACCCTCCTCCCCCACTCACACCTTTCTCCTCCTCCTCGCACCTTCCTCCCCGTTCACACCTTCCTCCCCTTGCTCACACCCTCCTCCTGTTCACACCCTCCTCTCTCTGCTCACACCCTCCTCCCGCTGCCCACACACTCATCCCCCTGCTCACACCCTCTCCTCCTCCTCACACTCTCCTCCCCCTGCTCACACCCTCCTCCCCCATCCACACCCTCCTCCCCCTACTCACACCCTCCTCCCCTGCCCGCACCCTCCTCCTCCTTCCCGCACCCTCCTCCCCCTGCTCACACCTCTTCCTCTTGCCCACATCCTCTTCCTGCTCACTGGACCCAGCATGGCCAGATTGAGTGATAGTTCTCCAGCAACCCTAGTGCGTTATCTGCAGAATCCACCACATGCTTCAAGGCCAGGTCCAGGGCTAAGAGACAGGCTAGACCTCTCCACCCTAGAGGCCAGGCCTGACCTGCAGGCCTCCCCTAGGCTGCTGGAAGAGCATGGGTACAGTGGGCTACAGGTGTTCCTGGGTGGTCCTCCCTCCTGTCTTCGTCTCTGTATTTATTTTGCTCTTTGCTTAATGCAGACCCCCACACTGGGGTCCTGGCCATTGCTCTGGGGCACAGCTCCTGTGGGGTTGCTAAAGGAAGGCATCTGTTGCTGAAGATTTCTGGAGAATATGGTTCACCTCAGAGAACAGAGAAGCGAAAGAGAGAGATGGATGCTGATTCAGAATGAGCAGAAGTCCCAGACCCTCCCCAGAAGAGGGAACTTCCCACCGAGGCTGCACAGGACAGGCTGGATTTGCAGGGATCCCAGCCCAGCCCACCGTGGCTTTCAGAACCCCCAGTCAGACTGGCTCCCTTGTGGGCCCTCTCCTCGGAAAGGCTGCTCACCCCCTCTCCTCTCTCGTTCCCATGGAGAGCATATAATTTCAGCCCCTAGGTGGTCTCTGGCCTGTCAGGTTCTCCTCCCTCCCTGCCCCTCGGCCCCTCTCCCTCTGGGTATTTGGGGTATGTAGAGGGCAGCCACATCATCTCCCCTCTCAAGTGGTGCCCTGGTCAATGTTTAACGGGGGGTGGGGTCCCTGGTGGGTGGTGTTTGCCCATTTCTGTGGTGTGAAGATGCCCATCGTGGCCAGTGTCAAGCTAACAACATGACATCAGCTGGCTCGCAAGAATCCAGAAAATGTGAAAGTCTGTTCTCCAGCTGGAAGAGCTGTCTCTGACGCCCACTGCCTCTGCCTTGGCACAGCCAGCATGACCGAGTGATGGAGTGAGCCAAGACTGCACCCAAGGCCTCTCGCCCCTGTCTTGGTCCTGCTGCCAAATCCCAGCCCTGCTTCTTCCCATTCCCAGGGCTCTGCTTGGCTCAAGTCCCATGATTCATTCTCCTCTTGCTCCCACCTCCCCCACCTTACAGGAGTGCACTGTCCATCTCCCCAGGAGACGTTTTGAGCCAGTGCAGGTCACCTCAGGGGACCTGTGCAGGGTGGCAAGAGGTTGGTGGGGGGGTTGGGGATTTTTGTTTCATTTTGTTTTTGTTTTTGAGACTGGATCTTGCTCTGCCACCCAGTCTGGAGTGCAGGGATGCATCATAACTCACTGTAACCTTCAACTCGTGGGCTCAAGCAATCCTCCCACCTTGGCCTCCCAAAGTGCTGGGATTATAGGCATGAGCCACTGTGCCTGGCTAGGGGAGAGGGGTCTGGTTTGATCCCACCTCCACATCCATGCTGTCATGGTGTCAGCAAAGCATTTGGTGCCTGTCCCTGCCTGTGACATGGGGAGCATAGCCCCATCTTTCACTGTGGCCTGAGAGCCCTGGAGGGAACCCTTGTACACTGAGAGGGCCATGCGTAAGTGGGTGTTACAGTCAGGGTGTCTCCCGGGGTGGTGACAGCTCCAGGGGAAGACTTTAGAGTCCCTGAAACACCTTTTCCTAATGTTGTTCAGGGTCTCTGGTCACAGTGAAGTTTTGAAATTTCACTCTATGGCAAATATATAGGCATTTTCCTTGTGATATATGCTTTTCTGCCTGTGGTTTTAAAAAAGTCCTTCTCTATCCTGGTGTTTTAAAGATACATTTTTTTCTCTTTACAATGAAAAAGAAATTAATGGGCTTCATTTTTAGAGCAGTTTTACCTGTATGGAAAAACTGGATTGAAAGTATAGAGTTCCCATATTCCCCTTCACCGTTCCCCACCCCTGTTGTTAACATCTGGCATTAGTTTGGCACACTTATTACAGTGATGGACCAATATTAATATATTATTAACTAAAGCCCATAGCTTACATTAGGGTTTGCTCTTGCTATTGTACGTTATATGGGCTTGGACAAATGTAGAATGACATGTATCTGTCATTACAGTATCACACAGAGTAGTTTCACCTGCCCCAGAATTTCTCTGTACTCCACCTATTTGTCTCTCCCTCCACCCACCCCCTGCCAACCACTGGTCTTTTGACTGTCTTCGTTGTTCTGCCTTTTCCAGCATGTCATACAGTTGGACTCATACAGTATGTAGCCTTCTCAGACTGGCTGCTTTTATTCAGCAATGGCCACTTAGGTTTCCTCCTTAACGGGGAGGAGGAAGCTGTCTTTGTGTAGCTTGATAGTAATATTTTTAGCTGAATAATATTCCATTGTCTGGATGTACCACAGTTTGTTCCTTTGCTTACTGAAGGACATCTTGGTTCCTTCCAAGTTTTCACAATCATGAATAAAGGTGCAATAAACATCCGTTTGCAGGTTTTTGTGTGGACATAAGTACGAAGAAGTGTGATTGCTGGAGTGTAAGGTAAAGAATATGTTTAGTTTTGTAAGAAATTACCGAACTCCCTTCCAAGGTGGGTGTATCATTTTGCATTCCTACCAACAATGAATGAGAATTCCTGTTGCTCCACATTCTTACCATCATCTGGTGGTATCAGAGTTCTCGATTTTGGCCATTCTAATAGGTGTATAGTGATAGCTCTTTGTTGTTTTATTTGCAATTCCCTAATGACTTATAATATCGAGCATATTTTCATATGCTTACTTTCCATCTATATATCTTCTTTGGGGAGGTATCTGTTCAGATCTTTTGCCCATTTTTAAACTGATTGTTTCTGTATTGTTGAATTTTGAGGGTTCCTTGTATATTTTGAAAACCAGTCTTATCAGATAGGTGTTTCGCAGATATTTTCTCCAAGTCTGTGGTTGTTTCCCTTTTAATTCTCATAAGTGTCTTCCACAGAACAGAACTTTTTACTTTTAAGTCAAATTTATCATTTTTCTTTTATGAATTGTGCTTTTGGCATTGTGTCTAAGAAATCATCACCAAACCCAAAGTCATCCAGATTTTCTATGTTATTTTTTAGAAGTGTTAAAGTTTTGCATTTTACATTTAGGTCTATGACCCATTTTAAGTTAATTATTATGAAAGGTGTTAAGATCCGTGTCTAGATTCATTTTTTTTCATCTGAATATCCAGTTGTTCTGGCACCATTGTTGATAAGGCTATCCTTTCTCTATCTGGTATTCACAAACCTCAGACTTTGCTCTTCTCCTTCAATATCGTGTTGGTTATTGTATTATGTATCTTTTGCCTCCTCATATAAACTTTAGAATCAGTTTGTTGATATATGCAAAATAACTTGCTGGTATTTGATTGTGAGTGCATTGAATGGGTAAATTAATTTGGAAAAAAACTGACATTTGACAATATTTCATCTTCCTATTGATGAACATGGGCTGTTTCTGCATTTATTTAGTTCTTCTTTGATACTTTTCATCAGAGTTTTGTAAATGTCCTCATATAGATCTTGTACATCTTTTGTTAGATTTATACCTAAGTATTTCACTTTGGAGGATGAAATGTAAATGGTATTGTGTTTTAAAATTCCAATTCCAACTTTTCATTGCTGATATATGAGAAAGCAGATGACTTTTATACATTAACCTGGCATCCTGCAACCTTGCTGTAATCCTTTATTAGTTCCAAGAATTTTTTGTTGGTTCTTTGGGGTTTTCTGAATAGACATATCATTTATGAACAAAGGCAGTTTTATTTCTTCCTTTCCAATAAGTGTATCTTTTATTTCCCTTTCTTGCCTCATTATGTTAGCTAGGACTTCCAGTAAGATGTTGAATAGCAGTGGTGAAAGGGAACATACTTGCTTTGTTCCTAATCTTAGTGGAAAGTATCCAGTTTCTCACCATGAAGTATGATGTAAACTATAGGTCTTTTGTAGATTTTTTAAAAATCAAGTTTAGAAAGCTCCACTGTATTCCTAGTTTGCTGAGAGTTTTTAATCATGAAACAGTGTTGGATTTTTGTCAGATGCTTTTTTTGCATGTATTGATATAGTCGTGTGATTTTTCCTCTTTACCCTGTTGACGCATTGGATTATAGTAATTAATTTTTGAATATTGAACGAGACTTGCATACCTGGGATAAATCCCACATGATCATGATATATAATTCTTTTTATACATTGTTGGATTCAATTTGGTAATATTTTGTTGAGAATTTTTGCATCTGTGGTCATGTGAAATTTTGGTCTGTATATTTCTTTTCTTTAAATAATGTCTTTGTCTGGTTTTAGTATTAGGGTAATGCTAATTCTCATGGAATGAATTAGCAAGTATTCTTGCTGCTTCTATTTCCTAAAAGAGATTTTAGAAAATTGATATGATTTCTTCTTTACATGTTTGGTAGAATTCACCAATGAACCAGTCTGGGCCTGGTGCTTTCTGTTTTGGAAAATTATTAATCACTCATTCAATTTCTTTTAGAGATTCAATCCTATTTACATTATATTATCTATATCTCATTGTGTGAGTTTAAGAGGATTGTATCTTTCAAGGAGTTGGCTCATATTATCTAGGCTATCAAATTTATGGCTATAGAGTTTTTCATAGTATTTCTTTATTAGTCTTTTAATATCCATGGGATCTGTGGTGGTGGCCCCACTTTTATTTCTGGTATTAGTAATTTGCCTCTTTTCTCTTTTTTTCTTAGTTAACCTGATTAGCAGGTTTCCAATTTTATTGATCTTCTCAAATAACTAGCTTTTGACTTTGTTGATTTTCTGTATCAATTTCTTGTTTGCACAATTCATTGATTTGTGCTCTAGTTTTTATTCTTTTTTCTGCTTACTTTGGATTTAATTTGCTTTTCTTTTTCCAGTTTCTTAAGGTGGAAGCTTAAATTACTGATTTTAGATTTTTCTTTTCTTCTTTTCTTTTCTTTTTTTTTTTGAGATGGAGTCTCGCTCTGTCACCAGGCTGGAATGCAGTGGCGCAATCTTGGCTCATTGCAACTTCCGACTTCCTGGTTCAAGTGATTCTCGTGCCTCAGTCTCCTAAGTAGCTGGGATTACAGGCATGCGCCACCACGCCCAGCTAGATTTTGTATTTTTAGTAGAGACATGGTTTCACCACGTTGGCCAGGCTGGTCTCGAACTCCTGACCTCAGGTGATCCGCCCGCCTCGGCCTCCCAAAGTGCTGGGATTACAGGTGTGAATTACTGTGCCTGGCCTCTTCTTTACAAAATGTATGCACTTGATGCTATAAATTTTCCTCTAAAGATTACTTTTGGCCAGGTACAATAGCTTACACCCATAATCTCAGTACTTTGGGAGGACAAGGTGGGAGTATCACCTGGTTCAAGACTGGCCTGGGAAACATAGCAAAATCCTGTTTCTAAACAAACAAACAAACAAACAAGCAAACAAACAAATTGCAGGGCATGGTGGTGTGTGCCTGTAGTCCTATCTACCCAGGAGGCTGAGGCGGGAGGATCATTTGAGCCTAGGAGTTCAAGACTGCAGTGGGCTATGATTGTGTCACTGCACTCCAGCCTGCATGAGAGAGTGAGACCTTGTCCCTAAAAAATAAATAAATAATAAAGACTACCTTTGCTGCATTCTATAAATTTTGATAAGTTGTATTTTCATTTAGTTCAAAATATTTTAAAATTTCCCTTGACATTTTTTCTTTTGTCTGTGTCATTTAGAAGTGTGGTGTTTCCATGTATTTTGCGCTTTTCCAGCTATCTTTCTGTTACTGATTTCTAATTTAATTCCGTTGCAGTCTGAGAGCATACTTTGTATGATTACTATTATTTTAAATGTATCAGGATGTGTTTATGGCCCAAAATGTGATCTGTCTTGGTGATTGTTCCATGTGAGCTTGAGAAGAAAATGTATTCTGCTGTTGTTGGATGAAGTAGTCTATAGATGTCCATTAGAGCCAGTTGATTGATGAAGCTGTTGAGTTCAATCATGTCCTTACTGATTTTCTGCCTGCTGGATCTGTCCATTTCTGATAGAGTTGTGTTGAAGTCACCAACAATGATAGTGGAATCATCTTTTTATCCTTACAGTTCCATCAGTTTTTGCCTCACATATTTTGATGCTCTGTGTTAGGTACGCACATGTTTAGGACTGCATATCATCTTAGAAAATTGGCCCCTTTATTATTATGTAGTGCTCTTCTTTATTCCCAATGATTTTCCTTGTTGTAAAATCTGTTTTTTTTTTTCCTGATATCAATATAGTTACTCCTGCGTGGGTGCAGTGGCTCCCACATGTAATCACAGCACTTTAGGAGGTCCAGGTGGGAGAATCACTTGAGCCCAGGAGTTCAAGACCAGCTTGGGCACCATAGCAACACCCTGTCTCTACTGTATATAGCTGGCGTGGTGGCTTACACCTGTAATCCCAGCACCTTAAGAGGCTAAAGTGGGAGGAATGCTTGAATCTAGGAGTTTGAGACCAGTCTAGGGAGCATAGCAAGACCCCATCTCTACAAACAATAAAAAAGCCCAGGCACAGTGGCTCAAGCCTGTAATCCCAGCACTTTGGGAGGCCGAGATGGGCGGATCACGAGGTCAGGAGATCGAGACCATCCTGGCTAA
>NW_012115744.1:320863-324529 GCF_000951035.1 Colobus angolensis palliatus | reverse complement strand
GACAGAGCGAGACTCCGTCTCAAAAAAAAAAAAAAAATTAGCCAGCTATGGTGGCACATGCCTGTAGTCCCATCAACTTGGGAGACTGAGGGAGGAGGATTTCTTGAGCCTGGAAGGTAGAGGCTACAGTGAGCCATGATTGTGACAGAGTGAGACCCTGCCTGAACAACTACACACACACACACACACACACACACACACACATAAAGTTACTCCAGCTTTATTTTAATTATTGTTAGCATGCTACACCTTTCTCCATCCATTTACTTTTTTAAATTATGGTAAAACAAAATTATACATAATGTATAATTTACCATTAAAGAATCCATTCTTTATCCATGAAAGAAATAATCATGGCTAACATTTATTGAGTATTTTACTATGCACCAGACTATGCATTGTTTTTGACTTTTCCAAAGGCTCTAAGAGATACTATTATCATCTCCATTTACAGATGCGGAGTTTTCTCAGGATCACACAATAAATGGTAGAGTCCAGAAATGGACAAAGAATAGTCAATTGCAAATTATTGATCCTAAAACGATTGTTTTCTCTAATTCCTGTAGACAGTTCACTTATATGTATTTTGATTTGGCTAATCAAAATTATTCTTATTTATTTTTAATTTTAAATTGTGTCATATATACATAAAAATTTTACTATCTTAACCATTTCTAAGGATACAGTTCAGTGACATGAAGTATATTCACATTGTTGTGCTACCATCACCACAATCATTGTCCAGGATTTTTTCATCTTCCCCAACTGAAACTCTGTACCTACTAAAAACTGACTTCCCCTTCTCTCCTCACTCCAGCAACCACTGTTCTACTTTCTCTCTATGAATTTGCCTATTCTAGGTATCCCATATAAAGGGAATCATGTGGTATTTGTGTCTTTTGTGACTGGCTTATTTCACTTAGCTTAATGTTCTCAAGATATGTCTATGTTGTAGACATGATTTCCTTCCTTTTCAAGGCTGAATAATATTCATCGTATATATAGACCACACTTTATTTATCCATTCTTCTGTCAATGGACATTTGAGTTGCTTCTACTTTTGACTATTGTGAATAATGCTGCTATGAATATTGTATACAAGTATCTGTTTGAGTCCCTGCTTTAGACATTTTTTTTGGATCCACCTTGGAGTGGAATTGCTGGATCATATGGTAATTCTATGTTTAACTTTCTGAGGAGCTGCCAAACTGTTTTTCACAGTGGCTGCAACATTTTACATTCCCACCAGCAATGCACAAGGGTTCCAAGTCCTCTACACCCTCACCAACACTTGTTATTTTCAGGCTTTTTTTAATTAAAAAAAAATTTATAATAGTCATCTTAATGGATGTGAAGTGGTATCTCATTACGGTTTTGATTTGATTTCTCTCATGGCTAGTGATGTTGAACATATTTTCAACATCTCTTATTTGCCATTTGCATATCTTCTTTGGAGAAATGTCTATTCAAGTTCTTTGCTCATTTTTTGAATTGGCTTGTTTGTTTCTTTGTTATTGACGTTTAGGAGTTCTCCTATATTTATCCGACATCAGATAGATGAGTCGCAAATATTTTATCCAATTCTGTGGGTTGTCTTTTCACTCTCTTGATAGTGTCCTTTGATGCACAAAAATTTTGTATTTTGGTGAAGTCCAATTATTTTTTTCTTTTGTTGCCTGCACTTCTGATGTCATATCCGAGAAATCATTGCCAAATCCAATGTTATGAAGATTTCCACCTATGTTTTCTTCTAAGTGTTTTATAATTTTAGCCTTAAATTTAGGTCTTTGATTCATTTTCAGTTACTGTTTGTATATTGTATAAGATAAGGATCCAACTTCATTGTTTTGCATGTGAGTATCCCAGTTTCCTCATCACCACTTGTTGAAAAGATTGTCCTTTCTCCATTGAATAACCAATATATTGGTTTGTTGAAAATCAATATATTGGAGAATTTATTTCTGGGCACTCTATTTTATTCTTTTGTTGAAAATCAACATATTGGAGAATTTATTTCTGGGCACTCTATTTTATTCCATTGGTCTCTGTGTCTGTCCTTATGCCAGTGTCAGACCATTTTGATTATTATAGTTTTGTATTCAGGTTGGGTTTTTTGTTTTGTTTTGTTTTTGAGATGGAGTCTTACTCTGTCACCCAGGCTGGAATGCAGTGGCATGATCTCAGCTCACTTCAATCTCCACCTTCCGGGTTCAAGTGATTCTCCTGCCTCAGCCTCCCAAGTAGCTGGGATTAAAGGTGTGCACCACCATGCCCGGCTAATTTTTGTATTTTTAATAGAGAACAGGGTTTGGCCATGTTGGCCAGGCTGGTCTTGAACTCCTGACCTCAAGTGACCCACCCTCCTCGGCCTCCCAAAGTACTGGGATTACAGGCATGAGGCACTGCATCCGGCCAGTTTTATGTTAAGTTTCGAAATCAGGAAATGTGAGTCCCCCAACTTTGTTTTTCTTTTTCAAGATTATTTTGACCTTTTTTTTTTGTCCCTGGAGATTCCATATCAATTTTAAGATGGTTTTTTTTTTTTCCCTGCAAAAAAGTCGTTGGAATTTTGATAGGGATTTCACTTGAATCTGTAGATATAACTTTGAGTAGTATCTATGCCTTTACTCTTCACTTATTTGTGTCTTCATATTTAAATAGGTTTCTTGTAGATGACATATAGTTTGGTCTTGTTTTTTGATCCAATAAGACAATCTCTGTCTTTTAATTTGCGTATATAGACCCATTGACATTTAAAGTGATTATTGATATAGTTGGATTGATAGCTACCACATTTGTTTCTGTTTATTATTTTTCCTTCTTTTCTTTGTTTCCTTTTTTGTCTTCTATTCTTTTTCTGCTTTCTGTGGTTTAATTGAGCATTTTATGATTCCATTTTCTCTCCTCTCTTGCTTCTCTTAGCATTCCTCCTCTTCCTCCTCCTCCTGCTCCTCCTCCTCCTCTTTCTCCTTCTCCTCCTCCTCCTCTCCTTCTTCTTCTTTCCCTCACTTCCTCTTTCTCTTCTATGGTTGTCCTAGAGTTTGCAATATACCTATATACCTCTACAACTAACCCAAGTCCACTCTCAAATAACACTATACCATTTCACAGGTAGTGAAGTAATGCAAATACCTTATAGGTTATAGCAGAGTATTTCTAATTCCTCTCTCCTATCCCTGATAATGTTGCTTTCTTTCACTTATCCATAAATGATAATTACCAAATACACTGTTGGTATCATTATTTTGAACAAATTCTTATCTTTTAGATCAATGAATAATTAGAAAAAAGATTTCATATTACCTTCACTTATTTCTTCTGTAAGTCTCTTCCTTTCTTTATGTAGATCCAAGTTTCTGAGCTATGTCATTTTCCTTCTTTCTGAATAATTTCTTTTAACATTTCTTACAAGGCAGGTATACTGGTGACCAATTGCCTCAATTTTTGTTTGAGAACATCTTTGTTTCTCCTTTATTTTTGATGGATAATTTCTCTGGATACAGAGTTCTAGGTTGGTGGTTCATTTCTTTCAACACTTTAGATATTTTACTCCACTCTCTTCTTGTGAGCTTGAGAAGTCTGATGTAATGCTTCTTTGCCCCTTGACAAGGTAAGGTGTTTTTTGCTTCTGGGTTATTTCTTTTTTTCTTTTTTTTTTTTTTTTTG
>NW_012115744.1:300544-320678 GCF_000951035.1 Colobus angolensis palliatus | reverse complement strand
GCCTCGGCCTCCCAGAGTGCTGGGATTACAGGCATGAGCCACCGCGCCCGGCCGCTTCTGGGTTATTTCAAGATGTTCTCTTTGATTTTCTGCAGTTTGATATGATACGACCAGATGTACACTTTGGGGTATTTCTTCTGCTAGGAATTCTCTGAGCATCCTGGATTTGTGGTTTGGTGCCTGGCTTCAATTTTGGAAAGCCTCAGTCAACATTACTTCAAATATTTATTCTGCTTTTCCCCTTTCTTCTCCTTCTGATATTTCCATTGCATGCATTTGTATCTTTTGTAATTTTTCCATAGTTCTTGGATTATTTTGTTTTATCTTTTTCATTCTGTTTTTGTCTTTGCATTTTAGTTTTAGAAGTTCCTATTGATACGTTTTCAAACTCACTGATTGGTTCTTTAGCTGTGTCTAGTCTGCATCAAAGAATTCTTTATTTCTGTTACAGCATTTTTGATTTCTAGCATTTTAACTTCCATCTCTTTACTTATATCACCCACCTGTTCTTGTATGTTGTCCACTTCTCCCATTAGAGCCTTTAGCATGGGAATTACAGTTGTTTTAAATTTCTGGTTTGATAGTTCCCGAAAGCTTTGGTTCTGGTGCATGCTCTGTTATCTTCAGACTATTTTTTCTGGCTTTTTATATGCCTTGTAGTTTTTTATTGAAAGCTGGACATGATGTACTGGGTAAAAGGGATGTGGTGAACAGGCCTTCAGTAATGTGACAGCAGGATGTTGGGGGAAAGGAAGCATTCTGTACTCCTATAATTAGGCCTCAGTATTTTAGTCAGCCTGTGCCTGCCCCTGTGCTGTGACCTTCACAAGTGCTTCTCAGTCTCTCCCTTCCACTGGCTTATGTACTACAGGGTGGCCGGAGGGGGCTGGAGTTGGGTATTTCCCTTCCCCAAGGTAGGTTTGGCTCTGATAAAGCCCCAGCAGGTTGGACTGTAGTAAGATAATTTCTCCTGAGGGCAGGCTTTGTTAAGAAGAACAGAACGCTCTGGCATATTTCAAAATGAATACTTTTCTTCTCCCCCTGCCAGAAGCCCTGGGGAGTTTTCCTGCAGTCTTTGCTGTGAGAACCTGGTAGGGCTCCTGGAGGTAGAACTTACAAAAGTGTGGGTGCGCCCTGCTAAGACTGCACACCCTGGAATTCTCAGACTTGTCCACACTGAGCATTTAGCAATTCGGCAATTACAGTTTAGGTTTTCCTGCCCCAGTACTGGTTCCATGGAGGTTTCTGCTCTGGTAAGTTGTGATTCTTCACACTTGATTTTGAAGAAAGGCTGAGAAGTGATGGTAAGTTGTAATTCTCTCTATCTGCCAATTTTGGAGGCAGCAGTTTTCCTGCAACCTCAGTTCTCTGATGGATCTAAGAAGAGTTGTTGATTTTCAGTTTGTTTAGCTTTTTGTCTGTAAGAACGGGAGTGATGACTTCCAGGCTTCTCACATGCTAGACCAATGTTTTAAGCTTTGCTTTTTACATTTTTTAGGGGTTTTTTTTGTTGTTGTTTGTTTGTTTACATTTAGGTATTTTAAAAAAATCTACCCAGAAGTTATTTTTCAGTGTCATTTGAGGTAGACACCTGTTATTCTAATACATCAACCCTGTGTAATATGTATCATCAAACCCATTTTGCAGACCAGCACTAAGTTATAAGTCCAGAATTCACCCCAGGTCTTCCTGATTCAAACCTCCCATTGTTCTAATCTCCCCTTGGCTTTTCTGAGTCCAGAATTGTGGGCCCTGATTGTCTTCCCTTGACTTTCCGCATCCCAGGTGGGACAGAAAGTGCAGCGCCTGCTGGGAAGGATACACCAACAGCATCTGCCAATCTCCATCTGTATCTGATTCTGCTGTTCCCTGGGACCTAGCTGACCTTTTGTTGGGAGGGGTGGGTGCACTGCCATAGTGTCCTGGGAGGGTCCTGTTTGGTCTTAGAGAGGCCAGCACCCCCATAGAATTGTCATACAAACATACACCAGCCTATATATGGCCAAGCCATGGGCAGGGTACCAAGGTGGTGAGGGTGCTGGCCTGGGTGCACTTGGGGAGATGAGGAGCAGAGGGCCAGGAGATGACACTTATACAAATCAGGAGGGACTGATCCAGGGCCAGGAGGTAGTCTGTTGACTCATAGATCTTTCTAAATTACACATAGAGATCTCATGATGTGCATCCGTGGTCCCCTTCTGGTGCTCAGTGCAGACATTGCCAATCAATCCCAGGGCACATGCAGCCAAGCCCCAGCGTTCCCACCATCCCTGGGCAAACACTGCCCAGTGCCTTCTGCATGCCTGTCCTGGGCTGGTCGCCGGGACAGAGAGGGAGCAATCAGTGCCTGGGGACCAACTGTCTGTTCCATAGCCCTTTTGCTACCTGTGCGTGCCATGTCTCAGGCCACCCATCACATCAACAGCATGCATCCCAGGATGCCTGTGCCCTTGTCCTGCCTCTTGTTGCACCCCTTCCGTCGGCCCTGTGATACACAGACAGGGGCATCTGATGTGGTCCCTTGGGGTTGGGGACTTTGGTGAGAGCAGGAGGACCCAAGAAGAGAGGCAGAGACTGGGGGTTTCCTTCCTTGGAGAGGGGTCAGCCAAGCGTGCGGGGTGCTGGGTGGGAAGAGGGAGAATTAGCTTTCTGGGGATGTGTGGAGCCTTGAGAGCCAGTCGGACCTCACCCAACTGCAGATTGCTGCCCACTGCCTTGCTGTCATTGGCTTTCTTGCCTTGAGCTCTCCAGGATGACCCAGAGGGTCCTGGCTGTAGCAGATCCTGGCAGTGGGTCTGGGCAGTATGAGACATGAGGCCCCTGAGGCCGAAATTGAAGACAGTGTCACAGAAACAAGTCAAAAATCACACTGTTCTCCTATCCTATACAGCCGGGTACCGTCAGGCCGCAGCCCAGTACTGGGACCAGTACACGGACCAGGAACTGGGCTGCACAGCAGGAGATGTGCCGTGGGCAAGCCAGCATCAGGGCCTGAGCTCCGCCTCCTGTCAGATCGGCGGCGGTGTTAGATTCTCATAGGAGCACGAGCCCTATTGTGAACTGCGCAAGCGAGGGATCTAGGTCGCGCGCTCCTTAAAAGAATCTAACTAATGCCTGATGATGTGAGGTGGAACAGTTTCATTCTATTCAAACTATTTTCCCCTAGCCCCCGCCCCAGTCTGTGGGAAAATTGCCTTCCATAAAACCAGTGCCTGGTGCCAGAAAGGCTGGGGACCACTGCTATACAGGATTGTCAACATACGGGAGGAAAACCTGTACAGACTCGATCTGGCTGTCTGGAAGTGACGACCACCACGTTGACCCATGTGAAAATGTGGAAGCGCTCCCATGCATCACCATTCACCTGTGAACCTCACCAGGGCATATGGGGGATTTTATCATGAGCTTATTTGGTTAAGAAATGGCCTGTGCTCTGCTCACAGCATTGTCAAAAATGTGAAGAAAATGGTGTCTCTGAATATACTTTCCTGGCTTGACCAGAAGATGAGCCGGCATTCAGTATCTGGGAGGAAATTTAGCAGAACGGTGACCAGGGACCTGGCAGGTTTGAGACTTTGAAGCACCGAAGCAAGTGGCTTCCTGCACAGGTGGGTGGGAAGGGCCCGGCCCCTGAGAGAGGGGCTCTGATGGGAGGGGCGCCTGATCCCCAGGAAGCCGAGAGGGGCAGCCACACCACTCTGCTGAGAGGAGCAGAGAGCAGAGAGTTCTGCTGGAGTTTTCTCGTTCTGAGATGCACCCACAGAGACCCCAGGGCGCAGTGGCTGCTGCTGTGGGGTGGAGCCATCAAGTTTGGGTGTTCCTTGGATGAGCCTATGGACATCAGGTGGATGGACAGGAGAGGTTTCTGCCCGGCTCTTGCCATGTGTTTCTTTGTTAATGTGTTCATTTCATCAGAAGTATCTGTTGTGGCTTCAGTGGATCACACAGGGTTTCAGAAACGGGCCAGTGTTGAGTCCTAAGAATAGAAGTTACTTCTCCTTCCACTCCTGGCCCTCCAGAGCCTTTTTGAATAAAGATTTCTGTGGTCAAATAGGTTAAGAAAAGGATGAACCTCATACCCCCTTCTTGGAGATTCACAGTACAGATGATCCCATTAAAGGCCCTGAGAAGTCCTGCAGTTAAAGAAAGGAAGGAAGGAAGCACTGTCTAACCTGTTGGTTCCCAAACTCCTTTTCTCACAGAACCCCTTTTACACCTAGCATCTGTTAATGTCCTATGAAGCTTATGTTTGAGGGGCGTGATTTGGGAAGTGTTTGCGGGCTGTAGCTGCACACAGTGGCAGATTCCACAAGGCAGACCTGGCTCAGCTTGCATCCTGGGCTGAAATGCATCCCCCAGAATTCATGTATGTGGAAGCCCAGTCCTCAAAATGTGACTGTATTTGGAAATAGGATAGTAGCAGATGTAATTAGTCAAGTTAGGATGAGGTCATATTGGAGATATGACTGGCATTCTTATAAACGGGTGTTCTTGGACACAGAGACACACGCAGAGAGAATACCGTGTAACTGTGAAGGCAGAGATTGGGGTGACGCATCTAGAAGCCAACGAGCACCAAGAATTGCAGGCAGCACCGGAATCCAAGGAGAGAGGTAAGGAACAGATTCTCCCCCCAGCCCTAGGAAGGAACCAGCCCTAATCTCTGCCTTCTGGCCACCAGAACTGTAAGAAAATATATATCTGTTGTTTAAACCGCTTGGTTGGTGGTACTTTGTTGCAGCAGCCCGAGCAGACTCATAAAGCATGGATAAGTTAGGACTTTAGCTCTCGTTGGGCTCCGAAGCTGGCGGTGGGGAGCCCTTGGGCCAAAGCAGGAAGGAGCTTTGGGAACTCTCTCTGGGGCTGTATGAGCTACCCAGATTCCAAGTTTGGAAGAATGATTTTCCATTGCTGCCGACGTGAATTGTGCTTTTGGAAGTGAACGCTACTGAAATAACTGAAACAGTCATGGCAGGCCATTTTTGAGAAGGGAAGTTAGAGACCTCCTAAACGCTCGCTAATCGACGAAGCACCCAGCGATCAGTGGTGTGTCAACTTGAGGGAATGTTGTTTCCTGTAAGTGAGTGAGTATGTGATCTCGGTCAAGATGTAGGACTCGTGTGTGAAGTCATGTTAAATACAAAAGTCAAATACAAAATAGGAACTCCCATGCTGATAAGGCACGTGCCTGGGTGCCGGCCCAGGCCACAGCGAGTTTGGGTCTCACAAGCAGAAATGAGTGTGTCCAGCTGCTTGTCTCCAGTAGGGTCACCTCAGACCTAGTTTTTAGAACCCAGGATGCCTGGGCCCTGAGCAGAGTGGACAACACAGCCCGGGGGGGCTCGGATTGCACCTGCCTGGGGAACATCCTGCCAGTTGCAGGGAGGAATGCCCACCCGCCTCCCTGTGGGCTGTTGCTCTGGGCCTGGGGACCCCAGCTCCTGCCTGCCGGGGCACATGCTTGTCCGAAACTCCTCAGGAGCCCAAACACTGTCCTCCCTTGCCCAAACCCCAGGGCCAGAGAGGCTGGGGATGGGTAAATACTGTGCAGGCATCCACAGGACGATATCCACGAGCAAAGAAGTATGCAACTGTCAGATCATGCTGTTGAGGCTTCATTAACAGTGCGGGGGACATAGTGAGGGGACAAAGTGGAAAGTGGCAGCAAGAGCCCCCTAACTGTGTAAGAAGACACCTCCCCATGGTGCAGAGCTGCACACTTGCACACATACAAACATCGGTGGGGCCCTACTGACCGTGTTGTGGGTTATGGAGGCGACGTCAACGCGTTCTGTAGACCCTCTTGTTTACTCCATAGCAAACATCATAAACATAACAATAATACAAACATACATTCCATCTACTGTGAACGTGAGTTATGTTTTTGTATTATCATAAGCAGAAAAATACACAAAAGAAAAAGCCCACAACAACCTCAGCGCTCTGTTCCATATAAAAGTTACTGTTTCCACCAAATTGCTTAGGTCAAGATGAGAATATAAAAGGACCTCCCCCTCTGGCACTCCCAAGAGCTCATTTTAATCAAAGGTAGGAACTGTGTTTTTAAGCCGACACACAAATAAATACCAATTTGATTTAGTTTCACCCATACAAGAAAAACACGAAGGTCCGCGTGAGGTCAGTGGACTTGTGCCTTCTGGGTGTCCCCCACCCCTAGCCCAGGCCTCCTCATGGAGCCCACCTGCGGCCAGCCAGGCAAGAAAGGATGTAGGTGGCCTGAGGCTGGTTTCAGAACAACCATTTATTAATATACAGCAGGAAATAAAGCTGTCGGCCTGAGAGTGCTTCTGTGGCTGGCCCAGACTCTTCCAGAAGGACCTGCTCTGGAGGACCTGCGGGGGGAGGGAGCTGTGCTTGTTACTACGGAGACAGTGCCTGGCCCACGTGGGGAGCATCACACGCAAAACCTGGATGGGAAATTTCGATTTACAAAACAGGTCAGCCAGACTTGGATCTTTTGCTTTTACTCAAGGCTCCTTAGCTTCTTTCTAAAATTCTAAAATTTAAGAACGTCCTGGGATTGCGTGTGGCCTTGCTGTAGATCAAAGGGGTCCCATGGCCCTTGGCTGTCACTGTTGTTGGGAATCCGAGAGACATTTCCAGCCCATTCTACAACGTCTGAGTGAGGAGAGTGCACGCGTGTGTGTGCACACGCCTGTGAACTGCAGCCAACCTGCGAGGCTCAGGGTTGAGGCAGGCAGCCCTGGCTCGGGTGGCACAGGCCCCAGTGCTCGGGGAGGAAACTGGACGCTGTGGACATGGGCTGCGGGAGGCAGAGAGAGGAACAGGGAGAGAAGCTGCTGCCTCCGAAATTTCCTCTAAGGGAACAGAATCCAAGTGCTGAGTGGGCTAACGCGGAGGCCGCTTTGATCCTGTGTGGCCCAGCGCTGCCCTGCGGGAGCTCAGCAGCCTGTCGTGGGGATCACATGCACAAGGCAGCCTCAAGAGCCCGGGTCCCCGCCCATGCCATCCTGAGAGCAAAATCACACCGCCAGCTCTTTCTGGTTGCCGGATACTGTGTTGTGGCTGGTACATGTGTCACCTCATTCTGTGTAGGGGGACAATCACTGCTGTATTACTGATGGAATTCACCAGCCCTTGTGAGGTGGCTGGGGAGGGCGCCTGAGCAAGGTCTGTGTGACCACACGGGATAGGCGGTGGGGACCCAGGGTCCAACCTTCCCTCCCTGGTGTCATTACCAAGTTTCTTGGCTGGCACCCCAAGAGCCGGTAATCATGGTAACCCCCACTCTTCACCAGTGAAGGTGAGGCATGAGAGGGCCCTAGAGGGGCTGTTGTGTGGTCCTGCTGGGGGCAAGGCGAGTGAGACCCAGCACCTTCCTGCTCTCTGGGCCCTCACACGAACTCCAGCCATGCTGCTCAGGGACACACCTCCTCCCAGCTCGCCGGGGAGAGGCGTAGGAAGCTGGGGAGGGCCGCAGTGCGACCAGCTCCTAGTGGAGAGCAGGGCAGGCCACAGAGCCACCTGCAGTGGGGAGCTCCGTGGGGGTTGGTGGGAGCCATGGATAGTCAGCAACAGGTGGCCGGTTTCAAGTGGGGACTGGAGGGAAGAGGCAGGCATGGGGGTGGGGGGACAGCTCACAGTTGGGAAAGCCAGGGCCTGGACCAGCAGTCTGTTGTGGAGCCAGAGAAGCCATAGACTGGATGTGAGGAGGAGACAGAGGCGGATGGGCCATCCTGCAGACAATGACGCTTCCTGCCGCCTCTGCCCATGAAGCCCCGGGAGCCCACAGGATGCCCATGAAACACCGACTGCCCTGGGTGGCTGCAGTCAGGGCAGCTACACTCAGCACCTCTCCTCGCAGGTGGCCTTCACCCTATTATCACGTGAGGAGGCTGAGCCCCCCTGCAATAAAGGAGGTGCCTGAGCAGGTGCAGTCATAGAAACAGGCCATGTAGTTCTGGGGCTCCATTCTCACCATTCTTCCCCTTCTCTTTCAGGACAGGTTACCCTGGTACTGTTGATCCCACTGTAAATGAGACAGCGTTCAGAGCCTTCCACAAAGCAAGGACTCAAAGAGTGTTTTTTTGTTTTAATTAGCTTTATTTGATTTTAAAAGCACCATAATATGCTAGGTGCCCGGGGGCCTCATGATCTGAATAGGTTATTCAAAATTGCTTTCAGCCTGGCTCAGTAGCATTCGTCCCACGCAGGCCGTCATGCAGGCAACCTTGATGTTCAGATGCAGTTCACAGCCCACAGGAACATCGACCTGGGATCCCATAGGAGCACCTCTTCCAGCTACTTCCTGCCTTTGCCCCAACCCACTGTGCCCTTGCAGCTGCCTGGGGCGGGCCACACCCCAGGGGCAGGCGTGTGGTCAGTCTGTGCACCTGCAGTGCCATCCAAGGTGTTTTTTGCTGAGCCTGAGGACCATGCTGCCACCTGCTAGGCCTGCCCGTGCTTCCAAACAAGAAGATGGGGTTTCGAGCCTGTCTGTGCGCTGGTGGGGAGGTAGGGAGCCTAAGCTCCAGGCCTTATTTACTTGGGGTAGCCCCTGGTTCTGACCAGGGCTTTATGGCCTCATTGTAGCACAGACCCATCTACCCACAGGCCCTGGAAACCTTGGTGGGTCTCCCCTCCTGCTGGGACACTCTAGGGGCGGCTCTTCCTGTACTGCTGGGCTGGACAAGCCCTGAGGCCCAGCAGCTCCACGCTCCACAGCCCACTGTATTGCTTGCAGGTCAGTTCTTGCTCCTATATCACAGCCTAGGCACTGTGCCTGATACCTAGGTCCAGAGTATAGGGCACTCTGCCCATAGAGAGCCACTGGAAGGGGGAGTGGCAAAAGTGAACAGGTAAATAATTAAGTAAACTAACCTAAGGAACATGCGAGGTGCAATATCTAAAGACCAAGCTGACTTTCTGTGCGAGCTGGGAAAGGGGGCAGCTGTTTGCATTGTATCTTGAAGGACACATAGGAGTTTGCCCTTGGTAGCAGGGACAGGCTTACGATGCAGATCTAGGCTCTTTGTCAGTGTTGTCTCTCAATGTTTATAAACTCCGGCGGGCAAGCACTGGGTCGCAAGGGAGGATGGTGATGGTGCTGGCTTCTTTGCTCTGGGGGAAGCCAGAGATGTTGGGGCCCCAGCCGTGGCCTGCATGGCTCATGCTAAACGTGTTTGTGGCCGCTTCTCAAGAGGGCTGACACTAGCAAGGGGGCTTCCTGTGACAGATTGCTGTCTGGCAAGTGGCAGAACCACCAGGAAGGGGAGGAGGCAGAGGTGGATCTGCAGCTGCCAGCCCAAGTCCCCTGGGGAGATGGCAGGATGGGTGCGAGTGGACAGCCATTATGGGGAGGAGCCCCTTTCAGGGTGCTCTTTAGGAGAAGTGGTGGGTGAAGCAGGCAAATGACTGGGGTGGGAGACTTAAGCATGCACTCCTTAAGTCCCCCAGAGGAGAGAGGAGAGGGAGAGATTGGGGGCGGCGTTGACATTGGGGCTCAGAGAAGGTCTGGGGCTGCAGTGAGGGACAGAAGGTGTGGGAGAGGCAGAGCCCAGGAGCAGGGAGGAGGGGGCAGTGGTGTCTTTGGGAGCCGGCCCTCCTGCTCTTCCCCCAGCTGGCCACATTCTCCCTCTAGGGGCATCCGAGTCCCTGGGAAAGGGGACCCTGTCCTCTCTTCTTGAGGGTGCCTCCACCCCACCTGCAGGCCTGTGTCCAAGAGCGGGGCCTTCCTCACCCCCGGGCCCTACACCCCTGGGCCCTTTCTACGAGTGTCTGCCGGGTGCCTGGCACTGTGCCTG
This sequence comes from Colobus angolensis palliatus, assembly GCF_000951035.1. Classification (NCBI taxonomy): domain Eukaryota; kingdom Metazoa; phylum Chordata; class Mammalia; order Primates; family Cercopithecidae; genus Colobus; species Colobus angolensis. The sequence continues at coordinate 310,893 of NW_012115744.1, read as the reverse complement.
CCACCTCCTATGTCACTGCAACTGTGCAGCCTGGTGCTCCCACCCTACACTCATCCCGAAGCCCCCCAGCCATGCCTTCCTCCTTCCTCTGTGGGCTGCCTGGCCTCCGCCCCCTGGCTCTGGCAGTCTTACCTGTGTTCCCTGCCCCGCCTTCACCGATTGCTGACTGCTCCGGCCCAGGCCAATGATGCAGGGGTGGCTCTGGAGCCTTCTGCAGAGGAGAAAGGGGCTGCCTGACCCAGGGAGGGGAGAGGGACCAACTGGAGGAATCCCTAGACCCACCCACCTGCTGCCAGACTCTTGGTGGTATGGTGCGTGGATGTCATGTGCTGGGAACAGCTGTGGCTTGCCACCCTCTGTTCCTGTACCTGAGTCTGGCCAGCAGCTGGGAGCCTGCTGTGCTGGTGGGAAGCTGCATTTGGGTCTCCTCCCGGCTCCCGGGATGGGCTCACCACAGCGGTGCCATATGGGCATCATCGACTTGGCATAAATGTGCAGTGTGTTGAACTTCCCACTGAGGGTCAGCCCTGCAGTGTGTGATCGGGTCCCAGCGCAGGGAGGCCCAGACTCCCGGCTCCCTTCAGGGCCTGGTCCAGAACACACAGTGGAGGCCTGCCAGGTCAGCCCTGCGGCCACGGAGGCCGCTGAGCCTTCTAGGGGTCAGAGCGCGACAGATGGTAGCTCAGGACTCGTTTCGGGAAGCTCTCACCTCTCCTGATCAAGAAGTCTGGCAAACAGCCACACAGTAGTGGCCCCAGAAAGCCCTTCTGCTTGGTCATATGGATGGGGAAACTGAGGCTCAGAGAGCTATGTCACCCTGTCTAACCGGGATTGAAGCCAGACCAGGCAAAAAGCCCATGGTCTTTGCCCTCACCTCAGTCTCCCAAGTTAATGTCATATGTTAAAAACAATAATTCTTTCTTTATATTTTTCTTTAAAAACATTTTGAGAACATAATCAATGCACATGGTGAAAAAATCAAGCAGAGCAAGAGAATGCGGAGTGAACAGTGAGCGCCCCCGCGGCGTCTCCCCCCCGCTGCGTCATCTCCCCCCGCCACGCCTCCCGCTGCCACGCCTCCCCCCGCTGCGTCTCCCCCCACATCTCCTGAGGCAGCCCCTGTCCCTGTTCATGGGTTTACTTTAAAAAGCTAAGATGCAGCTCAGCGGCCGCCCAAGCACAGTACTGCTCATAAGACCTGAGTCATTAAGAAAATGTTCAATTAGATTTAGTGTAATTATTTATCTTTCTGAGGAATTGAACAGTACTCTTTTACAAAGATTTATTTCCACAAAGGACTGTAGATAAAACGGTGTTCGTATGTAAGACGCTCCTCTTCCACCATGCAGAGCCCTTGGCCTGCACTCCCGTGTGGGTATCTCAGGCTGTGCAGGCCGAGGAAGCTGTCTGGGAGGGGAGGCTGTTCCTGTAGCGGGGAGGCTGGGCACTTTGCAGGTGCAGACACAGGAGGGCTGTGCATGCTCAGGTTTGCACTGGTGGGTGCCTGCCTGGTGGGCTTTCTCCAAGCCCCTCTTTCTCCCAGTGCCAGCCTGAGAGCATCCTCTGGCCCTTCTGTCTGGACTCAGACCCTTCATGTGACATTTCTTGACCAGGCCCCTTGACTTACATGTGCTGTTCTTAGAAAATAATCTGAAATCAAATTAAATCAACCGTGGTGACTAGTCAGATTCTTCGGTGCCTCCTGGTGGGCACCAGCCCCCTCCCCTCCTGCCTCATAGGCTCTGTGGCTCCCATTGGGTGGCACTGACTCCCTCAGGGCGCCCTGAAGCTGGGGCAGGAGCTCCTCCGCAGGCCAGGCTTTGTGGGGTACGTTCAGGGCCTCTTCTCGATGGCCTCAGCAGCCTTAACCGGATTCCTTCCATATGTCTCTTGGGCTCTGGACCATGGTTGGTGCTGGTCAGCTCCCTCTGTCCCCCATCCTCCTCCCCTCTCCCTACCCTCAGGCTGCCAGTTCGTGAATATCCTTTTGCCCCTACCCTGGGCCTCCATGGCCTCTGCAATGACACCTGGACAGTGGAGGATCTCAGGACCCTCTCCTCCAGCTTTGCAGTTTAACGATGTGATGTTCCTCCCTCCCTACAAAACTTTCCGTGAGTCTCCGTGTCCGACCACACCAAATCCCAATATAACTGCCCTCTGGAGCTGGGCCTTCCAGACAAGGCCAGCTTCATTTCCCTCTGGGGAGGACTCAGCAGGGCCTCATGGATGTGGTACAGAGCCCCTGAGGATGCCTGCTGAGAGAGCTGTGGACGTAGACTCTTGGTCCAGCCAACCCACAAGGATACAGGCCTGTGGGTCACAAGAAGCTGAACAGGGCCTGTCCGCCGCCCTCTGGAGGGCCTGACCGATCCTCCTTCTCTGCACAGCGCCCCAGGGTGTGCCATCTGCCAGGGCTCTGCCAGCCGTCGGGAAGCCGGCCTCTGTTCTGCTGGTGTTGAGTGGGGCCAGCTGAGAGTGGCTTGTGAGGAGCACCCACTTCCTCACAGTTTCTGACTCACAGCCATCTACCCGAGGCCGGGCTGATGGCTGAATGCTTAATGGGGAGTGTTTATGGGGAGATTAATCCACTCTCTCTCTTTCTCCTTGTCTGTCTCTGTCTCTGTCTCTCGCTCCCCCATTTTCCTCCCCAGGGGGGCTTTCTCTGTGGTCCGACGCTGTGTCAAGCTCTGCACCGGCCATGAGTATGCAGCCAAGATCATCAACACCAAGAAGCTATCAGCCAGAGGTAGGGCATGGGGCGTGTCCTGCGCAGCTGCTGTCAGGCTGGGGCAGGGGCTTTGGAGGCCGTGCCCTGTGGACTGGGCAGCAGGTTCCTCCCGGGCTTGGCCAGCACTTGGCCCACCTGGCCTGTGACTGTACGCACAGATGCAGTGGGTTCCTGGAGTGGAGGCTGTGGCACAGGGAGGCACAGGAGTGTTGGGGACTTGAGGGCACCTCTGGCCTGGTGGGGCCCGGGCTGGTGGGGGTGCTGAGGGACCCTCAGACCCCTGGATTCACCTTTGTGCTCTGGTTAGGGTGTTCTCAGGGCCCCCCTTCACCTCCCCTTCCCAAGTGTACTGGGGTCTCTGCCCCCAGAGCTGGAGGGCAAGAGGTTCAAGGTGGCCAGGCCGCCATGGTGGTTGGGTGATGTCATCTGCCCTGAGAGCTGTGGGCCGAATGAGAGCTCAGTGACAAAGTTTCGGGTGACCAGGCAGTGCTGCGGTTGGCCATCTGCTTTCTGACAGCAGAGTCCTGGCGTCATGGCCAACTGGGAGGTGACCCGGCAGTTTCTTAACTAACAGAGCCCAAGTCTTATACACAGTGGCAGGGCACTGCCGCCTGCCCTGGGAGGGCTTCTCAGACATGCGGGGTGTGTGCGAGGAAGGGCCTCGAGTGGTGCTGGCCCCAGGTAACCCTCGGCATGTGGATGTCCCTCCCGAGCCCTGCTGGCGATGGTCAGCTCTGGGTGCTGCAGATGGTGATGGAGCAGACAGGCTCCTGCCCTCACGGGGTCTCCCTGCCCTTGTGCTGTCCTTGTCCTGTGGGGCAGGTCAAGGACAAACAACACCCAAAGTCAGCACACAGCAAATCTGATGGTGATGGGCAGAGGCATCCTGGGGCAGCTGTTGTGGTTGGAGCACAGATCTGAGGAGGCGGTGGGGAGGGACTCGCGCAGGGGTCCTGCTGGAGCCCCAAGGTGGGGTGTGCCAGAGCACCAGGTGAGGCTGTGGAGGTGGGTGCGGGGTGGGTGGGCTGCCTCACTCAGGTGGTAGCCCCATGTCGCTGCCCCGTATGGTGCAGGTCTATGGAAGAGGGACCGGCCAGATGATGCCCTGGTAGAGGGAACCAAGCAAAGCCCCTGTCTGCTGCTCTCAGCCCCTCCCCTCCCAGGGCACTGCCAGCAGCCTTGATTAGCATCCAGGCACAAATCTGAGCTAATTGGGAGCTGGAGAGGCCCTGACCCATCTGGCCAGGCTGCCAGATGCTGAGGGCCTAATGTGGGCAGAGACGGGCCTCCTCTGGGTTGGTGGGAGAGCTGCCTACTGTCTGTGGCCTGCAGTTTACAGTGATCCAGCCACCTGTGGGGGCAGGCATGTGTGATTTGTGGAGCGATGTGTCGGCGTTGTTTGAGCGACTGCTGTATACTAGGCCATCAGTGTTTCCCCTTCTTGGGAGCATTCTCTGACACCAGGTTGTGGGGAGGTCCTTTAGGCTGCAGTAGGACCTGCTCCTGTCCCAGCCCTTATCTGCCTCCTTGTCACTGAGCCATGAAGGGGCTTGGGGGTGCCCAGGGCTGGGTCAGTCCCCCTGTGGGTGTCCCAGCCCACGAGGGGCCATGGGAGGGTGACACTGCAGAAGCTTCAGCAGGGACACTGAGGAGTGTGCTGGGGCAGGGCCCAGCCTGTGGTGGGGTGGGTGGGCCAGGCTGTGTTCCAGGACCTAGGACAGTCAGCTTGTTTTTTCTTGATCAAGACACAGAACTGGTCGTAAGTGGGCGGTGCTCAGTTGTGCCTGTGGCCAGTTCCTGTGGGTCTCTGAGGGACATCCCTGAGGCCTGGGCACTCCCTGCCTGTCACAGGGCACCACGGAGAGGAGGTCTGTGTGAGGAGGTCTGTGTGTGCGTGAGCATACCTATGCATGTTCACACATGTGTCTATGCACACATGCATGTGTAGGTGCATGTGTGGAACATGATGGAGCCTCTGGAATGGGACTGTCTGGCCCTCTGGCAGTTAGTTTGGAACCAGCCCAAGCTGAGCTGGGGGAATGAGAGGTCCTCCCAGGTCCTGCTTGGGAAGATGCGTCAGGGAACCCAGGGGCCTGGAGCGAGGGAGGTGGGGGTCCTGGAAGTGGCCCCTGGCTGGGAGAGCAGTGGGCGGAGGTGAAGGCCACTTGCTCCAAGGGTCAGCTTCGATGAGCTCCGGGGTGTTTGGACAAGCAGGTGGGAGGAGGAGGGAGTGACCTCTGTAGCCAGGATTTCAGTCCAGACTCAGGAGGGATGTCCAGGAAGCCTCCAGATACTGAGCCATGTGGTTGAGGCAAGAGGGGACACCAGCCTGACTGTGTCATTATGGGTGGGACCAAGGGTGATTGGGGTGCTGGGGGCAGATGTCGCCGGGAGCAGAGGGCAGAAAGCTGCTGATGCCAAGAGGCCTGGCCAGGGTCCTGGGGTGTCTGCTGAGTGCACAGACCCTGAATGGGCGGCCATACCAGGACCACAGGATCCGAGCTGCCTCTGCTGTCCTCCAAACCTGTGCCGCTGGGAGTCGTGGGTCAGTGTGGTCATCTGCGGTGGCCACATTTTCCCCATGACCACCCAGTGACTGCTGCTGGCTTGAGCCCAGGCATGGGGATGATCGAGTGTGGGCCACAGCCTGCTGTCCTCCTGGCCCCAGGGAGCAGCTCATATGTCACGTGACTGCCCCATAATGGATGAAGACCCACACGTGTCCAGTGGCCCCGCTGGACCCTCAGTCCTGGCACTGCCCAGTGCATCCTTTCTCTAGCAGGCTTGAAACCGAGATGTCAGCACGGCGCAGGTCGCACGGCCACCCTGCGATGACAGCAATCATGTTAAAGCCGGCGCCTCCCGCGTGCTTGCTGTGTGCCCTGCACGGAGCCCAGGAGGCTTCTGTGTTCCCTGACGTTCTGTGGCTGGCACTGGTGGAGGCACTAGTGTGAAATGTTCTGGAGGGGTGGGGGGAGTATCACCCAGCACAAAGGTGGATCCCTAAGCCAGGAAGAGCAGGAACCTCAAACACCTCACGTTGGAGCCTCCCAGGCACCCCCTCTCCCTCATCCCTCTCCTGATTTTATGCTCATCCCTGCCTCGTTTCTCTGTTGTTTTGCCACATGGGCGTTTCACCCGCTTGTGTCTGAGCCTGAAAGTGGAGTTGTGCTGCCACTGCGACCTGCCTTGTGCTGGGGTGATGTTCTGGCGTGTGTCCGTGGGATGGATCCCTTCCCACTGCTGTGCGATGTTCTGTTGAACAAAGGCTGCTACTTTTCTGGCTCTAGTTAATTCCTGATGACGCTGGCAGACCCACTGAGACCCCACACTCGGGAGAGGCTCCGTGACATTTGTCAGTGAATTCAGTTTGGCAAAAATGTTGCTTGCCGGTCAACTTGGTGTTTTAACAGGCTGTGCAAATGTATTAGCCTGGGAAACCAGAACCCATAGCTGGCTGTCTCCCTCCTGCTTTTCCATCTGTCCCTGAAGGTCAGCGGCCACCCCCACCCACCTTGGGCCCTTCCTTATCAGGGACCTCCAAAGCCTTATCCACCTAGACCTGCAGCCTTGATATGCACTTCCCAGGCCCACACATGTGAGGCAGCACCGCCTCATGCCCTGTGGCCTGGTGACGTATGTGTGCAGTGTGGGCCCTCTCTCCACAGATTGAGTCCCGTGGGGCCTTCCCTCCCTCCTGAATGCTGGGCAGCACCGTGCTGCCAGCCTCTCCTTTGGGATCACTTTGTCCCTGCCTGCTTCTCCTCAGCCAGGGACCATGGGGCATGTCAGACCCAGGGCTTCCTGGCCACTCTACACATTCTGCTTCATTCCTCAATTGTGTGAGACCTTAGGAGGAGGAGAGAGGAACCCCTTTAGACACGCCCTAGGCGTAGACTCTCACTCATCTAACAGGTTTACACTGAGGACACGGAGATGAGCAGATACAGCCTGAAACCAGCAGCGACGACACTGTGTGCTGGGTGGGGCCTAGGAGAGGCAGTCCTGAAGGGTTGGAGCAAGTCACTCCAAAAGTTGTGTTGCATGGGCGTTGAAGGATGAGTAGGAGTTTGTTAGGGTCAAGCAGAAAACCACCCGAGTATGTTTTTGTGGAATTACATAGCTCCTCTAAATTAACCTCACACCCCCTATTTATATTCTCAAAGTGCTCTATGAGTCAGAAGGATTTAGGGTAGCGGGAATCTGAGTGAGAGGATGGCTATGCCCTGGAGACCCTGCTGACCACACAGACTGCAGAGCTGAGCTGCTTTGTATTGCCATGAACGCCCTGCGCCTCATCACAGGCCTTGCTCCCAGGTGCTTGCGCCTCTCAAGCTGCATGCCTGGCCTGTTTCCTCATTCGATGCAAGCTGGGTGGGGTGATGGGAGGAAGGGGTAGCCAGCCAGGGGGTACTGCCTGGCATTCTCAGCAGCCAGCTCCCTGCTGTGACCTTCCCGCGGGATGCCTCTCTGGGCAGGGGCAAGGATGCCCAGCCATGTGCGGCTCCAGAGGGCAGGCTCCGCCTAGGACTGCACAGCCTCACCCTCCATATTCTTGGGCATTTGTTTCCTGTTTAACTTTTTATGGTGGAAAATTTCAAACATTCCCAAATACAGAGAAAATGATAGAACGAACCCAGCTTCATCAGTTATCAATTCTTAGCCAGTCTTGTTCCATCTGGGCCCTAGATCCTGGGACGTTTACCATTCAGTGCATAAATATCTCAGTATGCATCCCTAGCAGAAAAAGGTTCCAAAAACAGCCACAGGAGCTTTATCATTCTGAAAAACAGGCAGTAATTCCTTGATACTGTCTCTCATGCAGCCTGTGTTTGTGTTTCTACTGGTTCAGAGGTTTCCTCAGAATTGAACCTTTGGGTCACACAGCCCCTGCACAATTGGGTTGTCTGCCCTTGGTGCTTGAGTCCCGCTCCTGGGTAGCATCCCTGAGGTGTGCAGGTCACACCCCAGGGGCCCCACTGTAGCCACATAGCCTAGATCACCGCAGAGCCTCAGAACTCTTGATGAAGGAGATGGCCCCACCGCCCCGGCTTTGAGGGAAACTCATCCCCTTGGAGTTGAAATCTGGGGCTCCAGAAAATGACCCAGACAGAGCTGGCCTTGCCCAGATGCTGTGGGTGTTGCCTTGGTGTCCCCTTTCCTGCCCCCAGCCTGCCTCTCGGGGTGGGTGGTGACGGCACTGGATGGTCTGCTGAGACCGTAGGGGAAGGACGCTTGGCACTTCCTCCTGGCCCCCTTCCGCAGGCAGAATCCTGCGCTCACCACCCACCTCAGTCCGAGGACCCTGTCCTGTGGCCTCTGCTGCCCTGGGCCGCCTTCCCCGTGCAGGGACCTGAGGTTCCCCAACCCTCCCAGGCCCTTTGGGCTTTCCTAGCTGAGGAGGAATCGGGGAGGTGAGGGATGAGGTCTTAGATGGAGCCCCAGAGCTTCACTGTGGAACACACACCTCCAGGTGAATGCCCCGCTTCAACCCTGACGGCCCCCAGCTGTCTGACCATGGCCAGGTTACCCAGTCATCCTAGACCTCAGTTTCCCCAGCTGTAAAGTGTCTACCTCACAGGGACGTTGCAAGGCTCCGAGACCATCCCTCTCCACATTGCTGCCTCCCTTCCTGGCCAGACCCTGTGCGTCCTGCTGCGGAGGACCCCTCGTGAATACCCAGTAGCTTTCTGGTGTTGTCTGGCCCACCCAACCTGCAGGCCCCAGGGCCCCCTCCTCCATGAAGCTGTCCTGGATCCTCCCCCCAGCAGCCGGCCTGGAACTCCCCAGGCCCCATGGCAGGCGCCTCTGGCTGTTTCTCAACTGACCACGTGCTCCTTGAGGGCAGATGCAGCTGGTTCATCTGATGGCCTCCTGGCTCTCAGCCCAGAGCCTGTGAAAACATGGGAGAGCATAACACCCCTCCTAACCCAGGCTCTGCCTGGGTGTCTGGCTTTCTCCTTCCCATCGTGGTGGGGCAGGGGCTTCCCCGAAATGGCCTTCCCCACTGCTATTCAGGGAGGTGGGGAATGGAGAGGGGACCCAGAGAGCAAGGGTTGGATGGGGAGAAGGATCTTGGGCCCTTGGGCCTTGTGGGGGAGGCTCCAACAGCCTCCTTGGCTGCATTTTACCCCTGATTTGGGTCTAGCGCCAGTGGAGGGGCCTCACTTACTCCTTGAGAGTCACTAGGAGGGCTGTGTCCCCACACCCGCTCATGTCCAGGCCCGAGCGCAGCCACCTTGGTCCTTCAAGGCTCCTGGTGATGAGAAGCGGCTGGTAGCACGCAGCTCCAGGAAGGAGGACGCCACTCCAGAAGCACTCAGGCCCCCAGTTACCAAAATACTTGGCCACGCGGACACTGCAGAACTGCACCAGCTGGTGCTAAAGCTGTAACAGTTCGATGTTTTAATATTTAATACTTAATTAAATAGAGGATTGTGAGACTTTCAAAGTTGGTGAATGTACTGAATAACGAGAGATTATTAAACTACTGTTAACAAAAGCCGTTAGAGGAAAATTAATTGGCTGGGGGTAAAGAGATCATTAGGCACACAAGTCTTAAAACATGTCTTCTTGTTATCTGCCCCCTGCACCCCCATCCCCTGCTCACTTGCCCAGCCCCTGCTGCTCATTGTCGACGCTGAACGGCTGTTCTTCTGGGGGCAGTTTTGTTGTGCCTTGTTGGATGCCCTGTGTGGAGGGGAGCGCGCTGAGGAAGCAGTGCAGCGGGGTGACCCTGGTTAGTGCGGAGAGCCTGGTGCAGGGTCCCTGCCCTAGAATGGCCCTTCAGCTCAAGGTGGAGCTCCTGTGTGCCTGGCATCATCGACGCTATCTCACGTCCTCCTACCCTCTGAGCTCAGCATGGGCTCCCCTCTCACAGGGAGGGGAGAGCTGAGTCCCACAGAAGCTGAGAGGTAGACAGGGTCCCCTAGCTGGTGGTTAGCAGAGCCTGGGTGTGGAGGACTCTAGATTTCACCCAGCTGGGGCAGACTGAGGGCTGGGCCAGCGTGGGGCTCCCAGGTGGGGCTGACCTCACAAGTGGGGCTCACCTCCCAGGCCCCAAGCTCACCCTGCAGAGAGGACATGAGTATCACCACTGTCCTCTTCCTGCCTGCAGGCCTGTGCAGCTCACCCCAGCTCCCTTTCTGGGGCACCTGGTCTCCCCAGGGACCCTTCTGTCTTGGGAGGACACTCCTTGCCCAAAGGCATGATGGATAGGGACCATCTTGAGGTCTCTGTGGTCACTGGGGCTGGGGGTGAGCCTGCACCCCAGGGAAGCCTGCACGCCCCCGCTTCCCCAGCCCGAACCCTGCCTGCCTGGGACCCCTTTGTGCAGTGGGTCGGGGGCTGCCTCCCGGGCTTTCCTGCTACAGCCAGTACTGCAGCTTTCTTGTGGCTCCCGCACAATTCACAGACAGAAAAAGACCCCTGCTCAGGGGGATAATGAGTGCCTGGTCGGCAGAATCCGTGGAACTGGGTTAATAGAGGACGAGGCGCCGCATTGCAGGGACAGCTGAGCAGCTGAGCATGCGCCTGTGGCAGCAGCACCCCTCCCACCCCAGAGACCCTCCCCTCCCAGCCTGGGGACCCGCCCCTTTCCCTCCTCCCCGGCTCAGGAGCC